>NC_069661.1:140852348-141155378 GCF_027244095.1 Hemicordylus capensis
AAATTTATTATTATGGTCCATGACCAAGAAAACAAGGAATAAAAACCATGCAATACAACACAGTAAAAATATACAACATCAAAAGAATAAATTAGATTAAATCTCTGCTAACTTGGCAAAGAGGCACCTTTTAATGTGGTGATTCTTTTTATTTAGCAGGGGGAGAATAACTGGCCCTCTCCACCCCCAGCACAGTACCTCCAGTGACTGCTGCTGGTATCTATCTTGTGTATTTTTTAGAACATGAGCCCTTTGGGGACAGGGATCCATCTTATTTATTTATTATTTCTCTGTGTAAAACACCCTGAGCCATTTTTGGAAGGGTGGTATAGAAATCGAATTATTATTATTATTATTATTATTATTATTATTAATCAATAAAATTGAGTTACAAAGATGGCAAGGTCATGCACAGCTAAGTTTATCTCATCTCATTTTACATGCCACAGCACAAAATCTTGCAATCCAATAACCTGTATTTAACCTCTAATATTAAGGAGGTGGTCAAATTCAGAGTCATCTTTCATTCAGGTAAATATTGTACAATAAATTGAAATGCATTGGCTATATTTGCACATAACACAGAACCATGGGTCCAATGGACCTGCAGTTGTGCTCCCTACCTCCATCCCGCTCTCCTGTCCACATTCAGACAAAACAGAGAGCAGCCTCTCTGCAGTCAGGGAGACTGTAGAGAGGAGGGGGAATTGGCTATGTGGGCTTCCTTCTTGCATGAAGGACAGCCTGCACAGCCAGTCATGGCTGGAGAGAGCGAGGAGCTTCCTCCCTCAACTCCAGTTACAGCTAATTCAGCCTCTCATTTTGCATTCACTTGTAACGCCCACAAACTCAAACCTTGGGTATGAGCAGCGAAATTTACTACAAACCAAGAGTTCAAACTGGAACCTCTTCTTCCCCTGCAATTGCTATTTGCCCCATTATTAATCTTATTAAAGGCATACAAGCACATTCTCGCACAATTGTTTGGCCATAAACAATGTCCCTTCAAACACAATCCAGACATCATAATTGTTTGAGGTGCAAGTGAATTAACTTCTGAACCCAGAGGCGTATCTAGGGAAAATAGCGCCTAGGGCAAGCACTGAAATTGCGCCCCCTGTCCAAACATCTGACACCCATCTTTCAGATAACTTTACCATAATATCAGCTCAAAAATACAAGTCAAGCTCGTTAATCTTTTAATATTTAAAAAACTATTTAGCAGTGGATGTAGCCAGACCAAAAAATGCTGGGAAACTATGAATTTTAGTATGCTGGGGCTCATGAAATACCCAGATGTTATGTGGGGGTGTACTTGGAAAACTAAACAGAAGTGCCTGCCTAATTCTCTACTATGCATTGTAGCATCACTATTACATAAGTTTTAAAAATAAATGGAGAATTTGACTTTCCCCAGATACTCTGAAAACAATTATGCAGAGTAAACAGTGTCACTGCTTGGAATATATTCTAGTATTTCAGAAAGACAGTTAAAATGAGAGAAAGAGAGTAAGAAGCTCAAGCTCCCGGTGGTCCTTAATACGAAGAATTTCACAGTGATTCAAAGACAAACTCACCATTAATAGCCATATTATTAAGACATCACATTTAACTCACTTATCACAAGAAACAAAGTAAGAGCAAATGAATACAATCCTAGCTCATAAGCTTCACGAGCCCTTATTTTCTGTACATAGTGCCACACTGAATATGTGTACAGTGACCTATACTATATTGATTAAAAAAAAATTACCTGTAGCCCCTTCGAGGGGCTTCCTAAAGGCCGTGGGGTGTGTGTGTCTCCAAAAGTTACCCCTCCCCTACTAGCCTCTAGGGCCTCGTAGGGACCATTTGAGCATGTGTGGTGGCCATTAAAAAAAAAATTTTTTTTAATGGCTACTGAAAACAAAATGGCCGCCACACATGCTCAAATGCCTCTGTGAGGCCTGGCATGGCCTAGGGCCTCACAGAGGCCATTTGAGCACGCGCGGTGGCCATTTTGTTTTCAGTGGTCATTTTTTTAAAAAAAATAATTTTTAAAAATGGCGCCCCCCTTCAAGTGGCTCCCGGAACATGTGCCCTGCCTGCCCTACCCTAGATACGCCCCTGTCTGAACCACCTAACTGATTTGAACCAAATTTGGAACAGTTGTAGGGCCTCATTGGGACACAGACAGCATTTTACTAGCTAATTCCAAAGAGCTATTTTCTTCTAGCTCTAGTTCAGAATAAGGTTATAAAATGCATCCTCCTTGCAGGTCTTAGACTGAGAATCTAAAGATTGCTGCTAAATACAGTTCCAGATGTCTGCAGTCAGAAAACTCAAATTCTGTTAACTGACTTTCGGCTACACTACATACTTGTACTCAATGATTCTGCTATATTCCACTGCAAAGGGAATAAGATAAAGAGTGGGAGTTTCCTTGTGAAATTTGGAATTATATTAGTGTTCAACACTTGGAATTTGTCATTAGTGCTCAGAAATGAAGACTAGGAAGTAGGAAAAGTGAATGATTAGGCCATGTGGAAGGACTGCGGCTGGATCTGAACATGAGGTGGAATTAAGCAGAAAAAAAACCCTTGAGAATATAAAGAGGACTGTACCACTTCATTCTGTGGGTGGAGACCACATTTATGAGTACTTCCAAGTGTATAAAACCAACACTTCCTTTAACTAGAGAACTAAAAGAGCAGAAGGGGCTGGGCTAAAACCTTCTTTCCTGTCACAGTAGCTTTCATTGTGCAAGGAGTTTTGTATCAGGGGAAACACTAAAAATGTCATCACCCTCGCCAGCAGTCTTTATTAATACGGTCTAATCTACCATGAGTATGAATACAATTATGATGATTCTGCAGCATGTGCAGATCCAGCCTGATCCAGATGTCCTCTCCCCTAATCACTGAAAGCCTTTACCTGTATGGACCTCTGACTATAAGATATCATAGCAAAAATGGCCACCGGAGCTACGGTAGAAACACATGGTTGATATACTGCACAGCATTATACACATGCTAGGACATAATGCTTCCTCAGTTCCACAGAAGCACTGTTGGCCCAGCCACGAAAACTGTGCAATGTTGTTGTGAGACAGTGCAGCCATTATATATAATGGCTTCACTACCACGCAGCTCCCTTGGTGCAATTTTTATGCCTGTGCAACTGCACAAACATTATGTTCTACAATGAGCATAATGTTGCGTGGTATGTCAGTTTGTTTGTTTGTTTGTTTTATTTTATTTAACATATTTTATACCGCCAAAATTTTTGTCACTTTTGAAAATGAAAACTAAGTTACTTTTCTTTCCTTGGGTGGGGGGGGTAAGCAATCAACATTCAGCCTTATTTTGTCATCGGCATGTTTGTTGCGGTGGGCAGACTATTGGATATGGACTGAAAAGTCCTGGGTTTAAATCTGTGCTCACCCATGAAGCTTGCTATTTTGTCTTGAAAGAGCCACTGTTGCCCTGCCTAACTTACCATACAAGGATGTTTTGAGGATGAAATGGGATATCCCAGTCTTAGCTTCTTGGAGAACAAGCAGGATACTAAGGTGACAAAAAAGAGCGATTGTTGTTATCTGGGTTCCTACATTTCCTCATTGCAGTGTTGTGTGGCATTTCCACTACAAGGTGGAATTCTCCTGCCTTTAATCTATTAGATAAATTTCAAGGTTACAGCCCTTATCTTCAAGTATCTCAGTGGGTGTATGGTGAAATACAGTATATGTTTTTTTAAAAAAAAACTTGATGTGCTCCTGAAACACAATGGCATTTTAGGAAAATAATAATAATAATGGGAAAGGGCAACATAAGTTTCAGGTTTCATTTGGGAGCCGACGTTGATCTTATTGCAGAATAAAACTAAAATAACCAAACTGTAGAGAGTGAAATAGCTGTCCCTTAATATGTTTACAAAATGAGATCATGGCTTATTTCTGCCTCTTCCTTTACAGGTTCCTGTACGTGGAAACCTGATGTTACTCTAGAGATTCCATTTCTGAAGACAAAGCCAACATATTAGTAAAATGTTCAGTCTCTTTAAGGCCTAGTTCCTATTGAGATGGTAAATATATGCCTGGATTGTATCAATTCAGATTGCAGATGGGACTCTTTCACATGATTGAATGTTCCTTGATATTTACAAAAACCCTCCAAATTTTATTTTTTTTTAAAAAGATCTCAGAAAGAAGGAGCAGAGAGCCTGGGTTCTGGTGTGCTACTGTTTTATTATGATGATTACTGGCCCACATACAGTGCAGCATTATGAGGGTGGTAGCTAGGGGTGTTCACAGAGCCAATTTTGCTGGTTCAGTTTGAATCCAAACCGGCACTGTCAGGTTTGGGGGTCGACTGGTAAAGGGGCAGGGGGGGTCTCCACATGCAGAGAGGCCAGAGAAGGCCCCAACCAGGCCAGAGAAGGCCCCAACCAGGCCACTGCTGGCCCAGGGCCAGGCAACTATGGGGGAGGCCAGTGGGAGTGGGGGAGCTGCTGCCGCCCCACCATGGTGGCCACTAGAGCCAATCCTTTTTGTGAGTACTA
Organism: Hemicordylus capensis; assembly: GCF_027244095.1. Classification (NCBI taxonomy): domain Eukaryota; kingdom Metazoa; phylum Chordata; class Lepidosauria; order Squamata; family Cordylidae; genus Hemicordylus; species Hemicordylus capensis. The sequence goes on from NC_069661.1 coordinate 140,856,888, forward strand.
CTGACTCCCCTACCACCACCTCTACAGCTAGGGAAGTCCCCCATCCCTTTACTGGTAAAGGGGTATCCTCACCAGATTCCCTTTTACCAGTAGACCCCAGAACCAATCCAAACCAGTTCGGTTCAAAACGGGGCCGGTTTGCACTGAGACCAACACACTCTGGTCAAACTGGGCTGGTTCGGTTTGAACCACAGTTCGAATCGAGCTGGCTCACATATCCCTAGTGGTAGCACTACTGCCCGTGCTGTTGCATGAGGTTGGGACAATATCAGTGCAGTTGCATAAGAGTGCTCTTGCACAACTGCATCGATGTTGTTTCCAACTCACACAGAGAGTTGGAACAGAGCCTATATCCAGTGCCGGCGTGTCCATTAAGGCGAACTAGGCAGTTGCCTAGGGCGCCAAAATGGAGGGGGCGGGAGAAACGTGCCTCGCAAAAGAGCGCACGCAATTGATCCACCGCCTCTGCGCTGCTCCAGCTAAGCCTGGAGTGGTCCAGTGTTAAAAATCCTCGTCTTGGATGCCTTTAAATCAGCCAGACGCCCAATGCGTGAGGAATGAGAGAGTCTTGCAGTTCAGCCCGACAGAGCTAGAGGGCGGTGGCGGCAGTGGCAACGGCAACCTCTGAGGCTTGCAGAAAGGCTACTGCAGCAGGCGCAGGGAGAGCCGCCAGGGTCTTTCCCCAGCCGGGTGGGTGGGGAAGGGACGCGCGCGCGCCAAAGGAAAGGAGGAGGAAGAAAGGCCTCCCCAAGGAAGGCGAGAGGTGCAGGAGACGCTGCTGCGGTCGGGGGCTGCCTGCCCTGAGGGGAGACTGGACTCATGGGGTACACATTCCTGTCATAGCAACCAGTTGCACAGGTGGGAGAGGCGAGTCCCGCTTTTGCCGCGTCCGTGGGGAGCTCATGTTCGTTGCATGTGCATTTCGGCTGAGAAATGGGACGGGGGAGGGGCTAATTTAATTACCCCCTCCCCCACGCGCGCACCCCCCAATGTCTAATTTTGTGTGAGGCCAAGGTTCATATGAAGAGTCAACACTCCGCTCTTGGCTGCGCTGAAGATTTACATTGAAAGAAGCAGCAGCAGCAGCAGCAGCAGTGGGCGGCATCTAGACTAAGTTAGTCATGACTAAGTCGTAGTAGTCCTGTTCAATTAATGGCACTTAAGTTAGTAATTTGTCTCATTGATTTCAATGATGTTTAGTCCCGAGGACTGATGACTAGTTTGGATGCTGTGCAGTGATTTCTTGTGACTTTTTTTTTTTTTTTTAAGTGGCGGTATTATGAACAAGTGGGGCTGCCGACCATAAAAAAACCTAGCCTTCCTTGTGCCGTTAACAGCAACTTTATCTGTAGCGATCAACAAGCTAAGTTGTTATGGTACTGATGTCTGTAGAATCAAGCTGCTGTGAAAGGCAGAGCCTGGTATAAGGCATGCATTTTGAAAGCAAAGGATTTGTTCCTTTGGCATGCATAAGTACAGAAGCCTATTGCCTTGCTTGTGTTATAACAAAATAATCACTTATTATGCACAACTAGTGAATTGGTTATAATAGCTACTTCTAAGGATCCCTAAGTCATCTAATGGTGCAACGAGGAAGTAACTTGCCTAGGAAGTAAGAGGTTGCCGGTTTGAGTCCCCACTGGTATGGGAAACACCTATAGCAGACACAGCAGCAATTTAGTAAGATGCTGAAAGGCATCATCTCATACTGCGCGGAAGATGGCAATGGTAAACCCCTCCTACCAAAGAAAACAACAGGGCTCTGTGGTCGCCAGGAGTCAACACCGACTCAATGGCACAACTTTAAGGATCCCTAGCAAGTACTTTCCCTCCACTCCCTTTCCCTCAGTTGAACGACTGGAGATTTGGAGGGAGCCATTAGGACTTTATTTCAGTGAAAGTCTTCACAAGCTATTTTTTAATATCAGAGACCAAACTCAGCCTTGGACAGAGATAATACATCTGTGTTTGAAATATGATTGGCCGGGGGGGGGGGGGGCGCCAGAAGGTGATCTCGCCTAGGGTGCAAAAAACCCTAGCACCAGCCCTGCCTATATCCTCTGTAGGTGGGTCACCCTTATTATTAATATACCACTTTTTAACAAAAAGTTCACCAAGCAGAAATAGAAAAAAGGAATGAGGAATAAATGGTTCCCTGTCCCAAAAAGGGCTCACAAGCTAAAAGGAAATACAAGGGAGACCACCAGCAACAGTCACTGGGAGGGATGCTATGCTGGGTTGAATAGGACAGTTGCTCTCTCTGGCTTAATATAAGAAAGCCACCACTTTAAAAGGCCCCTCCTTGCCCAGTTAGCAGGGGTTATTCAGGGTCTGAGATGGAATGAGTTAGACACAGCTGCTATTTAACTTAAATTGTTATCTCACACTTCCTTCAATGTGGACAGCTACTAGGGTGCACAATCCCCCTGCAGTTTTTTAGCATTCTGTTTTTTGTTTTACTAAAAAAAAAAAAAAATCCTTAGCTGTTTCTAACCTGAGAAAGAACACTTCTTTATTCAAGTACTTTGCATTTACACATGAGAGCATGGATTGTACTGCACTTTTAACCCAGGCTTCTGACTTGGGGAAATTAGGCACAAAGTTGCTGTCCATGGTGCTAATCTCCCAATCCATAACTAATGGGTGTGGGTGTGTTTAAGAAGTTGCTTTCCCTTGCTTGCTTACCTGCCTAGGAAATCAATACTGAAATGCAAAATGATAGAGATGTGAGAAGGCAGAAGTTTTTCAAGAATGTGGCTACCTTTGAAGCACAGTGGCTGACATCCTAAGTTACTCAGCAGAAGTCACATTGAAATTATAGGACAAGTTAGTCATGACTAACCTGTTCTATTAATTTCAATGGGATTTCAACTGATAAATTGTGTCAGGATGTCAACCAGTATTTTGTTTCCAATGTCCTGAAACCTGTCTCCTGTCATTCACTTTGGATACAGAAGAAACGTTTGTATCCTAGTGAGTTAATATATATTTTTGTTTTACCTTCTGATCATTCATGGGTTTTTATTACAAATGGACATAATCTGTATATTCAGAGTCAATTGCAAATATTTTTAATTTGAGTGTATCATTAAGTCACAGAGCTTCACATCCAGATTTCATTGATTTATATCACTTGAGCATTTTTGAATGTATGATCTCTCATGGTGACATGTGACTTTGGGATTGATCGATAATGTAGACAAATCCATAGGGCATGCTTCTGAATACCAGTCAATGAGGAGCAAGCAGTGGGTAGAGCTGTTGTCTTCATGTCATGCTTATGAGCATTGTAGAAGCATTTGGCTGGACAGTGACCACTCCTGCAAACAGGATGCTGAACTAGATGGACCTTACACTAATATGCCATAACTACCAGTGGAGACAAAGTGTCTATTTGCATGTTAAGCATGTTTCAACAGCACCTCAGATAATGCAAATTATGTACAGTCAATTATTTATCCAATGAAATGAAAACAATATACATTATGCATGATTTTGAAAAATGGTTGTGCCATTATGGATGGATTTTATGTTTTGAATAGTAATACATCAGAAACATCAACTCCTGGACTTTAAGTTGGCATCATTCATTTCAACATAAATACAGGTATGGAAAGTACTCATAGGAATTAAGAGAAGTCCTTTTAGAAATCATCAGTTCTAGGAAGACATTTGAGTGACTGCTTCTTAAAGTCACGTGCATTTGTGTGTGAAGTGCTCCCTGATAGCTTGCACGGACTTTGGAATATATTTGGCTAGTATGTGAGCACACACCTCCATTCTGGAGGAGATGAGAATTAAAAGCCAGATGTGAAAAAGTTGTGTGTGTGTGTGTGTGTGTGTGTGTGTGTGTGTGTGTGTGTGTGTGTGGACTGAGGAGCTGGTCAGATGCTGCATTCTCTGTAGCTGGAAAACTTTCTAATGATTTATAGCCAAGGGCAGCTTTTGTTGCCAGCCAACTTCTGTAACATTAACAATTAAAACATACATACAAGCAAGCAAGTGTGATTTGCAATCAATTATGCTTTATTAATGATTTTTTAATGCATGCCACAGTCCAGCACTCATCAAGCTGTTGCTCAACAGAACTGTTACAAAAATCAAGGTAATAAGACAATGTAATTTGCAGTGGCTTCTGCTCACTTGCAAAACACTTGCTCTGTTAATTGCGATTTCACGCACCACTGACTGCTGTGGCCTCGAGGTAACATTCATGCGATGGAACAGTTACAGTTCCGCAGTGCGAATGTGTATGTGTTAACTTTAAGATAGGCTACTGGAGTTAATTGTCTAAAGCCCTGCAGACAAGAACTGCAATCAGCTGAAAAATATTTTCACTTTTTCCTAATTAAAGGAGGCTTGTTCCTTACTAAGCAAGGTCCCCCCTTCTCCTCTGGTTTAATCTATGCATGGAACAGAATGAGGCCATAGAATCCTGGGATGGCAGCGTTTACTGTGTTACCTCTTGCCACAGATGGGGATACCATTATCAAATGCTTCTGTGATGAGACGGAGGATGTTTCGTGTGGTTTTACTTCCTAATCTTCCCAACAGGGTCTTGTTTCACTGCCACCATATACAGAGGTTGTGCACATGACCTCTGGCTCCTGCTCAGGAGGGCTGTGAGGATGGCAGGAGCTCATCTGTCTTCCCCGACAGATAAGCAGCCTTTGCCTCTGCCATGCCACATGCCCACACGAGTGGCAACATGATGAAGGCATATGCTATGAGTAGGTGCTCCCCCTCCCATATCCCAGAGGACTCTGCTCCACAAGCACAGCAGCTGCTCGTATTAGGGCAGCCACCATGCTTGGTGTGGCAACCCCTTTCCCTTGGCTCACTGCTGGAAATGGTAGCAGGCCAGATGGAAGCCTTTTGACCCGGAGGCGATCGTGCACGCAATCGTCTGCTGAGGTTAAATGAACCACAGGTTGGTTTAACCTTGGTTAGCCACCGGGTCAAACATCAGGCTAGAGGGGGCTGAAGAGCTGGGATCAGGAGTGATCCTGGGACTCCACATGAAGGCTGGGCTGCTCGTGTGAATAGTCTTGATTACAAAATTGTTTCTTTAATAGAACAGTACTTTTTCATACACTTCTGGCTTAAATACTTCTATGAGTCAGGCTTTACACACTATTTCCTCCCAGAGCTCATATATTAGTGTTAGAACTATATTTACTTTTCCAGAACACTCTCTGGTTCTTCTTAACCCAGCCTTCTTCCAGGCTGTATCTCACACACAGGCTGTATTTCACAAACGCTCTGTGAAACTTCAGCTCCAACTGACAGTCTCCAACTGAATTCTCACTTCTCTGTTTTTTCTCCCCCCACCACCCCACGAGGAGAATTCCCAGACTCAGCTACTGGGCTTATTGACACCTTTAACTCCTGACACTCCAGTCTCATTTCATCACAGCTTCCCACATTAAAAAACATCCTCAGCAAATAAAAAGAGCCCTTCCACATAGGGAGAAAGGTTCTAGCTCAGCCTCCTGTGTTAGTTTTCTACTTGCTGGAGAGTTCTTAATGTAGGGGATCACTCAAAAATGTGGTCTTCCACACAGCAAACTCCACCATCTCAGGCCTCTACCATCTGATTCTGCAGTAAGTGTAGGTCAGCTCCACTGCATGCCATCAAAATAGAGATCAGGTTTCAGCTGATAATTTTACTTATCCTCTGCTGTCAAGGTAGACCATTTGTCAGTCTTTTCTTAAAGGTCTGTGCCACTATAGCTTGTCTATTCTTGAACATAATCACATTTATTTATATAAAAATGTGTTAGCCATTTTCCTACTATAAGTTTTTGATTCTGTTCAAATGTATTTGTTTTAGTTGGAGGCAATAATCATCCCATAACAGCAAAATACCATGAATATGAGCAAAGAAAGAGAGAGACCAGCAAGAAAACTTTATAACTAAAATTAAGAATAATTCTCAATTTATTTTGTTCCATATACATTCAGACACAGCTATAGAATAGCTAAACAAATGGTCCATGGCGTCCTCAACCTCTCCATTATCACAAAGTCATCTATTAGAAGGAATTTTCTATCATCTCCTTTAAGCACAGGGGAAGATTTTCTGGTTCATTTCATAACAGCTGTTGTGTGATTAGCTCCTAATTTTATAAAACAATGATATTTTCATTGATATTTATCTGATGTTATTGTTTTGTGATCCCCGCCCCCCCCCCACCCGCTTGGGATTTGTAAATTGTAACAATTCCAGTTCCTAGATAAATAGCTTTGCAAATCAAAGATGGTTAGAGAAAGAGGCATCTTGTTACAACAGCATTGTGGGAAAGGCACTTCCTTCCTCCCACAGGAGCAGAGTATACAGACTATATATCCCTCCAACTGTATCTTGGGAGAAGAAACTTCTTGGCAGAATGGTAGGGATACCTGACAGATTCTAATATTGGTCTTTTAAAGGAGCTATGAATATGCAACATTTCTTGGCCATGGAATGAGGACATTTCACAGGGAGCAGGGCTTCAGGAAAAAGCTTTGCAGATGTTCCTGAAGCAAGGGACACATAATAGCTTTATTTGGATTTCCTTTAACAGAATGAAGATGTTGCAGAATTAAAGAAAAACTAAAGTGCTTCATATTTTGCCTGCAAAAGCATTTAGTTGCCTTTGGTCTCAAAAAAGCAGCAAAATGAGAGCATGGTATAGCAATCTAAGTAAAGAGTAAGGTAGGAACTTCACTTCATTTTGCTTCAAACATAATGTTTTTTGCTGAAATTAGTTTACGCATTTAGGTAAAATAATGTTCATACAATGATGATCCCTGTGATAAAGTACAGACAAATTAAAAGCAAATTTTGAACTGGGAATAGAGGGGCAGCTCAGATGAAGCACACCCCCTCCTGTATGGTTAGGCTCCGACCTGCCATGTTAGTCTTTAAATAGGCGCTAGGTTCAGTCAGCTGGTTCACATGATACTTCCCCACCCCATTCCATTAAAAGGAGCACACATCAATGCATGCCCATAGTGGCCTCTTTTTGCAGCAACCTGAAACCCTTCCAGGACACCCCTTTATTCCATTGGGCGGGGGGCTGCTTGTCTGAATGGCTGCTCTACACACACACTCAAAATACAAACAGTTTCACCATGCAATAAAGGAATGCACCAAGAGGGTATTGTGACATCACAAAGACTGTCACGATAGGCAAACACTCAATGAGGCTCTTCACACAATTAGTGTGAAGAGCTGTAAGCGGGCTTGTGAGGAGAGCGGACTTCGTCATGGAGCCGGTGGGGGCTGCGGGGATCAGAGGCCGCGCGGCCCCCGGATGTTCCAGGATGCCTCATGTGAGCCCCCAGGGCATCCTGGAAAGACCCCCAAGCCTGCGAGGCTGCTTGCAGCCTCCTGGTTGGGGGTCTACTCGTGTGTTGCCACGTACCGCGGCAACACATGAACAAAAAGATGAGGCTAACAGAGCGCTCGCTCCATTAACCTCATCTAAGGGGGGGGGGGTATTTATGGCAGCTAGCTGCCAGGAGCCGCACGGCTCCCGTTGCAGCACCACCAAAGTGTGCTGTGCTCCCTTAGCCCACTTTTGGGTGATTTTGAGAATAGCTTCAATGTGTTCTTGTGTGAAAAATTGCAAGGGCCAGGGAGGTATCATCCAAACTGGCCCTATGCAGTATGGCCCTGAGCAGTATGGCCCTAAGCAGTACCCATGGCCAACAGGAACTAGTTCCACTGTTTAGTCCTTTGCCTTATTTTCCTTTGGAAATGTATCTTTTCTTTCATTTGCTCTCACTCAGAGCTATCTGTATTAGACCAAATGAATTGCTAGGCTGAGGTGAAAGAATACTGGACTGTACTTCCCCCCACCTTCAGATTAAATGTCATATTTTTCAGTGCTCCCCCAGATAAAAAGCTCTCTGTAGCTAGAAAATAGCACATCAGGGAGAGCGTTGTGTTAAACCTTTTTCTCTTGTGTGCTAGCTTACATTATACTGGGATTTTTTGACATGGGGCAGCATTCAGAAGTAGGACTCCCCTGACTTGCAGACTGAAGTGGAATGGTCAGAATTAAGAACATAAGAACAGTGCTGCTGAATCAGGTCCAAGGCCTATCTAGTCCAGCATCCTGTTTCACGTAGTGTCCCACCAGACGCCTCTGAGAAACCCACAGATGAGATGTGAGGGCATCCCCTCTCTCTTGCTGTTGCTCCCCTGCAACTGGTATTTAGAGGCATCTTACTTCTAAGGCTGGAGGTGGCCTATAGCCACCAACTAGTAGCCATTGATAATCCTGCCCTCCATGAATTAGTCTAATCCACTTTAAAAGGCATCCGAGCTAGTGGCCATCCCCACATCCCGTGGCAGAGAATTCCATAGATTGTATGCTGTGTGGAAAAGTTATTCCTTCTATTTATCCTAAATTTCTTGGCCTTCAGTTTCATGGGATGCCCCCTGGTCCTAGTGTTGTCCCCTCTCTCTACTCCATGATAATTTTATGCACCTCTATTATGTCTTCCCATAGTCACCTCTTTTCCAAACTAAAAAGCCCCAGATGCTGTAGCCATAGCCATGTCCGAAAAGGAAGGTGGTCCAGGCCCCTGATCATCTTGGTTGCCCTCTTCTGCACCTTATCCAGTTATATAATGAGCTTCTTAAGATAAGGTGACCAGAACTGTATGCAGTACTCGAAATGTGGCCACACCATAGATTTGTACAAGAGTATTATAATACTAGCATTTTCATTTTCAATCTCCTTCCTAATTATCCCTAACATGAAATTTGCTTTTTTCATAGCTGCTGCTGTCATGGCCAAATCTCAACCAGCCCCATGATCTAAAGCTTCACTGCTGACACCAAGTAGACTTTTGTATTTTTTTCCCCTGGCTGTGTTTATCGAAACAGCCTTCCAAACCTTTGTTTCTCTCAAAGTTAGTTAGGGTGGAAAGGCTTCTAAGCATGGCGGCGGGGGGTGGGTGGGGGGGACAGACTGAAGCTACAAATCTTTAAATTCAAAAGAAGAAAACTTTACTTTAAAATAGTTCACTTCAAAACAGTAGTTCTTTTGGAAAATTTAGTACAAAGGAATAGCAATCATATGAGCATAAGGAACACATAAAGTAGGAGATAAGTGCATCCAATCTAACCTAATACTGTACATTACTCAACTTGAATTCCTTCACTCGGTCTAGCTTTCTGCTGCAGGCAAGCCTCCTTTTATTCTCTTTCCCCCCCTCTAATATTTCTAAACAAACCAATCAAAACAACTCATGTTCCCTAAAAACTACCCAATAAAATCAAACCCTCTCTTCTCTCCAAAATTTAATCATTACAATTATTTTCCCTACCAAATCAAACAGTAGAACAGGAGCTGTGAACTTTTGACCCCTAGACAGCTTCTTCTTTACACAGAACACGGGGTGTAAGCAAATACATATGCAATACAGAAATCTGTAACACAAAAAATGAGGTCCAAACCTCATTCCTCCACAGCCATGCACTGAGCTGACACGTTCAATAGGCTGTCCACCATAACCAGAAGATCTCTCTCCTGCTCAGTCACTGACAGCTCAAACCCCATCAGTGTATATTCAGGCAAAATACAAACTGCTGGTTATTACCTTTAAACCCCTGAACGGCTTAGGCCCGAGTTACCTCAGAGAGCACCTTCTTCTGCGTGATCCCCACTGCAAATTAAGGTCATCTGAGGAGGTTCGTCTCCAATTACCACCAGCTTGTCTGGTGGCGACTCAAAGGTGGGCCTTCTCTATAGCTGCTCCGGGGCTGTGAAATGCGCTCCCTATGAAAATCCATAATTTGAATTCTCTATTAGCCTTCAGGAGAGCCCTTAAAATGAATCTGTTTGGCCTGGCTTTCCAAGGTTTTTAAATCGGTTTTAATATTTTAACCCAGTTTCAGGGTTTTTAATTACTGCAATTGTTTAATTCTTGTTTTAAAATGTTTTTAAATTGTAAATTGTTGTTATATTGTTTTTTAATTTTTGTTTTAATTGTTAACTGATTTATATGGTTTTGTTTTAATTGTAAACCACCCTGAGCCATTTTGGAAGGCTGGTATAAAAATCAAATCAATTCAATTCAATTCAATCCAATCAATCAATCAATCAATATGAAGTTGAGGTTTTTTGCCCCAATATGCATCACTTTAAAATTGTTTATATTGAACCATATTTGCCATTTTGTCACCTATTTCTCTAGTTTGGAGATATCCTTTTGGAACTCCTCACAATCTGTTGTAGATTTCACCACCCTAAATAGTTTAGTGTCATCTGCAAAACCACTTCCCTGTTTATCCCAACTTCTAGATTATTTATGGAATGCAATGGAATCTTTATTACAGTCATTGATCAGACAGAAATATAACACAATGGGCTAGTTCACATGTACACTTTAACTGCAGTTAAAGTGCCTGAGGTTTTAATTTTAGAACACCCAAATGCACAAAACCCCTGTTAAGCCTCAAAAGTTAACTCCAGTTTGTCCCAACAAACTCCAGTTGGGACTAGGGGTGTGCAAACAGGTTCGAATCTGAACTGGTTCAATATCGAACCAACTCATTTTGAAGGTTTGGGGTTGAGCCGAACCATTTTTGGTTCGGCTCGACCCCGGACCAAACAGACACATCCAGTTCGGAGGTTTGTTGAGCCTTTAAAAAAAAACGTTCATGACCCAGGCCACTCAGGGTCCCACTGTGCAGGCGCAGCAGCCTCCAAAATGGCCATAGTGCCAGGGAATAGGCCTGAAAAGGACCAAAGATGCTCAAACCGGGTGATTTTTACAAAAAAGAAGGTCAGTGGGGGGAGTGACAACCCCCGCGGACCCCCCACCACCTTGGAGAAGCCCCCCAGAGGGGGTAAGTTTAAAAAAGAGAAAAACTGTTTGTTTTTTTAAAGTGTTTGATGAACCCTTCCCCCAAACCGAACCAAATGGGAAGGGTGTTCGATGTGACCCACATCCTTCCCTCTCTTCCCTTTTCTGTCTGGCAACAGCAATGTGTACCGTGAAATTTAAAGAGACACAAACCTCCTACTAATTTCTGCTGCAAGGTGCTGTAAAGTCTTTTGTTTCCCAATAAAGTAAAATCATTCTTTCTATATCCATTGCAAGCCACACTTCTACAGCTGCAATCCTCTGCACTCTTACTTAAGAGGAAACCCATTGGACTAAATCATTTACTTCTTAGTAATCCCAGCAAGCCTGCAAACTGTTCTCAAACCTCAGAAAAACAGCTACTATTTCATGATGCCTGCTTCCCTGCTTGCCACTGCCCAGGGTGCCCTTCACACAACCACAGCCTGTTTCAGATCTTAACTTGATGTTTCAGGCTTAACACGTTGTTTGCGCATCATGAAATAGTAGCTGTTTTTCTGAATTTTGAGAATAGTTTGCAGACTTGTTCTGATTACTCAGAAGTAAATGATTTAGTTCAATGGGCTTCCTCTTAAGTAAGAGGAACAGTTCTCTCTCCATGCCCTGGATTGCTCCATTGCTTGCTTGCTCGCTGCTGCTGCTGCTGCCACTCGGAAGGAGGCACTTCATGCAGCCTTGGGACTGTCACCCCACTTCTTCCTGTGCCCAGAGTGAGCTCTGAGGGAAGGGCTCAGTGAGCATGCATGGAGGCACAGAGGCATTGAGAAGAGTAGAGAAAGTGAGGAAAAGAGGAGAGAAATAAATTTACTGCCTTGTAGTAAACAAAGAAGAGGTCACAAAGGGGTGTGGGAAAGGACTGCATTGATCAGCTCTCTCTGCCTCTATGCTGCTATGTCTCCTAAAAAAAAATAGACAGAGGAAGATGGGGGAGAGAGGAAAAGAAAAGGTAACTGCTTTGCAGAGGATCTGGAGGGGAACTTGCATGTCGTGTTCACCATCACCCTCTTCCTTCTCCTCCTCTCTGCACTTCATAGAGGAAGCAGTCCTGGACTCATTTGTGATCTGCCCCAGCACCTCATTCCCCTAGGGACAGCCCTGCTGGAGGATGTGCCCCTCTGCTTCCTAGTATTAGTCCTGCGATCCACTGCTTACAATTAATTTAATTAATTTTCACTGCTGAAAAATTAATTAGGATAACATAGCTAGGAGCAGAGTGAGGAAAAGGTTGAGCTGTCATCTGCCCGAGGAAGCTAGCAGAGGAAGCTAGCGGACACGACACGCCCCTGTTGAGGTCGTGGCAAATCACAGCCACTTTGCTGATGTGGTGATGCTTTGCCCACAGCCAGGCTGCAGACAGCCTGGAACTGGAATTTTGCAGGCCATAGTTTGGTGAACATCTGCGATGCAAATTAGAGTTGGGAATTGTAACGTCAGTTAGTGTTAACTGCTGTTAAAGTGTACATCTGAAGCCGGCCTGAAGTAATAACCTACAGCAATTGTGATTTAATCATTTATGAAGTAGTTAAAGAGCACTGGTCCCAGCACAGATCCCTGGGGAACCTCACTTCTTCCTTCCTTTGTGAAAACTGTCCATTTATTCCTACCCCCTGTTCCCTGCCCTTCAACAAGTTACCAATCCACAAATGAACCCATCCCTTTATCCCATGACTGCTAAGTTTACTTCCACCACCTCAGGGCCATAAACATGTTAAACATAGTGTTTAAATATTTGGCTCTGCATGTTTTGTTTGTTTGTTTGTTAGATATCAGCAGCTTTGGGGGTGAGTAATCCAGAGGACTATGGTGGGGTGGAGAGAAGCTTGCCTGCACCCTAGTCCCAGTCTAGATTAGGTCCCCCATGACAATCCCCCCACCCAAGGAAAGAACCTATTAGTGCCAATGGGAGCTTCCCTCTAGGGGAAGAGAAGAAATAGGGGGAAATAACAGCTATGGAAACCCCAGTCCAGATTGGGATGGGGGCTGAGAGAAAGGCCTAAAGCCTCCCTCCACCTGCCATGGTCAGGCACCCCACAGTTGATATTTAACTTTTTTTAAAAGCACAATGTGCCAGACTATGAGACCTTTCTCATGATCAGTGAGAGGTGCTACTGGGCAGGAGGCAGGGAAGCTGCTGGAATTTACCTTCCCTGCAGACAACCGCTCTTGCATTGCTAGGTGTGTGCCACGCACGCTGAGACAACCCTCCTCTATCCCAGGCAGCACAGCAGAGGGTTGGGGTCTGGGACGTGTTGTCTTGGCCCCCAGAAATCCCATAATGCATCATGCAAGTGCACAGTGTATTGTGGGGATTGCTGCAGTGATGAGTGGGCGCCTGTCACTACCGCAGTGCTGGCTAAAAGCAGCTGGGGTTGCATAAAATTTTCAAAATGGGGCTAAGGGAGCGCTCACTCCTTTAACCTCATTTAAGAGGCTTGCTCCACAGGCAAGTATGCTGCTGAAGCACCACTGGGATCGGGAGCAATCCTGGCAGTTTGTACGAGCAGCCAAGACCAGGCTTGGCTGCCTTAGCCCAGTCTTGGCTGTGCGTGAGAACAGCCTCTATGTGTTTGGCCTTGAGGTGGTAGAGAACTTCTGGACCATACCACTTCAGTCTGCAAGTCATCTAACATGATGTATTGTTTGCTCCTCTTAAAGGTAAAGTGTGCCATCGAGTCGGTGTCGACTCCTGGTGACCACAGAGCCCTTTGGTTGTCTTTGGTAGAATACAGAAAGAATACAGAAATGCCATTGCCATCTCCCATGCAGTATGAGATGATGCCTTTCAGCATCTTTCTATATCGCTGCTGCCCAATATAGGTGTTTCCCATAGTCTGGGAAACATACCAGCGGGGATTCAAACCAGCAAATTTCCACTTGTTTGTCAAGCATTTCCCAGCCGAGCCACTTAAGGTGACTTGCTCCTCTTCCTTTCGCCTTATTTTGTGTGGTTTGCAGATGAGCTTTTGCTGTGAGGCTTCTCACAAATGAACTGTAAGTCTTGAATCATCTTCTCTGCTCCTCCTGCTGAACGTGTGTAATTTTACTTGGGGTTTTTATACTTCAAAGTCTGTCAAATCTCCAATAATTAGATCCTAGAAGAACACGCCATGCTGCAAACAGACAGAAATGGCCCCAGATCAACTGCAAAATCAATTTCCAGCAGCAACCAGGCTAACCCAACAGTAATTCAAAAGTTAAACAGTAGTGCCAAAAAGTTAAAGACATCCACTCCTAGTTTTGAAAGCTAGTCTTCAACAATGTGTATATATAAACCTTTGGGATTAGGAAGGTGTGAGAAGAATTACTAACATGTTGTGGGGTTTTAGAGTGGGGTTTTGTTATTTTTCAGGACAAAAATATATGCAAACCCAGACTCTGCATCATTCATTCTGGCCACAGAATTTTATTTCTGCAACACGGAGCTCAGATTTCACTTGGACAATTATGCCAATCCCATTTATTTCACTGTAAGGTATTCCCCCTCAGGGGATGGAGCCTCTCTGGGAAGAGCACCTGCATGCTTGCATGCAGAAAGTTCCAGTTTGCCTCCCTGGCATCTCCAAAATAGAGAGAAAGAGACTCCTGCATGCAGCCTTGGAGAAGCTGCTGCCAGTCTGTGTAGACAATACTGAGCTAGATGAACTAATGGTCTGACTCTGTATAAGGCAGCTTCCTATGTAAAAGGGGTGCTCAGTTTAGCACACCTGTGAATTGTACCCTTTATTTGATTAGTAGGGGCAAAATCCTGGTAAATTTAAGTACATCAAAGTCCCACTGATTTCAAAGGGAGAGGTAAGTACTGGCTTGAGGCCGGTTCAGTGGTTCTGACTTTTGAAAAGAAATATATATTTTTAAAAACTCACCACCTCTTGAGTGAGGCTTCTGCGCATGCGCACTGGCCATTTGCATGACCAGGGTCATGCAGATTGCCATTGTGGATGTGTGGTGGCCTCCGGGGGGGGGCAGCAGGAGAAGGGGGGAACTGCCAGAGACCCCTCCCCACTGGTGCAGCGGCACCCCCCAGAGGCAGTAAATATTATTATTATCATCATCATCATCATCATTAACAATAACAATAATTTATTATCAATATCATTAGTTAGTTAGAACCCTCAAACCAGCTCAAATTTGAGCTGCCGGGGAAGTGGGGGGACAAAACTGAGCATGCCCAATTCAATTTGAGTCCAGTTCAGACTTGAACTGAAGTAGGCAAACCAATTTGTGCACACATTATGACTGAGTATACCTTGCAATGCAGATTGCAGAGCAGACCAGAGCAGTGAATGAAGCACAGGTTTGTCAAACCACAACTCAAGGAAGGTAGGCACCCAAGTTCTGCTTCTGTCAATCTGAGATCCAGCAAAATCAAATAGATATTCTGATTGAAACAGAATATTATTCTTAGTGTTGAGGTAAGTAAACCACAAAATCACTCTACCTTTCTCCTCTCCTGGTGTATCCTTTTCAAGAGATCACTCCTTTTCAAGAGAGGCATAAGGGTTCTCTCTGCCTCCCAGTCTCCTTGAATACATTTTTAAATTCCCCCTTTTGTGTTCCACCTCCCTCCCCCTCTCCCCAGCCAATGGGGGCACAGTTACCCATGACAACTGTGCTCTTGATTTGTATGATAACAAGCCAACCAAGAAGCAAGAAGATCACAAACCAGCTGGAAGCCAGTGCCAAGAAACCAATCAGCAAGGAAAAAACAGGCCTCCAAAAATGCGCTCAAAATGTCAAAACATTTCGATTGAAACAGGGTTGTTCTGCTCTGAGCTTGAAAGGGGCCCTTTTGAAGAGGGTATTTTGTTTCGAGCTCAAAACACCTAAAATGGCCCTTTTTTCGTTGAAACATTTTGAAGTTGAAACGTTCTGCACACATCCCTATTAACTTATACTGTATCATATCTAAGGTTAGCATACCTAGGAGTCCCCAAATAAAGAAAGGCATCTCATTTTTAGTCTAACCTATGTGCACATTGTTTCTTTATCATTAAGAAATGGTGCCCTTGCTAACCTTGGAAGCTGTGCACTTGCACTGGTAATTTTAAAAATTAAAAATAAAACACGATGAGATCAGCAAAGCAGATTGCCTGTGGTGAAGCATGAAGACACTTGTTTGCAGCTGAGATATCACTTATCCATGAAGTCAGATCTCTGACTGCTCAGATGGGCTGCAGCTGAGGTTACCACTGTATGTCAGTACTGCTACCGAGAAGTGTCTAACCACGTTAGGTGGGTTTCCACCAATTTAAAACCTGCAGATCCTCTTCATATGCCTCCCATTCAGAATGGGAGTGGGGAGTGCTAAAGAAGCAAACAACCATATTTCTCCTCCTTTTGGTGTTAAATTTTAATTTTCTCTCCCTCAAATTTCTTAGCACTCTGTTTTAAATAATGCTAAGTGTTTTTAAATTATACATAGGCCTGCAAGCTTAATCATTATAAATTCTGCTTTAAGGAAAAAGGTAAGTACAGCCATACATTATTCAAGTGCTCTGTATAAATATTACCATACTTGATTTACTTTGCACTCCAAAGTCACATTTTAAAGAAGCATGATCAAGGACAAAAACAATGAGCAAAAAGTGACCTGAAATCATGATCATATCTAGGACAATATTCTCTATATGTTAAGGTTTAAACTTGCTTCCAGTGTGATCAAAGGCATTGTGCTGTGCAACCTTGGTGAGGTAACTGGAAATATGGCAAGAAGCCACTATCAACCCACAGGAGCTGAGAGGAACAGAAACTAGGACCCAGGAGGACTTTTTGGATCAGGCCAAGGGTCCATCGAGACCTGCATCATGAAGGAGTTACATAGAACCCATCTAAATAAAGAACCTGTTGTATTCTATCTAGTATATTTTATGTTTTGTTGCTTAGAAGTTGGTCCTAGTGGGGATCTTGTAGAGATTGTAGAGGGTGGAGTCAGAAAGAAAAGCGAGGGGGAGGGGGGAGGGGGAAATGGAGTTGTTTCTGAATAAACAGTTAAATCTATATAAAATTACTTTGTGCAACTATAAGAACCCTATTGCTTATTCTCCCTCCCGTTGTGAAAGTGTACATCCATTTTTTTCCTCCTATCACCATTTGTTAGTGATTTGGTCTGTAGAGAACCTACAACCAAATTCAGTCTAGACATCTGTTTTCTTTTTGGATGGATTTATATGACATATGGAACCATAGGTCCAGTAGACCCATGGTTCTGTACCCCTCCTCCCACTCTCCCATATGCGATCGGACCTACTGCACTCTCACTGACTGCAGTATGCATATGTTAGTGGAGAGAACCTACAATCAAACTCTGTTGAGACATTTGCTTTCCTCTTCCTGATCTGCAGTCAGCGAGACGGGAGAGAGGTGGGGGATCTGGCTGTATGAGCTTTCTTCTTTCCTGAAGGACAGCCCATGCAGCCAATAGGAGCTGGAGCAAGCGAGGAGCTTTCAGATGACCTAACTCCAATCCCCGGTTTGAAGAAAGCCTAACTGCAATCCCCAGATCAGATGTAATGAAGATGCCGCCGAAATGCTGTTACTGGTGGTGTAATTCACTGCAAACCAAAGATAACAATTGGAGTTAAGTGAGGGAAACCGTGGGTCCATTTTTTTTCTTAACTCCAGTTCCCTGGGTTCAGACATTTGGGTAGCAAAACCAGAGGTGAATGGACCTCCAGTTTCATATGTCATCTGAATCCAGCCTTTATATGTCAGTTGATCTCCAATTATGTGATCAGGAAGAGGAAAGCAAGTGTCTCAACAGAGTTTGATTGTAGGTTCTCTCCACTAACATATGGTGGGCACTTTCAGCTGTCAACTCCAGGCATTTGATATATGTGTTGTAGGACACTGGAGAACCAAATCCTTGAAAAAAGAAAAGAGACTGTGGCTGTGGACCTGGATTGAAAAGATGCTCATGTTGCAACATAACAGACACAGGAAAAAAAGTCACATCTGTGCGATGTTAGGAAATTCTTTTGGAGAGATTTATGTTTATGTTTTGAGTGTGTGAGAGTGTGTGTGCACACACATACATGACAACTAACTGGTCCTATCCACCCCCAGCTAGGGATGAGCCCGGACTGGTCCGGAGGCCATTCTGAAGGCCTCCGAACCGGTCCGGACATGAGGGTGGTCCAGCGGTCCAGCACTGGTGTGGGGGCCTCTTTAAGGGCCTGGGAGGGCATATCCTGCCACCCCAAAAGCTTTACAAAACGAATGCACCAGCGGGGGAAATGCAGCGGGGGCCCTACACACCAGTGCCGGACCGCAGCTCCGCGGTTCCATGCACAGTACTTCCAGTGACTGTTGCTGGTGTCTATCTTATGTTTCGTTTTAGAATGTGAGCCCTTTGGGGACAGGGAGCCATCTTATTTATTTATTGTTTCTCTTTGTAAACCGCCCTGAGCCATTTTTGGAAGGGCGGTATAGAAATCGAATTAATAATAACTTGTTTACATGTTTTTTATAAATATTAGTGCTTTAATTTTGCATTGTCTCTTTTGATTTGCCTGTTTCTGTGCTAACCTCTAGAGTCTAGAAGTTAGCACAGAAACCGGCAAATCAGAGCTGTACAACTTCAACCCTCCTCAGATGCTGGACTGTAACTCTCATCATACTTGACCATGGTGGCTGAGGGTTATGGGAACTGTAGTCCAAAAACAGCTGGAGGACTGCAGTTGTGCAGCCTTGCTCTAGTAAGCTGACTTTGGAAGAAACAACAACAACAACAACAAAAGGTGAAATGCTCATCATATCTTTTAGGGGTGTGCATTTTGGAATTTTCTTGTTTCGATTTGTATCCGAATCGAAACACCCCCGTTTTATTTTGTACCCAAATTTTCTGAATTTGAATCAGCCCTGTTTTGTTTTGTAGCCGAATTTTCCGAGTCCAAATCTGAATCTATTTGGATTTTTTAAAAGGGTACCAGGGCAAAAAGAGTGGGTGGTTGTGGTAGCGTCCAATGGGTGGAAGCTAGTAGCCAAACTTCAAAGGAATTAGGCAAAGGGCTGATTTTTGTGAATTTTTTAAGTTTACACATATTTAAGAATTTTCCCATAGGGAATAATGGAGATTCCAGCAAATGTATCGCTTCAAATCAAGGGGAAAGGGATGACCCAGAGCGGAGTGTGGAGGGTGGTAGTGCCCAATGGGGGCAAGGAAACTTCCAGAATTATTTCAAAGAAATTGGGCAAAGGGCTGATCTTTTGTGATTTGTTGACGTTTACATGTCTTTAAGTTTTCTCCCATAGGGAATAATGGAGGTTTAGGTTTCAGCAGCCCCATAATTCCACTTAGGGGGCACTGGGGTTGCCCAGAGTGAGGGGTTGTGTAGTGCACATAGGGTGCCAACCACCCCCATACCCACAAGCCCATGGGGTACTGGGTTTTGTTGTTTCTGAGGTGTTCATTGTAGATTGTTTGGTAGCATATGAGATTTTCAGTGAAAAACAAAAATCCACTCTCATATGCTACCAGAAAAATCTACACTCAGAACACCACAGAAACAACAGAACCCAGCACCCCATGGGTTAGCAATCCTTCCCCTGGCCAATGTGGGGTCAGTAAAGAATGGGAAGAAGCAAAAGAGCCAATGCGGAACAAGGAGGGAATTGTCAGCAGGTCAGCCCATGATTTAGGTCACCAATCAGAAGGCTGGAAGGGTGGGAAATTCAAAGAGATGTCAAACACAAAATAGAGACTGACTCAGAGATCACCACAAAATGGAGGTCCAAAACAACAAAACGTTTTGTAGCCGAAACAGGGGCGTTTTGTTTTGTATACAAAACTTTTGGATCTGGAAAATGGGTGTTTTGTTTTGTCTACAAAACACCCGAAACAGGCTGTTTTGGGTACAAAATGTTTTGTATCCGAAACGTTTCGCACATCCCTAATATCTTTATCCCACAGTTTTAGAATCCAGGGCTCCCTCCCTATTCCACAGCATCCTTTTGTACTAGTAGTATGCAAGACACCCAAGCAGTAAGGTGTCGTGCTGGCAGGTCATTCTCACTGGATCCTGAGAGATGTCTACAAAAAGACAAAGGTCCAGTTCCTATTATGCAAAAGTTTTACATGAATAGCTATAGACATGATGGCTATAGATGTTTAATCTTTGAGGGCTTGTCAATGTTTTCCTCATTAAAAGGGCAAGCATCATAAGCCATTAAATTATTATTTGGCTCAGACTAAACACACACACACACACACACACACGAGTCCAGTGAAGACTTCATAGTCTGCACTGAGTTTAGAAGAAAATCAAGAAGGTTTAGGATATAGAGGTAACAGCCCCCAAATTGTTATTTGTGGGGGGTGGGCACCAGCCTTTCAGCAGAAGGGGAACTGCTTTTTGCCCCACCATGCATTTCTCTAAATTTATCCCAAATTCCTTACATTTGCTTCAAGGTCTCTTCAGCTGGGTTGGGATGGTGGGGGTTGTGCTCCACCAGTAGGTCTTCTCCTTCCATGGAGCCTTGCAAGCCACTCTGATCCCTGGCTGGAAATTACAGTTGGGGGTGAGGTTTGGGGTTGTGGGGAGTGAAATCAGCAGGTCAAATTCAGATTAGGTCAGAAAACAAGTCAAGCTACTAGTACTATGAATATTTATATACCACTCTTCAACCAAAGTTCTCAAAGTGGTTGACATGGAAAAATAAATTCATAAATAAGATGGCCAAGCTTATTTATATAAGCATGGGAAGCTATTTCCTGATCTTTGGTGAAATAGCTTGTGTTTGAGTCATTCTGATGTGACCTACAAGGATCTTGCCCGTCATTGATGATGATGATGATGATGGCCAGATCATGTCCTTTCCCCACTATTTTTAAGGAGGGGAAGAATAACATGAGCTACTGTGTATTACAAAAGGTACTTGCCTGCCCAGTGGTGTATGACCTGTGTTTCACCTTAAATACCAACTCAGTATGTTTGGTGTGGGAAACTATCATATGCCCTACTTTGACCATTTCGTTTTTCCCCCTTTCTCTTTCATGTCTTCAGAAACTTGATGGAAAGTCTGTTTGGCTTCTTCTCCATCGTCAGTGGGATGGCACTTCAAACTACAATGCAATGTGCCAGAAGGAATGAAGCCCTCTAGCATTCCTACGGATGTTTCTTAGAGCTACCAGAAAAGGACCAATGAAGATGTTTACAAAGCTCCATGTGCTTGCTCTGGCTTTATTTTACAAAGGAATCTTCCTTTCTTTAGGTGACCACAACTTTATAAGGAAAGAAATTAAGATTGAAGGAGACCTGGTTTTTGGTGGCCTGTTCCCAATTAAGGAAAAAGGCACTGGTACAGAAGAGTGTGGGAGAATCAATGAAGACCGAGGCATCCAGCGTTTGGAAGCTATGTTGTTTGCTATCGATGAGATCAACAAAGACAGCTACTTGCTCCCAGGAATTAAGCTTGGAGTTCATATTTTGGACACTTGCTCCCGGGACACATATGCATTAGAACAGTCGCTGGAGTTTGTCAGGGCTTCTTTGACTAAAGTGGACGAAGCAGAGTTTATGTGTCCTGATGGATCATATGCGATTCAGGAAAACATTCCATTACTGATTGTGGGAGTCATTGGAGGTTCTTACAGCAGTGTCTCCATACAGGTGAGACATCCAGTTCTTAAGAACTGGTCACCAGTCTGTGCTCCTTCACTTTCTGTAGGGATTCCAAGGGAGAAACTCACCTGAGCGCCTTTGTGGCTATCAGGGAAGAGCAAAAAGACCATCCACCTGCAGTTGAAGATAGGGCCCTGGGCATAGTCTGAAGGTACCTAATATGAAATCAGGGTGGCCTGGGACTGGTCAATGCCTGAATGGGAAGCCACCTAGAAACCCTCTTTATGTCACTTTGATTTGTCCAGAGGAAAGGCAAGAGATAAATTTAATACATAAAGACATTTTGTTAAGTCTTTTTCTTTCTTATGATTTTTATGCTATTCTTAATTATCACTTCTATATTTTAATCATGAAAAAAAAATAGTAGAAAATGATTTCCGGAAGGCATATTCTTCACAAGTCTAAGTTCTAAGAAAGGGCACAGTCAGGGAATGAAGTATGTAATCGGTGGTTTGCAGAGAAGAAAGGTACCCAAGGAGCAAAATGAGTTTGGAGCATGTATTAATTGACTGATTTAAAACATTACAATTTTCAAGTGTAAATATAGTGACAAATTTGTGTGTCTTGCTGTATAATATGTGAAGCAGCACTTCTTGGCAATGTAGCAAGGCAAAATGGTTATCACACCCACAGAATCATGTTGCATTTTCTTACAAGCCCACATTTAGGTCTTACTGATATGCAAAACGTCCCCAGCATGCCGAAATCAAGGTTGTGCATACCCAATTATTACATGGTAAGAGTAGGATGCTGTGAGAAACCCTAGAAAGGCAGCCTACTTAACCAAATTGAACTGCAATGAAGACTTAGATACCTAGTGTTTAATTAAATTTTAATAACACCTATAAATACACTGAAAGCATCAACATCAGATTTTCCCTGTAAAAGAAGCTGCAGCTATTTCCTCCTACTCTGCTGGGCCTTTTTCACACAGGGCTTTTAGTTTGCATCTCCTCTGCAATGGAGGGCATGCATTCACGTATCGGCCAGATTACGTATCAGCCCAAAGTCCCTGTGAGCTATCAGGGAGCTCTTCACACACAATTCGGGTTTTTCATTGTGCATTAGAGAGTAGCCCGATTTATATCTAGGGTAAAAATATCCACTTTTTGCATCCATTGCGGGGGCGGTGTGTCAACTTTGAACTTGCAGTAAAGCCTGCTGTGTGAAAAACACCCTGGTCTTAAAAGAGATGAGGCAGCTCTCCAGATGCTTGCTCCTCAAGGAGTTTTCCCAGCTCCCTGTGAGCCCCCATCCATCACAGCACAATTCCACTGCAGACTGACCTACAAAGCCTTCACTGGATTCCATATAAAAAGGGAAAATAGTGGCATCTCTTGCAAAAAACGGAGGGGCATTGCTGTTTCAAGTTGTTCAGTGCAGCGCAAAACTGGGAATGCAAATGCCTGCAACACTACTGGAGAAACAGTCCCATTCACACTTACCAAACAAAAGTGGGGGGGACTCTCCCCAAATTGTGATCCAGAACTGGATCACCTTAAAGCAAGCAGCTTGGAACCAGATCCAACTGCTAGCCTATATTGAGTATTTGTTTCATTAATAACAAGGAATTCATAAGGAGAATCTTAAGTATGTAGTACACCGCTCTGGGCTCCTTGGAGGAAGAGCGGGATATAAAATGTAATAATAATAAAATGTAATAGTCATAATAATGTTTAGCACTTTAATATGGCAGTCTGTTAACATACTATAGCACTCTAAAGTGTTACTTTAAAATGTCTCACTAATCTTTACAGTACCCCTGTAAAGAATGGCAATATTATTATCCCAATTTTGTAGATGGTGAGGGACTGAAGCTGAAAGATAGTGGCTTGCCAAAGGCCAGACTAAGGTGGAATTTCTTCCATATGTCTACTTTCCTGCTCATCAGGAGAGACCCATCTGTGTGTCTTCTTTCAATTACTGATGGCAGATCTGTGAGGTCTTAAAAGAGATGAGGCAGGACAGGTTGAATCAGTGGTCTGCTTTTTGCACCCAGCAAACTTAGTATAAGTATAAATCAGTTATACTAAAGTATTTTTATTTCTTCAGGGAAGCTTTTGAGAATAATGGCTTCCATACAGCTCAGTGAGTCCTGCATCCAAGAGGGATTCAGGTTTGCTGCTTCCATGGCACTCACCAGGCTGTTGGCACTCCTAGTGGTAGCAGGAGAGGCTCTGTGCGAACACTGTGTGCCATTGCTACAGTGATCTACTCCCATTGGGAATGATGGGAGTCGGTCACTGCAGTGATGACGCACAGCGTTGTCCACCCAGAGCCTCTTTCGCCATCACTAGGAGTGCCGACAGGCTGGGGAGTGCCATGAAAGCAGCAAGCCCATATCCCTCTTAGATTCGGGACTCACTGAGCTGTATGAAAGGCAGCCAGTGTGGATGGGGATCCACTATTATGCTGTTTGACTTCTATTTTCATTGACTAATATTATGTACAGTGTTCAGACTCCATAAGACCACACACGAGGGCTTCTCTGGAGTTACAAGGCAGCCCTTGCTCTGTTCAGAATGCTACTTCTGCAACTGCTGCTTCTGAACAGCATTGGGGGCTAGGGATGTGCAATCGGATGTGCAAACATGAGCCATTTTTGGAAGGGCGGCATATAAATCAAAGAAACAAACAAACAATATTGATGTTGAACAGATTCAACATTGAACCTGTCCGGTTCGACGGTCTGCTATGGAATCAAACCACACACACCCCGGCCATTCATATATAAACTATTTTCTACTCACCCCCTCGGGGGGGGGGGTTCTCCGAGGCCATGAGGGGTCTCTGGAGTTCCCTGTTCTCCCCGCCGGCCTCTATTATGGTAAAAATTGCCCAGTACAGATGGTCTTCAGGCTGTTCCAGATTTGCTCTGTGTGGCAGCAACCATTTTGGAGGTTGTCAGGCCACACAGAGGCCCATTGGGCATGTACAGAAGCCTCCAAAACAGCCAGCGCAGCACAGGGCAGGCCTGGAATAGCCCAAAGACCACCTGTACTGGGCCATTTTTACCATAATGAAGGCTGGCAGGTGGAAGGGGGAACTCCGGAGACCCCCCTGTGGCCTCAGAGAAGCCCCCCAATAATAATAATAATAATAATAATAATAAGAAGAAGAAGAAGAAGAAGAAGAAGAAGAAGAAGAAGAAGTTATTATTAACTTTAATAATAAATTAAAGTTAATTTATTAACTTAAATTAATAAGTTTATTTTTTTAAAAATCATGAACGCGATGAACCAAAACAAACCAGGGGTTTAGAGGGGGTGCAGAACCAAACTGGTCCGGTTCAGGTCCAGTTCAGACTCGAACCAAACCGGGCCAGCCGGTTTTGTGCGCACCCCTATTGGGAACTGCCTTAAATGCAATGTTATGGAGTTGTAACACTGCACATCATGTTAGTCTGTTTTTAATGTTATAATGGATTGTTGCTTTACACATTACACTACAAATATTGATATACTGCTTCTCAACAAAAGTTCCCAAAGCTTAGCTTTAGTTTACATGGGCTTTTATCTTTATGTGTCACTTCTCTATTTTTCTGTGGAGAAGAAACTAAAAAATGTTACACATAAGATGAAGAAATTATTGTAACTGGACAATTCTTATGCTTATAGTTCAAACCCTTAGCCGTCATGCTCTACAAACCTTCCTTTTAAACAAAAGCCTTTAGTCACAGAAGGATAACATTGAATATTCAAACAGCAAAGTGTCTTGTGGCCTCTTAGACTTCTCTGACATCAACTTTCATGAGCCAGATCCCACTTTGCCACATACACAAATACTTCAGAGCAGTCCCAACTTGATTTGGGGCTCACCTCAGCACATTGGGATGGGCCTGATCTGATTCAGGACTGCAAGGGGAGGTCCCATTTCACTTCAGTTGAATTGGGAGCCAAAGCTTTGGCCCTCCTCCTGCCGCACACCTTGCCACCCTCCCCCAACTCTGTAGGTACTTAGCAGTGGCAGCCAGCACCTGCAAGCTGCCATGAGCAGTGGTGCTCAGCCCAGCACGCTGGTCACACAAATGGCCTCCGCACATGTGCAGAGACTAGTTGAGTGCCAGAGCCATGCTTCCACACGGGATGCCAAACAGAGTGCTGTTGCCTGCAGCAGTTTGCAGGAGCCAGCAGTACTGCTGGGAAGCACTTTTTAATTTAATTTTAAAGGTACCTCTTGTTGTTCCCCACCACCACCACCATGCTGCCCTCATCGGCTGCCACTGGTACTTACCAGAGATGGGCAGGGGAGAGGCTGATTCTATTTTAGTTTTTATCCTAGTTTCTGTAGCAAGGTAGCAGCATCTTCTGCAGTGTCATTTTAAAATGACAGCCAGAAGCAGATTTAAAAAAAAAAAAATGCTTCCCCCACAGTCCTGGGAAAGGTGCAGTGTTTCCTAAAAATTGGAGTATTTTCTGGAGTTGCAGCATTGGCCACAGTCCCAGAAAAGACTACAATTCCCAGGAAACCCTGCACCTTTCCCAGGACTTCAAGAGGGGGGAAACTGCTTCTGGGAATCATTTTAAAATGATACTGCAGAAGACACTGCTTCCTCACCCTACTAAGATAGAGCCAGTTTATTTCCTGTCTCTAGAAAGAACTAACCAAGAAGTATCAACAGGGGTCAGAGTAGGGTGATGAGATGGCAGGGAGGGGCTGAAGGAGCTGGACCTTTTCAGAAGCAACTTGTTCTGGTTTGGCCATGGTTGATTTGGTTCAGACGGAGCTGGTAGTCTGTCAGACCAGTGAATCAACACTTTGGTGGCTGAATCAGGCTGACTCTCCTCTGAATCGATTTGGCCACCAAAGTTTCACAAAGCCTTAATGAATATCCCTGGATACAGAGGAAAAATATTTACAGACTGGGACCACAATGCTAAGCAATACAAAGGAATAGCAGTCACTTATCACATTACTATGCTGTGCACAAATGAATTTTAAAAAATCCAATCAGAGCAGGCCTGACCCTACAACAAGTGTCCACTGCTGATAAATTAGCAGAGCAAGTTAGATAACCGCAGTACTTAAAATGGGACAATTATTGCACAGTTTAAATGCTCCCCTGCTGGTTTCTGCATGCTACCATTTTTAACTTCTGGTTTGTGACTTGCATAAAGTCTGGCCCATTTGTCCTTTGTCAGTTTCCCCTGACTTCTGTTAACTGAGGCACATTTCTTTCTGGTGAGAAGGACATTACATTCTTAAACCTGGTACAACTGGTTTTTAGAGCAAGTATTACCCTCTTCCTTCAGAAGAAACAAGCCGAGATAAATAGTATAGAAAGATGCAGAAGAATTATGCAGCTTTACTGGAGGCTGATTGGAATAAGACCACACCAGACTAGTGGATAATCATCTAGAGATCCACCAGGCAATCTCTTCTGTAGGTGCAGGCACTCTGAGGTCATGGTGCAGCTCTGATGGTGCACATTGTACAAATAATTGGGCTATGGATGCTGCAATAGGGCCTTGGAGGGAATTGGTGGCATAAATTCGGTCTTCAGGTTCTGTACAGGCAAGCCTTAAAAGTTGGTGTAAACCGAATAAGAATCAGGTGCTTCCTTTGGAGAAAACTGCTTTCACCCCCACTGATCTGCTTTGCTAATGAAGTCATAAGACTCTTTAAGGTACTGCCTTCCTAGGGCATTATAATAGCAGATAATGGATATTTAGCTAGATTTTTGCAGTTTAATTTCCAAGATGGCTGGCAGGTGATCACTCTAAACAGTCAGTGTTTCATTTGGAGGGGTTATTTTTTTTTTCCTTAACTATTTCCCCTGCAGGCATGAATGTTTTTAAAGAATATGCTCTTATGGAACCCAACAAATACTTCTTAGAATACCACAGTGATACAATTAAAGGATTTAGCTTCCAAATTCCCATGAATACATTGTATATTAATTTATATATCTATCTGCTCAATGGGGCCAGCTAAGTAGCTCAGTAGCTTTTCAGTCTAGCTTCATAGATAAGATGTCTGAAACTCAGAGCTGGTTCACACATGCATGTGTCTGAATTTGACATCCTTTGTGAGGCTACAATAATGGCCACAGCCTCAGAAAAATTCATATTTCCCAGAAGCACCCACATCACTCCAGGACTCTAGGAGGAAAGGGGGAAAGGTCATTTTAAAAGTCAAGCCACATGGCTGCCTGGTCTGTCATGGCCAAGAGGAAAGGCAGGGGGAAAACAACTGGACTCTTGCATCCTGCCTGGTCCCTGTAGGTAGTTTTAGGGAATGGGTGCAGAGTGAAGCAAAGCTTCAGCCCAAAGTGAAGCAAGGACCCCCCCTCCAAAGAGCCAAGGCGGTCCCTGAACCAAAGTAGGACTGCTTTGCACAGGCCTGCAGCAGGGCTCTAACTGGTGACTTGAGGGGTATCAAGCAGAGATTTAGCTTCTGCATAACGACCCAGCTCTGGGAGGCCATCTGCAGGCCACAGCAGTTCAGGAGATGCTCCTAGAACATTTACAGATCACGAATGGTCGCTGGCATAAGCAACCTGGAGGCCTCTTTACGGACCACTTTCAGCTGCACAGGAGCTAGGTCTGACTTCACTTCAACTTCACGGACAACTTCATTTTCAGCTGCACAGGAGCTAGGTCTGATATTCCTGGGTTTGGATTCCTATTATTCTTGCCATTGATACTTGCCAGTATCCCATTGATACTTCAGTGATAAGCACATGCCATTCTGGTCTTGCCCAGCCTGAGCAATGCACATGCATCTCCATTAAAAGTTATGGGCACAACCTGTATGTAAGTACAGCTCGCAGGGTGGAGAAAAGGCCAGACTAATGTGCTGTTACATGCTACTCTGTTCTTTACAAGCTACTCTGTTCTTTCGAATGCAGTAGTATTTGAAGCTGTATGGCAGCTTGGTGGAGACATGTGCTTGAGAAAACTAAGGGCTGCTACACACACACACACACACACACACACACACACACACGAGCAATTGATTTTTCAGCACTAGATGAATGATTGCAGCTGAATATGTAAAGTGTTTCCAATCATGTGCAAAAACGGAAAAGTTCTGTCTTTGGAGTTTGATTCATAGTGACTCATTCACATGTAGAAATCACCACTTAATGCTGTAGTGATCATATGACTAACGTGCACTGCACATGTGGACCAGCCTTGAATTGAGATTCAGATCTTTCAGTGGAATAATGTGCGTTTCTATACATTCTTGTCACCAATAGTGCTATTTACCTTATATATTCCTTTCAATACGCTTTTCAACCATTGTAAAATAGCAATAATGGGGCTGTTCTCACATGCAGCCAAGACCAGGCTAAGTCAGCCAAGACCAGGCTTGACTGCACATGAGAACGGCCAGCAGTTGCATGGCTACTGTCGATTATTTCAAGGTTGCAAGAAGTTCGTATAAACAGCTGTGCATTTTTTCCTTCTTTCCAGGTTGCAAATTTGCTACGGCTCTTCCAAATTCCTCAGATAAGCTACGCTTCCACCAGTGCAAAGCTGAGTGACAAGTCCCGGTATGACTATTTTGCACGGACAGTGCCACCAGACTTCTACCAAGCAAAGGCAATGGCTGAGATCCTGCGATTCTTCAACTGGACCTATGTATCAACAGTTGCCTCTGAGGGAGATTATGGAGAAACAGGGATTGAAGCCTTTGAGCAAGAAGCTCGACTTCGAAATATATGCATTGCCACCTCTGAGAAGGTGGGCCGCTCAAATATTCGAAAATCCTATGACAGTGTCATCAGAGAGCTGCTCCAGAAACCCAATGCAAAAGTGGTTGTCCTCTTCATGCGCAGCGATGACTCCCGGGAGCTCATTGCTGCAGCCAACCGATTCAATGTTTCCTTTACATGGGTTGCCAGCGATGGGTGGGGGGCACAGGAGAGTGTTGTGAAGGGCAATGAACATGTTGCTAATGGTGCAATCACCCTAGAACTCGCTTCCCATCCAGTTAAAGAGTTTGACCGATATTTCCAAAGCCTCACCCCATACAACAACCATCGAAATCCTTGGTTCAAGGATTTTTGGGAGCAGAAATTTCAGTGTAGTCTTCAGAACAAAAAACCCCACAGAAGAGCTTGTGACAAACACTTAGCTATTAACAGCTCCAACTATGAACAAGAGTCCAAGATCATGTTTGTTGTTAATGCAGTATATGCAATGGCCCATGCCTTGCATAAAATGCAACGGACATTGTGTCCAAACACCACCAAGCTCTGTGAAGCCATGAAGCACCTGGATGGAAAGAAGATCTACAAAGACTATCTGTTGAAAGTCAACTTTACAGGTAATACCTTAACCACTCTTCTTTAATACTTACACTATGAAAATGTTGCTGCTCTTAATTGAAAAACATGCGGCATTGGTTTTGTGGTTGTTCATAGCAGCAGCTTTACTAGCAGTTTTCCTTTCATGTAAAGTTTTGCCATCAAGTCGGTGTCGACTTCTGGCAACCACAGAGCCCTGTGGTTTTCTTTGGTAGAATACAGGAGGAGTTTACCATTGCCTCCTCCCACGCAGTTTGAGATGATGCCATTAGGATATTCCTATATCGCTGCTGCCTGATATAGTACTAGCAGAGATTCAAACTGGCAACCTTCTGCTTGTAAGTCAAGCATTTCCCCGCTGCGCAGCTTAAGGTTATGAAGGTCCTAGGGGCACCAAATCTGGGTGGTCAGTAGGTCCCCATACTTTGTCATTGTAGGCTTTGTCATTGCCATCCCACACACTATGAGATGATGCCTTTCAGCATCTTCCTATATCGCTGATGCCCAATATAGGTGTTTCCCATAGTCAGGGAAACATACCAGCAGGGATTCAAACCAGCAACCTCTTCTTTCCTTGGCAAGTTACTTCCCCGCTGTGCCTTTTCTTGTAGTGCCACCAAAATAAGTCAGACCACTTTTGATGGTCTTTTCAGAATCGTTGTTTGATAGCAGAAGCTTCTGTAGCAATAAATAAAACTAATTTGCACATGAAATGGCTTGCTATAGATGTTCCTGTTAGTGAACCACATGTGTCCATTCATGTGCATTTAGCCTATCTGAATAATGGCCAGTTACCTAATCCTGAAGCTGTGGTTCACACAGGGGCTCCAGTATTTGCACAGAACTCTTGTGGCAGCTGCTCCATTGTATGCTTAAGTGAAAATTGCTTTGAAAGAAATGGGGAGCTCCAATGGGCAATGTACATGTCGTGTACCAGTGAAGATCAATACTTCCTGTCAGGTGTAAGCCATGTAGCTGGACAAATTCATGATCTGGTGAAAAGGCTATGGTCACAACTTGGATGCTTTATCTCAAAGAGCAAAAGCAATGTTTAAGAAGAAGATCCCAAAATCTTCTTAGAAGCTCCTTCCTCCACAATTCTGGTTGGCCACATGGTAAGTAATTCTACATGTAGTGGGAGTCACAGGTAGATTGGGGACCACTCAACACAGGAGTGTAAAACTCCTGCAGAAAAGAGAATTGAATTGTGGACCCCATCTCCAAAGTGAATGTAACATGCACTTCTACCCAAAGGCTGCAAACAAGAAGTGCAATGGAGGTAGCCAGCTACACACTGAGGATAGAAGGGTATGTTAGGGAGATGGTTAAATGGTCTTCATCTGATATTCTCCAGAGTGGTTTCCAAATTATACACTACTCTCATCTAAACAATTAATTTGCATAGGTGGCATAGGTGGCACATGATTCTGCATGGGAGAGGCAGTTGTAGACAAAGGAGAAGGGACGCTCCAGTCCGGCTTATACAGGAACAACAAGAAGGTGGTTTGAGGCTCCCAGTAGCCCAAGTTCCTGATGGTATTTAATTTGATCTTTTAATTTCCAGGGCAAATGAAATAAGAATTGTAAAATGCATTGTATTAATCTGAATGGATATTTTCTTCTTAAATGTGGTTTTGCCAAACCTCTGAGGACACAACACCTTATGAAGTATTAAATCAATTTGCACCATGCAGATAAAATAGCTTATTCAACTAGGGGCTCACAAATGCATTCACCAGCTTACCACTGATAGATGCATTTTTAATCTAGAGAGAGCCTCTAGCCTTTTTCTGGAGCCTGGAAGAGGGCAGGAGCTCTCTCTGGCCTTGTGCTGACTTCAAAGAGGCTGAGAAAGAAGCATCTCACTGAGACAGTTCAGATGATCAAGGGCACTACAGCAGCCCTACAGGTGATAATGCTGGAGCTGCTGGCGTGAACATGCCCACCCTGATGTCACCCTGATGGGCTGACGTGATCACAGCATGTCCTTTACTCATCTTAGGGAGGGGTGATCATCCCAATTACCCCTCTACACATACTACAAACCCTGTTTGAACAGGGTTTTCCAGTGCATTTAGGGGGCAATTTGGATAATCACCCCTTACATACATGCTGAGAATGCATCAGCACATCTTCAAATTACATCGGGACACACACGATGTAGACCTGACATTACAGGTCTATCAATGGCTACTAGTCTGAGGTCTATAGGCCACCTCCAACCTCAGAGGTAGGGGAGTAGGGGTAGGAGGGAGGGCATGCCCTTAGCTCTTGCTTGTGGGCTTCCCAGAGGGATCTGGTGGGCCACTGTGTGAAGCAGGATGCTGGACCAGATAGACCTTGGGCCTGATCCAGCAGGGTTGTCTTATGTTCTTATTAATGTGCTAGGTGGCCAGTGAGAGCCACATTAATCTGAACTGGCCCGTTCTTTTGAATGAGCTCTCCCACCCCAGCAGAGGGCAGAAATTTGCTCTGCAGTTGCACTGGACCTTGGCAGTGCTTGAAGTACATACAAAACTTCAGTGTAATCTCATAGGCAAGATGCTAGCCCTCTCCCTTCAGAGGAGGGGCAGAGTCAGTGGCGATGAAGAATCCTGTGGTCTGCTGCATCTGACTCTCATGTAGTAATTGGCAGGAAAATATAGATGTGATAATGATGATATTCCTAATCTCTCTGTCTCCAGACAATGCTGGTCTGTCTCCAGGATCCAAGAGCAATGTCTGTCTGTTAGTTGTGGCTTGTTTTTATTATTCTGCCCACAAATACTGTATCTGATCTATTGCTGTCTAGTTTCTCACAAGGGAGCAATTCTTTGTCCAGGCAAATGAGAGTATGAATTATTCAACAAAATAGTTCCAAATAAGTCTGCATAATAGGCAGATTCAGGTGTTAGATTAACTAGCTTTGACAATTTATTATGGATCATTTTTGCTATTTGATTTGGACTTGCTAGATAATCAATATTTCACAGCACAGGGCAACCTGCAGGGCAGTCTGCAATGATGAGATCTATTGATTTGGTGTGCTGACAACATTTGACATTATCTGCAGCCTTGGTGATGAATTGGTTGTAGTTAGCTGTGACAATGGTCTAATCCTGAACACTGTTTATGCGTACACAAGTTTCATTGATTTCAAGAAAGCTTATGTATGAGCAACTGAGCACAGGGAAGCAACTTGGGTGGCAACGTTTCATCCCTCTGTTGTAGCATAGAATGTTCATGAAATACTAATTGGATTTTTCATTAGAAATTATTATAAACTGAGGGGAGCAGTTCAAGGATTTCCAGGGATGGAGAGGTGCAATTCCCCACACCTGCAGCAGGGCTCGTTGCTAGGGATGTGCATGGAACCGACTGGCCCAGTTCGGTCCGGCACCCCCTCGAACCCGCCCCCCCGGCTCGGCTCGGTCCCGGGGCGG
Source organism: Hemicordylus capensis (assembly GCF_027244095.1). Taxonomy (NCBI): domain Eukaryota; kingdom Metazoa; phylum Chordata; class Lepidosauria; order Squamata; family Cordylidae; genus Hemicordylus; species Hemicordylus capensis. The sequence continues at coordinate 140,890,049 of NC_069661.1, forward strand.
GGGGGGGGGTTGCAGACCTTTCTTAGTTAATTTTTTTTTTTACCTTTACTCCCTTCTGGGGAGTTCCTGGAGGCAGCAGGGGGGTCCACGGAGGTTCCCCCACCCCCCACCGGCTCTCTCTATAGCCTCCTCTGGCCAGTTCAGCCAGCTCTTCACCTGTTCGGGCATTCTTCGGCCGGTTTTCAGCCTTCACCCCGCAGCCCAGTGGCCATTTTGGAGGCCACACACCTGCACACTGTGCCTCTGCATGGCCCGGGCCACGTGCAGTGCGCAGGGGCGTGGCCTACAAAATGGCCACCAGGTGAAGGCTGAAAACTGGGCGAAGAGCTGGCCGAACCAGCTGGAAGGGAGCATATCGAAGGCCGGCGGGGGGAGGGAAACCTCTGTGGAAACCCCCCCACCCCCACCCCCACCTCCAGCATCTCCCCAGAGAGGAGTAAAGGTTAAAAATAAATAAACTAAAAAAGGTCCGCGACCCCAGGGGGTGTTTGGTCCGGGGTCGGACAGGAGGTGGTTTGGTTCGACTCTGAGCCATCAGACCAAACCGGCTCGATGTCGAGCTGGTTTGCACAATGCTATTCCTCGCAGCAGTTGGCAGACATCAAAACTCCCCAATATGCCACTCTATGGCATAGCATCTAGAGATGTGCCAAAACGTTATTTGGCTGTCCAAATCGCGGGTACCTCCTTTTAAAATCGAGGAGTTACACAGCCCTTTTAAAGTGGAGGAGAGCAGGTCTGTACCTGCATGCTGGTGCCACACAGGGGCATCTGGGAGATGCCCTGCTGGCAAACGGGCATAGCTGGGAGGGAGTGCTAGGATGGCAGCAATGGCAGCAAGCAGAGGAAGAGGTACAGACCTGTTCTCCTCCACTTTCAGGGGGCTGTGTAAGCCCTTGATTTTCAAGGGAGGTGCCACAATTCACACACCCTCCTTCAGACCTCACCCAAATAATCACAGTGACAGGCACTTAGCAGTTCATATTAATGTGGTAATGTAGAGTAGAGCAATTCTTCCCATGTTTATTTTCTTTAAAGTAATTTCCACTTTGTTCAGTGAGGCTTACTCTCAGGTAAGTGTGCAGAGATTGCAGCTATAGGAGTATAAAAGTGTTTACTTATTTAACTCTAAAGTAATGGGTTAACTCACAATCGAAAAGAGAAACATAAGTTTCAAACTTTGGGAGGAGAGCTGGTCTTGTGGTAGCAAGCATGACTTGTCCCCATAGCTAAGCAGGGTCTGCCCTGGTTGAATATGAATGGGAGACTTGATGTGTGAGCACTGCAAAATAGTCCCCTCAGGGGATGAAGCCACTCTGGGAAGAGCAGAAGGTTTCAAGTTCCCTCCCTGGCTTCTCCAAGATAGGGCTGAGAGAGATTCCTGCCTGCAACCTTGGAGAAGCCACTGCCAGTCTGTGTTGACAGTACTGAGCTAGATGGACCAATGGTCTGACTCAGTATATGGCAGTTTCCTATGTTCCTATGTTCCTAAGTTAGACACCAAGAACAGCCACTGGAAGGATGCTGTGCTGGGGATGAATAAGGCGCTGGTTGGTGCTGGTTTTGACCTTTAAAGCCCTAAACGGTTTGGGCCCGGGGTATTTGAGGGACCGCCTGCTCCCAAGGATTGCTGCCTGCTTGACTAGAACATCTGAGGGGGCCCTGCTCCGGGTGCTGACAATGAGGGAGGCCCGGCTGTCGTGCACTCGGGACAGGGCCTTCTCTGTTGCTGCCCCTAGACTCTGGAATGCTCTCCCGGTGGCCATTCTTTCCTCGGACTCCATCACAGTTTTTAGAAAGCTTTTAAAGACTTGGCTTTTTACCCAGGCTTTTACATAATCATCTTTTACTGCTGTTCTTGTGTGTTTTTATCTGTTGTCTTGTTTTTATGCTTGTTTTTAGCTTGATGTTTTTACTGCTTTTTGCTGTATGTTTTTAATTTTTGTAAACCGCCTTGGGGTTTTCTTTTAACGAAAGGCGGTATAAAAATGTAAAAATAAATAAATAAAATAAAAATAAAATAAGGCCTGTTGCTCTCCCCCTGCTCAATAAAGACAATAGCTACTTTTTAAAGGTGCCTCTTTGCTCAGGAATACAATGTGAGATACAGAGGACTAACAGCCTCTCAAGTTGCACTTAAATGAAATTTTTGCCATCTATATCTATCAATCCATCGATTTTTTAAAAGTATATTCCACCTCTGCAACACAGCACTGCTTGGGGCAGCTCAAAATAAAGCACAATAAAGCAACGTAAGTGTAAATAGGCGACAGAGCATTATAAAACTGGGCTAAAAACTGGAACCAAATTAAAACCAATTTTAAAACCCAGCAGATAAGAATGCTGCAATGCCTCTCTAAAGAGGAGGCATATTTTCTTTTTTAAAAGAAGGTGAGACCAGTGAAGTTCCTTTGGAGAGCATTCCAAAGCCAAGAAGCCACAAACCAAAAGGCCTTATCCCTAGTCTTTGCCAATGAAATCTCTGTGGTGGAGCTGTGATCAGGACCTGTGATGCAGAACAAACAGCCCTGGCAGATTTCTATGGGTGAATTAAGTTCAACAGCATTCATGGGCCTGAGCCATGTAGGGCTTTAAAAGTTAAAACTAGCAATTTGAATCTAGACTGGAAGAAAGCAAAATGGCAACCAATGAATCTACCAGAGGATTGGTGTAATACCCATGAAGCAATTAGTTCCCATGAGTAAGGATGTGCATGAATCATTTTTTTCAATGCAATTTCTGCCCAAATAGAATCAACTCAGATTTGTTTTGTGTCCAAATCTGTCCCCCGTCCCAATCACCCCAGATTCGATTTGGACTCGATTTGATTTGGATCTGGATCAATTCAGACCACTTATAAAGGTCCTAGGTAAAGTAAAGTGTGCCGTCAAGTTAATTTCAACTCCTGGCGCCCACAGAGCCCTGTGGTTTTCTTTGGTAGAATACAGGAGGAGTTTACCATTGCCTCCTCCCACGCAGTTTGAGATGATGCCATTAGGATATTCCTATATCGCTGCTGCCTGATATAGTACTAGCAGAGATTTGAACTGGCAACCTTCTGCTTGTAAGTCAAGCATTTCCCCGCTGCGCAGCTTAAGGTTATGAAGGTCCTAGGGGCACCAAATCTGGGTGGTCAGTATGTCCCCATGTGTGCCACCTACCACCCAAATTTGAAGTAAACCACCCAGAGCCATTTTTGGAAGCGTGGTATATAAATCAAATCAAATCAAATCAAATCAAATAAATAGATAAATAAATAAATAAATATTTCAAGGCAGTGGGGCACTTGGTTGATTTTTAACTTTTAAAAAAAGGTTTTACTTATTTTGTAGATTTCCACGATAGGAAATAATGAAGATTCAAAGTTGCCCTATCCTAACCCTTATATTGATCCCCCGCTTTAAAAAAAAAAAAAGCTAAGCTCTAGCCCTTTTAGAAGTGGTGTTATGGAGCAAAATGTGCAGTCGCTATTTTTCAAGTGTTTGGATTCTTTGGTGTCTAATAACCTTTCCTCATAATGAATCCCTATGAGGATTCATTGCACACCTTCATTTCTTCTGTTCATTTTGACTGTCATTGGACAGTGCCAATTGTCAACTGTAATGTGCCAACTACACACACCTGCAAGGGGTTGCTCCGGTCATTCTGGAGTTTAAGAAGAGCTAGGAGCCCACCCCATCCCCTGGGAGTCTGACAGACAGGTAGAACCAATGACACTGCAGCCATTCTCCATGGATGATGTCTATCTCAGTGGTTTGATGTACATCAAAGAATAGATTCCTGCAGTATCCCATAAGCCAATGGCCAAGGGGTAGAGCAGACATCTCCCAGCACCACCTTCTGCTTATGACTCTCCAGACTCAAGACACTTTATAACAGTGCCCCCAAACCCGAACTCAGACAGGAAACCCAGAAAGATACTATGGTTGATGGCATCAAAAGCTACTGAGAGATGCAGGAAAATCAACAGGGTCACACTCCTCCATCCATCTCCTGGTGTAGGCCATCCATCAGAGTTGACCAAAGCAGTTTCCATCCTGTAGCCAGGCTGGACTGGCTCGACTGAAAAGAACTGAAGTAATCCGTTTTACCCTGGGCTGCCTAGAACTGAGATGCATCAACATACTCCAAAACCTTGCTAGAAACTGGCCAAAAGTTGTTCTGGACAACTAAGCCCAAAGAGGACTTTTTAAAGGAGGGGCCTAATGGCACCCCCTTCAGCAAGGGGGTGCCACCCCCACCACCCATGGATCTGTACCTCCCTGCTGCCTTCACCGAACACAAAGGGCAAGGACTTACGCTTACTGTGCACATGGTAGGTTACAGACTTCCAAGCAGCTTATCCATCTCCTCAGGTCACACAATCTGAAAGGTATCCAGTTCAGTAAGACCAGACAGTGCTTGATTTAATCACTTAGATTAATTGATGACCAAACATGGTCCAGATAAGTGGACAGAAGTTTTTTTTAAAAAAATGTTCAATTATTTTAAAGAGATGTAGTTGAAAAACAAGAGGTAGAAGGCACATTGTAGAAAAGGCATTCCACGTTCTCGTTTACATGCATGCATTTTTTAAAAAAGTATTTCCCTGCAGAGCTATTGTTTTTATTCATATGCAAATTCATACTGTTTCAACAATTGACTAATGGATTAAACCTCACTAGCTGGCATGGGCGCAGAGCATCTGCATCTCTAGTTCTCCATTGTCCTTGGCCCCTTTCCTCATTCTCGGCCTCCATGTTGCCATTCCCCCCTCCTCTTCCCTCTTCCTGCCTCCAATGTTTTTTCTCTCTGGCCAGCTGCCTGGCCAGCCACTTTTTCCGGCAGCCCATCACTTTCTCCCCTACCACACATACACCGACCACCACTGCTTTCTCTTTCCCCAACCCGCCAGCGCTTTCTCTCCACCCCTGCCCTGCCACTTTCACTTTCTCTCTTCCCCCCACCACTGCCACTTCCATGTTTCCCTGCCTGCTCCCCTGCCTGCCTGCCCATTCGTTTGTCTGTCCATTGACTTTATGTTCCCCACCGCCATCACTTTCCTCTCCCCCTCCCCTCGCTCACGAACTCTCACAAGAGCTGCCACACATGGGATTAGCGACTGGTACGTCTAAGAGACTTATATATATAGATACCATTCAGGTTTTTTTTCTCTAGATGACAGCCTGCTAGAAGCACCTTTGTGCCAAGGCATGCCATTGAGCTTAGTGTGTGTTTCAAGTGCAAATAAGTAGCTGATATGTTTTGAATAGCATTGTTTAGTTGTAACACAATAGAACTTGAACAAAATGCATCCCAGTAGTGTGAAGAATGGGACTCACATTGCATCATTTTCCCAGCCACCAAGCTTTATTTTCAGATCGGAAGTTCCTTTTGCTTTGTTAATGTTTCTCCAGTTCTATGGAGAAATTAGATGAGAGAGGAAACAAGACTCACACACAAACCACAAAGGCATGCACAGCATACTGAATATTGTAGTGTTGTGAGAGAGAGCACCACTGTGCCATCTATGCAGGAAGAGTGGAATACATATGAACAAGACTGGCAAGCAAAGGACTGTACTAGTAATTATCCTTCCTTCTGGTCAGCATTGAACAGCTGATTCTTATGTTCCTAAAGCTTGATCTTGGGTGGGGAGAAAATCTCATGGACAGAGTTTGTTCAGAGTTCTCAGACTTGTGCTTTGCCTCATTTCTCAACAAAACAAACCCTTGCCACACAGAGATACAAAAAAAACAAAACCCATCCACTATCATCCTTTTGACAGCTCCCCGATCTACCTGTCCTTTCTAATCCTGACTGCTTCACTGCAAACAGACATCTGCGTTTGTTTTCCTGACATTTCCTTGGATTTCAGTAGAACTGCTGGTCGTCTCTTGATTTATATAGCTAGATTCAAAAATAGCACTAAAGTCATTTGCGATCATTTGTCTTCGTAATACTGTCAACAGAGAGTGTTTGCTTCATCCAGTCCTTTAAAAGTCTCACCTGCTTCAAGATACTATGTTTTCTATAAAGCAGGTCACTAATCAATGAATTAGTTAAAAGCAAGATGATGTACAGAAATCTCTGATCAGGTGGACGCCTACAAAACAAATCCAGAGAATTCTGCATGTGGGGTTGCAGTCTAGGTATGTAAAAGTAAACTTCTTTGAGGGAAGCAACCCTCAAAGTTAGCTTTTAAACAGGAGCAGATTTATAGGCACATTTTGTTACCACGTTTGCTGAGGTGCATGGGCACAGATGGGATGGAGCACAACAAAATGGGTGTGGTGAAAAGGAAGGCCTACAAGAAATGAATTTTCCCACACAACTGATTTCAGAATGAGGACTACAAGAGTGAACTGTAATCACAAGAATGAAATTATAACTTATAATGATACCATGAAACACAATTTAAAATATTGAAAAAGTGAAATAACAGTCTCTGATACAAACAGCCATCAATCTTTGAAATCACCACTAAAAATAAAAATAAATTCCCTGACCAGGCAAAGAAAATCTGCCTATGGAAGCAGCTTTCTGCATGCGTAGACCATGTGGATCTGGATGCACATCCCTATCTATCCTATATAATAAAAGGCTAAGTGAGTGGCCGTGGCTTTGGAACGTTGGGGATCTGCGTCCCTGCCTCCCTGGGCTGTTCTGGGCCTGCGCGAAGCGCAGGCCCAGAAGAGCCCAAGGGACACAGGACCTCAGACACCAGTGTCCCACAGCCACGGGCGGCCATTAGCCGGTGTGTGGCGGCGGGGGAAAGTGGCCGAGGCGGCGGCAGAGCCGCCGCCTCAGCCATGAGCTGCGGCACGGCGAGAGGAGGCCGAGGCAACCAGAAGCGGCCGCCCTGAAAAAGGCTAGGGCAATGGCAGCGGGGGAAGACCGAGACGGGGGACAGGGAAGCTGGGCGAGGTGGCGGCGAAGCCGCCAACGAGGCCCCCGCCCGCTCACAGCCGTCGCCGCCGCCTGCTCACCCGCCCTCCCAGCTGCCCAAAATGAAGCTGGGCGAGGTGGCGGCGAAGCCGCCAACGAGGCCCCCGCCCGCTCACAGCCGCCGCCGCCACCTGCTCACCCGCCCTCCCAGCTGCCCAAAATCACCTTCCCCGCTCCCCCCCCAAAAGATTAAGGGCCAAAATGGCCCATGAGAACGTCGCCGCCCCCGCCTATCGCCCTCCCAGCTGTTGAAGACCACCTTACCCGCTCCAGCCCGAGGGAAAAGAGAGGAGCTCACGAGCAGAGCTCCTCTCTGTGCTAAGTCACTGCTCAAACTGCCGCTATGGACGCAAAGTACGCCTATTGCGTCCATTGCGACAGTATAGGCAGCAGCTTAACACAGAGAATAGCTCTGTTTCCGAGTTCCTCTCTTCTCCTTCGGGCTGGAGCGGGTAAGGTGGGCTCCGGCAGCTGGGTGCGCGGGAGGGCGATAGGCGGGGGCGGCCACCTTCTCATGGGCCATTTTGGCCGTTATTCATCCACCCCCCCCAAAAAAAGTAAAAGCAAAATAAGGAAGAACAAAAACAGAGACAACAACAAAACAAAAAACAAAAAGAGAGAGGGGACAAGGGGGGGGGGAAGAGACAGAAAGAGAGAGAGAGAGACAGAAAAGACGGAATAGAAAGCTAGCGCCCGTTATCATAACGGGCTTAAAAATACTAGTATCATAATACTCATCCACGTGCTGGAAGTGTCTCTTCATTTTCATGCAGATGCACATCTCCATCCAAAGCCACCAGTAGTCCTATGTTTCCAATAATCAGAGCTGGATCAGGGATCATGTTTTTAGCAAAGCATACAGGAAGACAAGCAGCCACTAAAAGGGGACATAAATTCCCTCTAGTGAGAGAAGACTTCATTAACTTTAGCAACTGCTTATTCCCCTTTTACTCAGTCACTTTTTTAAGGAATTAACTTGTCAAATAAGTGAACTTCTACACAAACGCACAAATAGTACCATTTGTGGCTGTACTTTAGGACTGAGCCACATTTTCCTGGAGTTTGTTTTTTTGTTTTGTTTTGTTTATTACATTTCTATACCTCACTACCATCCAAAGGATCTTGGTAGAACAACCAACAGTGCCATTTCAGAGAGTGGCCTTTTGGTATTGTCAAGGAGGCAAATATGTTTTATTATTATTTATTTACACAGTCAGACAGGTGTTATTGACTGGTTTGTTTTATCCAGACATTGAGTCCTTCCCAAGGACCTGAGATGGCTGGATTTTATTGTCAATGTTGTTGCTGTTATTATAGATATCGTCACAGAACATAGGCTGTTCCCAGTAACGTTGCTTTTTGTAACTGGCTGATGGTGGTTTCTGTGACCCCTATGGTGTTGAGGTGCTCTTCAAGTTGTTTTGGAATTGCACCTAGGGTGCCAATTACCACTGGGATGATTTGGGTATTTTTCTGCCACAGCCTTTCAATTTCAATTTGTAGATCTTTGTATTTGGTGATTTTTTCTATTTCTTTTTCTTCTATTCTGCTATCCCCTGGTATTGCTATGTCAATAATGTTGACTTGTTTTTCTTTCTTCTTGACTACAGTTATATCTGGTGTATTATGTGGCAGATGTTTGTCTGTTTGTAGTTGGAAGTCCCATAATATTTTTGCATCTTCATTTTCGACAACTTTTTCCATTTTATGGTCCCACCAATTTTTGGCTACAGGTAGCTTGTATTTTTTGCAGATGTTCCAGTGTATCATCTCTGCTACATTGCCATGCCTTTTATTATTATTAATAATAATAATAATAATAATAATAATAATAATAATTTGATTTCTATACCGCCCTTCCAAAAATGGCTCAGGGCGGTTTACACAGAGAAACAAATAAGATGGCTCCCTGTCCCCAAAGGGCTCACATTCTAAAAAAACAACAACATAAGATAGACACCAGCAACTGTCACTGGAAGTTAAGCTATTTGTATACCCACCCCCCAGATTGCTAAAATGAGGGACCCATTTCTCTGCAGGGAAAATGTTCTGCAAAAACATATATCTATCTTAGGTTTCTTTTTAGATTGTGAGCCCTTGTGGAGAGGGTTCCATTTTATTTGTTTATTATTTCTCCGTGTAAACTGCCCTGAGCCGTTTTTGGAAGGGCAGTATAGAAATCGAATGAATGAATGAATGAAAAAGAAAGTCCCAATTTTTGGCTTAATTCTACTTTACTTTCTGTAGAAGAATACCAACAAGGTTTAAGGACCATGGTGAAGAATGCAAGTCTGAATTTATATCTGTAATGTGTTGAAAATAAAATCACAATCAAGCAATGTGGGAAGGTGAGATAATTACTGATTACTGATAATTCGCTGTATACAAAAGTAACAAACTGCTGCCATGTGGAGCAATTTAATGGCCAACATGTGGCACCCATTAATACATGCAGTGATCCATACTGCACCACTGTGTGAGAGCAGCTGTACTTTGTGTTGTTCATTGGTAATTTTACACACAAGTAATCCTTGAAATGAGGCATTTGTTCAACATGAGTGAAGGGTTGTGGAAGCCCGTCAGTACTGAGCTAAATTTACAACTCCTTTTAAAAAAAATTCTAAAATTTTGCTTGTGGAGTAGTTTCCCTCAGCCGTGTGTGTGTGTGTGTGTGTGTGTGTGTGTGTGTGTGTGTGTGTAACTGTCTTCCACTTTAGTGTGGTGTTCACTGGACTTCAAGAGGTGAAAAAACATGCCTTGAGAGCCCATTTCCATGGTAACCACTTCAGTGAGGTAAGAAAGCAAACAGGAGTCATTGGCCTGAAGCAGCACAGACTTATCCCCTTGTTTCTGAGCACAACAAAAACATTTTCTGCCACTAGCTGAGCTCCTGAGTTGAATTTTCATTACATTTTTTTTTAGTACGGAAAGAGAAAATGGAAGGAGATGTGAAATAAAATTAACTACTAAGACGATCATTAAGTGCCAGATGTGGCTTGGCTTCAAACTACACTGTCTGTACAGCAAGAATAGTTAGCCACAAGATGCACACTCTCCTCTTCTCACACAGTTGTGTGAGAACACTGTACAACACAATAGTCAGTTACCCCTGCTAAGTGAGCAGACACCTTTTAAAGTGGTGATTCTCTTATTTTTAGCAGGGGGAGAGCAACTAGTCCTATCCAGTCCCAGCACAGCATCCCTCCAGTGGCTGTGGCTGTAGCTGCCTTATGTTTCTTTTTAGATTGTGAGCCCTTTGGGGACAAGGAACCATATTATTTATGTATTATTTATTTTTCTATGTAAACTGCTTTGTGAACTTTTGTTGAAGAGTGGTATATAAATATTCGTAGTCTTCAACATCTTCAGATTTCGGACCAATCTTTAACCTTGACCTGCAATATGAGAACCAGCTTTTAAGTTTTTTTCCACCTATGTTTATCTTCCTCCTTCTCATTCTTTCTTACTGATGGGCTACTGGAACAACTCACCTTCAGTCAGGGAATGATGACTAGGGGTGTGTACAAATTGATTTTTTCATTTCGATTTTTACCGGAATCGAAACACCCCTGATCTGTTCAGGGTCTGAATCTGACCCCGCCCCCGAATCAACCCATATTTGATTTGTACCAGAATTCTCTGGTAGCAAATGAGAGTGGATGAATCTACACTCATTTGCTACCAGAGAATCTACTCTCAGAAGAGCACCTCAGAAACAACAAAACTCAGTGCCCCATGAGCTTGTGGGTTTGGGGATGGTTGGCACCCTATGTGCACTACACCATCACTCGCTCTGGGCCAGCCTGGTGCCCCCCACGTGGAGTATGGGGCTGATGAAATCCCCATTATTTCCTATGGGGGGAAAGCTTAAAGACTCACAAACTTCAGAAATTATTTAAAAATCACCCCTTTCACCAATTTATTTGAAATATGGATGGTAGCAGGCACCCATTGGGGCACTACCACCTGACCCACTCTTCTACCCCCGAAACCTTCTTTCTGCCCCAAATCTACCTCAAAGACATGCCAACTTCAAAAATTCTTTAAAAATCACCCCTTTGCCCAATTCCTTTGAAATCTGGGTGGTAGCTTGCTTGCACCCATTGGGCACTACCACCCACCCACTTTGGTCACAAAATGGAGGTCCAAATCTCTGAATTTTTCAGATCCGAATCAAGGGTGATTTGTACCCGAATCTGGGCAATAGAGGACGGGGGTGATTTGTTTTGTCTACAAATCACCCAAATCGGCCAGATTTGGGTGCAAATCATTTTGTACCCAAATCATCCCTAATGATGACCCAATTGTAGTTTGTGGCCCAGCTGTTGAAGACCAATACATTTTCATGGATTTCAGGAAATATACAAAAGATGCTGCTGGCCACATTCCTCCTTTCCCTTCTCAGTTCCCTTAAGCTTCCTGGGAACTGCCAGTTGAATTGAATTATTTGCACTACACGTGTACATATTAAATAAATATCAGGGCTGCGCCAAAACAAAATACTATTGGTTTTCAGTAGCTGACATCCAGACTAATGCTGCACAAGCTGACAGAAGCTCAAAATCTCTTGCAGTCATGGTCCACATGTGTAAGTATTACACCTGCAGAACTAGGATTGTGGAAAGCTTTACATCATTCTCTGCAACATATATGGAGAGCATTCACAACAGGAGGTGTGCCACAAGTTGTGCAAGAGTAACCTGTTGCACCAGTACAACACTATGACTTAGCAGAACTAGCTAGTACAACATCCTTGCACTAGGGCAACATGTTTCCACTACTGCAGTGTTAGTCCAGATGTCAGCCAATGTGCTTTTGGTAGCCTCTTAAAATTTCTTTCCTTTTGATCCAAGTTTGGGACCCAAAGTACCACTACCAGGAAACTGTGCAGAAGCTTGTTTCCAAGGCTCAGGAGCTTTCCTGAACATCAATATAGAAAGGTTGTTCTCACAACCATTTTTGGCGGGTAGGGAGGGTGCAGGGGGAAGGCAAGATCGCGCTTACCTTCCACCCAGACAATTCTGATCCATGTGTGGGATGCATGGCTTCCATGCCCACATGAACCACACTGCTCTAGGCAGCACAGAGTTTTGGAGACTGAGAAAATACAGCCTGGCAGAGGCGTATCTAAGGAAAATAGCGCCTAGGGCAAGCATTGAAATTGCGCCCCCTGTCCAAACATCTGACACCCATCTTTCAGATAACTTTACCATAATATCAGCAGAAAAATACAAGTCTGAAGGTCACATACAAGTCATATATCTGAATATGTGTACAGTGACTTATATTAATTTAAAAAAAATTACCTGTAGCCCCTTTGGGGGGCTTCTAAAGGCTGGGGGGGTCTGCAAAGGTCCCCCCCTGCTGGCCTCTAGGGCCTCACAGGAACCATTTAAGCATGTGCGGTGGCCATTTTTTAAAATATTTTTTTTTAAAAAAATGGCAGCTGAAAACAAAATGGCCACCACACATGCTCAAATGGCCTCTGTAAGGCCTGGTATGGCCTAGGGCCTCAAAGAGGCCATTTGAGCATGCGCGGTGGCCATTTTGTTTTTGGCAGCCTTTTTTAAAAAAAATATTAATTTTAAGAAATGGCACCCCCCTTCAAGTGGCGCCCGGGGCATGTGCCCTGCCTGCCCCACCCTAGATATGCCCCTGCAGCCTGGCCTCCAGATATCCCTAAATGTACCATGTGAAGAATGTGGTACATTGAGAGATTTCCCCTCAAGGCAGGTGCTCTAGGTGCCTGGCTTTTTGTCTGCACACACAACCCCAGACCTGGGTAAAAGGGCATGCTCGCACCCTTTTACTTGTGTAAAAGGCTGGGTAAAAATCCCAGGCTATGAAACACACTGGCCTAAACTGGCCTCAATCCTGGCGCCTGGATTGAGGCCTAGCCTCGGTAGGGTTGCTTGTGTGAACAGCCTCAGTGTCTCACATGTTGCCTAGGGAAGGAATATATTAGGCTGTTGGGAACATTTTGATGTGCAGCTTTGTAGATACAGGATTTGAAGTATGTTTGTCTTAAGGCTTCTGCATAGCTGGCTTCAAGCATAGCTTTGTGTCCCAAATTTTCACACACACAAATAGCTAAAAATTTAGGGAGCTGGCAGCCACACAGTCTGTCAAATATTTGGTATGGAAGGCCACACATTGCCGGCACGGGGGTTGGGTGAATAACAGAAATTCAGCCCCAGTAGAATCTGATGGCAGAATTTTGCTACAGGAATGGGCACTGGTGCATTGCCTCAAAATTGGTGTGTGGGTGGGGGTCATCCTGGTTTTAGCCACACCTGGTGTGAGTCACAAATAATTCTTTTTATCACCCATTAATAAGTATGTACGTTACTTGATTCTGCAGCATGGAAAACAAATTTCATCATATATATCTATATTATCATTATCAGCAGGGACTTTAGGAGCCAGATGTTATGTAGCCAAGTAAAAATAAAGATATCACCCTAAGTTGTATAAATGTTATGGCATTTGTTCCTTAGACTCTGAGTGATTCATTGGACTGGAAATGGCCTCTAGACCTCTAAGGCATAGTTCAGGTCTTGGCTAGGAATAGCACTGCAGTAACATTATGTGAAGACCCAGCTCACTTGAGAACCTAAAAGGCCAAGTTGAAGATATTTTAATTTTAATTATTAAAATTAAATTTTAATGTTGTCTTGTTTTGCATGTTTTTGTACACCGCCCGGAGTCTTTGGAGTGGGCAGCATATTAAATGTTTCAAAGAAAGAAAGAAAGAAAGAAAGAAAGAAAGAAAGAAAGAAAGAAAGAAAGAAAGAAAGAAAGAAAGAAAGAAAGCTAGATAGACAGATAGATAGATCATCCTGGAGAGACTCTATGTGGTTGCTAAGAGTCGACACTGAATTGACGACAATCAATCAAACAAACAATCAACTACAGCACAGTCAAAGGAATGAGTTTTAGGATTGGCACTGAAATTTCGAACAAGTGGAATCTGAAGAGAATTTTAGAGTTCCACCCCCAAGGAAAAGTGACTTAGAATTTTCAAACCATAGTCTATAAGGCAAGTGAAGTTTCTTCAGGGGTTCCTGAGAGCCATTAACTTGCTCCAGTCTGCTTTCTCAAGCAGCACTTTGGATTGAGACTGCAACTTATTCTGCTTCAGCTTCTATCTTAAGGTGCCATTATGAAAAGATACTGGCCTGCATTCTCCACAGAGTTCCAAGGGTGAAGCAAGAGCTCTGCTGTCATAGGGAGCCTGGACACTATCTGCACTGCACCATTGCTCTGCAGTCCAGCATGCAAGGAGGGAGATCGGGAAAGAATTTTCATTTTTCTCCCTTCCCCACAAAAGCCGTGTTTTTTGCCAAGAATATGCCCATCTAGAGGAAGGAGAGATCAGAAACAATCGCTTCCCAGTCCTTGTCCCTGTGTGCTGGGCTGCAGAGCAATACTGCAACACAGCTTGTGAGGGCAGAGATCTTGCTCCATCCTTGGAAAGCTGTGTATCTTTTTACAAGACAACCAGTTGGTTGGTTGGTTGGGGGAGGCTGGTGGCCCGGTCTGGTCCCAACTTCTCCCTGCAAGGTACTCTATTGAGGAGCAGGTGAGGGGATGTTGGTGGAGTGGCTGTGGTCTATAAGAATAACATCTCCCTTACCTTTATTTATTTATTCATTTCTGTATGTAAACTGCTTTGGGAACTTTGGTTGAAAAGCGGTACATAAATATTCTTATTCTTATTCATCATAAATGGATGGATGGATGGATGGATGGATGGATGGATGGATGGATGGATGGATGGATGGCACCCGGAGACAGAAGTTAAAGCAGAAGAAGTTGAAGTCTCAGTCTGAAGTGCTGATTGGGAAAGCAGACTGAAGCAAGTCTGCAAGTCCTAACAATAAAATTAGGAGTCAGTACTATGAAGAAATGGGTGAAATAAGTGAAACCTTCAATATCAAATTTGAAACATTTTTGAAGAATGTGGGTCACTTTTTTGGTAGGTGCTTGGCAGCAGCAGGCAGTATATTTTCTTTCTTTATGGTTCTTTAAAGTTATGTGAGGAATCAGGGTATACATTGAATTAGGTCTGTACTCAGCCAGTGTCTATTCCTTTAAAAATGCAGAAATAAAAAGATATGTTCCCTAAGCAATACCAACAGTATATTTCGATGAGGGAACTTTGAAGTTCTTGGAACAGCGTGACTCCTTGATCTCCATTTCTGCTTCATATTAATGTTTTCTACAACTTCATTTGAATAGAGCTGATCAACACACAAAACCCTACATATTAGGAGTGGTGTCCCTGAACACATTTGTAACTCTACAAGGGAACAGCAGCTTGTGGAGCCATATCAAGTGGAGATGGGGATAGTGGGGAAAGGGCTAGGCACCCCTTCTGCCACTTCTCCACCCCAAATTCACCTCACTGAAAGCAGCTTTTCTGTTTCTTTGAACTAGCATTGGAGCTCTGCCACACACATTTGTGCCCTTCATGCTCAGATAATTCTCGCAAAGACCGGCAATGTGTCTGCAAATGTTCATAAGTGTCTGTGGGAAAAATGTTAAGATGTCATGAGGTTGGTGAGCTCCATGAGACCTCACTACCTGCCTCAGCAGCATAGCATTATGATGGCATTGAAAGTATCAGTATTTGAGGGTGGCTAGAATGTACTGTGTGGAAGGAGACTATTGTGGGTTATTGTAAGCTGAGTGAATAAGCTTTTATTTTTCCACTGTGAAGCCTAATAATTTGGTTAAATGTTTGTGCCAATGTTTTCTGATTTTGAATAACTGAATGACATCACCACCACCATCACCCCCCATGTCCATAACTAGATCTGGAAGTGTTGTCAAGTGTCAATTGTGGAACATGGTGGTGCTTACCCCTCTGAGTTCTTGGTTCAAGAACTGATTGGTTCTACACATTAGGCAGGACCAGATGGCAGAATTCTGGATGGTATGACTTCAAATGGCTTGCCCACATAAGACAAACAAACAAACAAAGTCCTTGCATGGAGTAAACTAATATACCAGGGAGAAAGGTTTAAAATAGACCTCACCTTGATGTATGAGTTTCTTATATACAAGGCTCTTTTTACATGGAGGTACATTCAGAATGGCAGTGCTACATACCAGAATTCCACCCTCTCCTGATCAATGATTGTTTGGAGAAGGCTAGAACCACAACATGAGGTCCTTCCTTGTGGCCTGGGGTCTCTTTTGTTACACTGGTGGTAGAGGAAGGAACTTTGCTGCAGTGGCTCAGCAGGCTAGGGATGTGCGAACAGGTTACTGAACCAATTCAAAGTTGAACCAATTCAGTCTGAAGGCTCAGGGTCGAGCAAATGTCTCATCTTCCCAAAAAAATTGCAAGAATCCCTTTTTCACCAGTCTCACTTTGTAATGCTGGACATCTCCTTCTGTGTTTTGCTTAATTTAAAAAATCCACTTGCACCCCACAGTCTTTCTTCTTTCAGGTAGCTCTGTGAGTGTCCATGTGTTATTTTTGTGCAATGCTTCCATTTCTTCTTTCGCAGCTTCCTTCCAGCTTTGTGCTTTAGTTGCTGGTAGGTTATCAGTTTCTTTCCATGTGCTTGGTTCTTGAAACCTTTCTCTCTTTGCAATGTAGGAAAGTTTCTTTAGTGGAACTCCTTAATTTTGTCATGTTGAATGCCACACCCTTTGTTCATCATCAGCATCCTGTTCTGCTGAATCGCTGCCAGGTGCAAAATGTACAGCGGATCCTTCCTTTTGCTCATATTGCCTTGATTCTTTCTCAAACTAAAAATTGGGCTCTAAGTTTGGCAGTTCACTAGTGGTTGGTTTTTCATTTTCACTGAAGTATGCTACATTGCATATTTTAATTGTTTCTGTGGCAAGATCTAAAATCCTATATCTTCTACATCCTATGGAATAGCCAACAAGTATTCCTTCCTCAGATCTACAGTTGAGTTTGGTCCTTTTGGCTTTTGGTATATAGGTGTATGCTTTGGATCCAAACACTCTTATATTACTCAAAGTGGGCTTGTTGCCATGACATAATGCATGTGGCATTGTTCCTGTGGCCTTTATTGGCAATCCGTTTTGCAGGTAAGTAGCAGTCATCACTGCCTCTCCCCAAAATTTAGTAGCCAAACCAGCATACAAGCATGCATCTGGTCATTTCCCTAAGAGAACGATTCTCCATTTCTCTCCGGAATATAAGGAACAGTCTTTTGGTATTCAATGCCCTCCTCCTTTAAGAATCTTATGGCATCATTCCCAGTGTATTTGCCACCATTGTCAGTGTGGAGGATCTGTGGCTTTCTCCCAAACTTGTTGCTCACTCTTCCAACATATTCTTTTAGTCTTTCTAGTACGTCTCCTTTTCCACTTAACAGGTATGTACATGTGTATCTAGAATAATCAATGAAAGTAAGAACATATTTATTCCCTCCTGATATATTAACTTGCTTAGGTTCACAAACATCACTATGAAACAGATCCAAGAGATGCTGTGTTTTTCCTTTTTTGCATGGAACTAAAGCAGACCATGTTGCCTTTGCTCTTATACATCATGCACACTTTGCTTCAGTGCTGCAGGGGGCTATTTTACCAAATCCATCTATGGCCTAACCTTCTGTGCCACAAATTCAGACATCCTTTGTCTGGCATTCCTTCGCAATTTTGGCCTTTTCAATCACATATTCTACTTCAAACAATCAATTCTCTTGTAAAACTGCTTTCATAAGCAATTTCTATTTATGAGTAATGGAACAGTGCCTTCCTTTAAATTTTACTTCGTAGCCCCTCTCTGTAGCATATTTTACAGAGACTAGACTTGTTTCTAGAGTGGGCACATACAAAGCTTCTTCAATTGTTAATCCAATCATTTCTCCTTTCTCCAGTTTGCAGAGCAACTGTGCAGGTCCTTTCCCTTCTGCATACATCAGTTTTCCATCTGCCACATATATAGGGATTTTACAACTTGTATAGGTTGATAAATCTCTCTCTTCTTCTAATCAGGTTGCTTGTAGCACCTGAGTAAATGCAAATGCTCCTGCTGCATTCCTCAGACTTAGCTTCAAAAACTTTATCTGTCCTTGCAAGGTATTAGGGATGTGCATGGTCCGGAGCAGTCTGGACCGGCACCGAAGGGGGGCCTTCCTTTTAGGGCGGGGAGGGCTTGCTTACCCCTCTCGCCTCTTTGCCCCCTCCAGCACCTGTATTCTATTGTATAATTGGGGCGCTGGAAACCAGCTGCCCCAGCCGCCTCCGCCGCCCCCCCCCCCCAGTGAGTGGATTAGGGGCAAAGGAAAGCTACTGCCTTTCGCCGGAGGCCCGGTCTACCCGCCGGGAAGAGGCCGGGTAGACCGGGCCTCCGGCAATCAGAGGCCCGGTCTACCTGGCCTCTTCCCGGCGGGTAGACCGGGCCTCCGGCGATCGGAGGCCCGGTCTACCCGGCTTCTTCCAGGTGGGTAGACCGGGCCTCAGGCGAAAGTTCCATTAGATCTGGAGTCCTATCGCGCGTGCGCGCACGCCCAAGGCCCCAGTTGGGCCTGAGACTTTGGCAAGAGAGGAGCTCTGTTCGCGAGCTCCTCTCTTTTTTTGGCAAACGTGGTGAGCACTCGGGGGGGCAGCGGGTGGGAGGGAGGGGGGCGGGAGGGCGGCAGTAGCTTTCCTTTGCCCCTAATCCGCTCGCGGGGGGGCGGCGGAGGTGGCTGGTTTCCAGCGCCCCAATTATACAATAGAATACGGGCACTGGAGGGGGCAAAGAGGCGGGAGGGGTAAGCAAGCCCTCCCACCCTTAAAGGAAGACCCCCCACCCGGACCCAGACCGGCCAAGTCCAAACCGGTCTGAAAGTTCGGAGGCCTTTAGAATGGCCTCCAGACCGGTTCGGACACACCCCTACAAGGTATATCCTTCATTTATTTATTTATTTATTTATTTGTTTGTTTGTTTGTTTGTTACATTCACTTTAGTCCCTGATTGCTTGTAAGTTCTGTACTCTGTGTTCCCAGATGACACACTCGCTTTGCAACTTTGTTTTGCTTGCCTTTTGTTTGCAAACTCTTTATTCTTGGGACACTTATTCTGCAAGTGTTTGGGGTTTCTACAAATAAAGCATTTCTTATTTGTTTGCAAGGTTCTAAATGCATTTTCTTTGCTTTCCTTTGCTTGCCTATCATCCCATCTGTGCAAATCAAAGTCCTCTAGACATTAATTACAAATTGCAAGTCTGCATCCTCCTTGACTTCCAAGGCACTAGTCACACTATCAAAGTAATGTGGCAAGCTATTCAATAGCAATCCTATCAAAACTGCATCTGGCATGATTACTTCTTGAGCTTGCGGTTGCCTAGATATTTCTAACATTTCATTTATATGTGTGGACAAACCTTCTCCTTCTCTAAGTCTTTTATTGTTCAGTTTTCTTACTAGGTGCACTTTGGAAACCACAGACTTTTTTTTACATAATCCTTTCAGAGTTTCCCACATATTCTTTGCATTTTCTTTGTCTCTTAGATGCACTAAGATTGGGTCACTCACCACCAAGCAAATCATTCCTGATGCCTTTTCATCTGCTTAGACCCATTCTTTCTGCTCCTTTCCTGCAGGACGTTGGGTGTGCAGAACACTGCCAAGTCCAGAAATCTTGAGAAGCATCTCCATCTTGAAAGACCAGAGCTTGTACTCAGGACCTTGCAACTTTTCAATAATCTGGAATCCTTATGCTGTCTCTATTTTCAAAGCTTTTCTCTTTGCTTTGCTTTCTATTTAACTCTCTAGGCTTTTCTCTTTTAGTTACTGGCTTCTGGGCCCATAACCCTTTGTAGGGGAAGAATGGCAGTTCAATTTCCAAACAGCAAAGCAAAACCAGTTTGGTGAGAAGGCAGCAAAGCAAGAGGTCTTGAGACAGTTCTTTAGTATTGAAGAACTACAAGGATTTATTTAAAGAAAAGGTTACAAACAGATGTGAAAAAGCCTGCAGCTTAATTTCAGCTGTAGCTCATGGCTGAAGAGAGAGACCAAAACAAACAGAGACTAATACTGGAAGAACAAAGAGGGGAAGAGTCCAGCACTTTTATCCATAACCCTAACCCTCCCCCAGTGGTCACTATGAGACATTGCAGCTGATAGCTGATGCTGCCAGGGTTCTAACTCCAACAAACTATAAGTCAAGGAACTCCATTTAAGTGATGTGTACATTGTGCCGTCTGCTTTCTGGGCTCTGTATGAATGTCTTTGATCTCTGAACAATGATTTTAGTTTTCAGTGCATTGCCAGACCAGAAATCTCAGTAAACCTCATCTTCTAAAGCATAGACTTCCTATGCCTTTCCTACTGAATGTTGTGTTATGACTGCAGTCACAACCATCATTTTATAAAATTGTTGTTTCATTGGTAAATGTCACATTGCAGATGAAAAGAATTTCCCCCATTGCACTTTATCTTCAGGCACTTCACCTAGGGCTGAACCAAACCATGCTCTCAGGTATAAGTTGGCAAATCCATATGACACAGAGAAATAGAAAGGGGGAGAGATAGAGATGAGGTCATCAATTTTAACTAATTTGGGGTTGATGTTACTAGTACCCTTTCTGAAAGATCTCTGCAGCTGCCTTTCACCTTCAGTCTCCCCTTGGGTCTATTCTCCCACCTTTTAAGCAAAGAACTAATGCATCAACAGTACTTTTCTGTCTTTCTCTCTCTGAGGTCTTATGATTGTTCCTGAACTGATTCAATGGAGCAAAGTATTGGGCAGTGAAATAATGTTGTGCAGTGGTCCTTGACCTCTCTTCTCAAGGGCTGAGAGATTTGCAAGTACAAAAAAGGGCATGAGATTCACACATTGCAGAATCTACATGTTGTTGAATGCATGTACTTCAGAATTCCAACAATTCTAGGGATGGAAGAGAAACAGTGTACTGGTAGTTTGTGTCCATCTCTGTGCATTTGTATTGGACCTTTACATGTCACAATACATTTCTTCCCCGCACATACATTTTTTATGCCTGGCTTTTAGCTCACATCTCCTCTGGAATGGAGGGTGTGCATTCACATAATGGCCAAATGTACTTCGAAATCCCTGTGAACTATCGAGGAACAAGCACTTCACACACATTTTGGCTTTTTCATCGCATGTTAGAATGTAGCCCAATTTATATCCAGGGTTAAATATCCACCTCTTGCATCAGTTTTGGGGGGAACTTCGAACTCACAGTAATGCCTTGCAGAAAATCCATGGTAAAACCTACTGTCTGGGAAAGCTCTTAGAGACTGAATGTGGACTGGAGAAGGAAGCTGAGGTTTGAAGAACTCTAATACATGTTTATGTACATAAACAAAATATCCAAAAGGCATCTCCAACAATTCCCAAAAGTCTTTATAGGGAGAGGGAGTAACCAAGAAGAGATACCAGAAAAGAGGGAGCATTTACAGCATATGAGAATAAGAATTAATTTTAAACAGACTTATAAAAGTATGCATTGTGTAGAGAAAGTGGACAATGAGCAGTTTTTGTCCCTCTCTCACACCACGGGGGCCAGAAGTCATCCAATGAAATGGATTGAGGATGAGCAAAAAAAAGTTCTTCTTCACACAGTGCATAATTAGGGAATTAGCTGTCACAAGATGTGGTGGTGATGGCTACCAGCTTGTAGGGCCTTGAAAGGGCCTATTCATGGCTATCTGTGGCTACTAGTGTTGATGGTCACTGTATTTACCTGAATCCAAGATGACTCTGAATTTAAGACAACCCCCTTAAAGATGCAGATTAAATACAGGTTATACCCCAGGGGTTCACATAATTTTTCAAATCTGGTTCTCAAATGAGTACCAGCAGAAATGGTTTGGTACTCATAGTGCCACTCTGTGTGTAACAGCAGAGCAGCTAACTCGCTGGCCTTCAGTGCTCCCAACTCGCCTCCCAGCAAAGAATTCCTCCCATGCCTGGCACGGCAGTTTCATGCACAGCCTGCCTGCTTCCCCACACCCCCACCTTTCCCTGCCCCCCACAAACCACCCCCAAACAAAAACTAACAAAACCCAAGCAAAAAACAAACAAACCCAGGCTGGGACCCTTTTCTCTCCCTCCATTGCCACCATCCTCATCCCTCACCTGGCCTTCTGGCACAGCCTGCCCTGGGGCGCATCCTACCAAGCAAGCCTTTCTTTGCTGTTGGGTTTTATTTTGTTTATTTATTTCTTATTACAACTTTTATACCACCCTTCCAAAAGGCTCAGGGCGGTTTCCATTAAAATACTATTAAAATCAGTTAATAATTAAAACAAAAATTATAAAAGCATAGAACAATAATTAACAATTAAAAACATCATAAAACAACAATTAAATTGTCAGAACAATTTAAAAACAAGTTTTAATAAGCTGAGAAAGCCTGGTTGAAGAGATGTGTTTTCAGAAGATCTTTAAAAATTGCCACAGTTTTGCAAGACAGATCCTGCTGGCTTTTCCAGATCCTCACCCTTCTCCAGGTCTGGTCTTGATGCTAGGAAAGCAGCGAAAGGTTGACGAGTAGGGCATGTACATGGACATGCACAACCCTGAGCAAGAGAGAGAGAGAGAGAGAGAGAGAGCTTGGACTGGAAGTGCTGCTGAAATTTTAAAAGCGCAGCCCTGCTCCCCATGCAGCCAAGATCTGAGTGAGTCTCAAATCACACTTGCCCCCAAGCAGAAAGGAGAAGGAAGCAATGTGGAAAAGGTGTCACAGCATGCAAAGGCAGGCTGGAAAGGAAGAGGCAGGCAGACAGGCAGACAAGTGGGAGGTGGAGAGAGAGAGAGAGAGCGCTAGCTTGCCATGCCAGGAGCTCTCTTTACTTGAGAGTAGAAGGAGAAGGGGAGGGGGGGTTGGTTGGAGGGTTTAATTTCAGTCGATCCCATTTCTACAAAGCTCTGAAGGAGCACCAGCAGAAAGTGCCAACAACTGGAGAATGAAAAGGAGCCACTAGCTTGCCTCACGGACTCTTTTCACAAGTAGTGCTTGAACTGGTTTTGTAACACATTCCAGAAGTTAGCAATGTTGCAGCAAAAATAAAGGGAAGTTTTCTTGAGGCATCTTGAAAAGTTTCACATACATCTGTTATATCTGCAATAAGTTGGGGTTTTAGGTGCCATTACCTGATGGCACAGCGGGGAAGTAACTTGCCTAGAGAGCAAGTGGTTGCTGGTTTGAATCTCCGCTGGTATCTTTCCCACACCTACTGTATATTGGGCAGCAGCAATGTAGGAAGATGCTGAAAGCATCATCTCATACTGTGCAGGAAATGGCAATGGTAACCCCCTCCTCTTTTCTACCAAAGACAACCACGTGGCGCTGTGGTTGCCAGGAGTCAGCACCAACTTGATGGCACACCTTGACTTAAGGAGCCACCTAATGGCACCACTTAATTTGTATAATAACAAGCCAAGCAAGAAGCAAGGAGATTGCAAGCCAATCAGAAGCCAGTGCCATAAAACCAATCAGCAAGGGGAAAGCTGGCCTCCAAAATGGCGCTTGAAATGTCAAAATGTTTTGATAGAAATGGAGTTATTTTGTTCTGAGCTTGAAACAGGTCCTACCACAAGACCACAAGAGCTGGTCTTGTGGTAGCAAGCATGACTTGTCCCCTTAGCTAAGCAGGGTCCACCCTGGTTGCATATGAATGGGAGACTTGATGTGTGAGCATTGTAAGAAGTTCCCCTCAGGGGATGGAGCCGCTCTGGGAAGAGCAGGAGGTTTCAAGTTCCCTCTCTGGCTTCTTCAAGATAGGCTGAGAGAGATTCCTGCCTGCAACCTTGGAGAAGCCGCTGCCAGTCTGTGAAGACAATACTGAGCTAGATAGACCAATGGTCTGACTCAGTATATGGCAGCTTCCTATGTTCCTATGTTCCTATCTAAAGGCATTTTGTTTTGTGTTCAAAACACTCGAAATGACTCATTTTGAGTTGAAATGTTTTGAGGTTAAAATGTTTTGCACATCCCTAATACAGAACATATATGAAGTGTGACGTGACTAACATAAAGAACTTCCATCATATTTTACATTTCAGTGTCCAGAAACCAGCAACCGTTAGCCCTTCGAAATACTCAGCTGTGTCTGCTTCTTTCATTACACTGAATATCAAAACTTAGCATGTATTCAGGCAGCCCTTAAGAGTGTTCAAGGCACTTCACACATATTGCTTCAGTAATCTTTACAACAGCATTATAATTCCCATACTGCAATGGGAGGCGGAGAAAGGGTGGCTCACTTATTGAGTTTGTGATTGAGGTGGGATTCAAGCTGCATCTTCCCAGCTTATTTGCATACTTTTAGCCACTAGATTACACCCTTTCTATAGATGCTGCTGACCTGGGACTGTTTTCCAAATCATTGCAGGATGAATATGTAAATATAGTGTGCTAATAGATTATACAGCCAATTATACCTTAACACAAGAGACTTGTTTGAATGGTGTGAGAAAGTGATTGCTTTTCTCCTAGCTGGCAGGTTTATTTTAAACAAAACTCTCATAGGAAAACAAAGAATGAAACAAAATGCTTACAGGGTGTTGGGCACAGCCACTTGAGTTCCCTCAAGGTCACAATGCTGTTGCATAAAACAGGTTATGTCACATTTTGAGAAGCCAAGGTGCAATATTTCAAAGCTGGGGAAAGCTGGGAAGAAGTGATTGCTGTGTGAAATGTCACTGCTTGAGTGCCAAGAGCACCTTTTGGATGTTTTTGTGGCAGGATTAGTGACAAGCACCACAACTCTCTTCCCTCATGCACACAGCAGTTTTTTCAGAGCCATCTCTAGCTTTTGTGGGGCCTGAGGCACAAATACTTTCCAGCCATTCCTCAATCCTATTGCTTACTTTTACTCAAACATAAGTCTCACTATGGGCAGTGGAGCGCTCTCTCTCTCTCTCTCTCTTTTCACCTCCCACTTGTCTGCCCACCCGCCTGCCTCTTCTTTTCCAGCCTGCCTTTGCATGCTGTGACACCTTTTCCACATTGCTTCCTTCTCCTTTCTGCTTGGGGGCAAGTGTGCCCCCAGGTAAGTGCACGTCAGATTGCAGCCTGACTCTCTGCATAGGTTGGTCCCCCCACAATGACACAGAAAGTAGTCTAAAAGTTGTAGGCAACTGTGTTGCTCCATAGGAAAAACCCCAAAGCCACCATTTAGTAATACATTTATTAGGACCAACAAAAACCTTGAGAAGCAAGTTTTCAAATTTATCTTGAACCCTTTATCAGGTAAAGGTAGAGGTAAAGTGTGCCATCAAGTCGGTGTCGACTCCTGGCAACCACAGAGCCCTTGATTGCTAATGGCTTGCTAATCGGTTGATTAATGGTTAAATGGCTTGCTAATCAAGTCATTTCGCCATGTGCCCCCATTGGCTTGGTGGAGGGGGAAAAGAAGGATGAACACTTTTGGAGATCCAAAATGTATTCAAAGGGACTGGGAAGCAGAGAGAGCCCTTATAGTGTGCTTCTCTTGAAGAGGATTCATCAGGAGGAGAGGAGGAAGGAATTAATAAAGGTTTGATTTTGAGGTTTGCTCAGCACTGAGTATGTGTTGTGCTATTGCTGCTATAACTATCTGGTTTTGCTGGATCTCAGACTGGCAAAGGCAGAAATTGGGTGCCTCAATTTCTTAAGTCGTGGTTTGTTTTGTTTGTGAGATAGTGTTGTGGTGAGAAATTAGCAGTGGCAGCTCTGTGTGTGTGTGTGTGTGCGCGCGCGTGCGCGTTTGTGAGTGTAATATTTCTTGGTGATAGCTGTGATGAGCTCTATGTTTGGCCTTGAGACTAACTTGT
This sequence comes from Hemicordylus capensis, assembly GCF_027244095.1. Classification (NCBI taxonomy): domain Eukaryota; kingdom Metazoa; phylum Chordata; class Lepidosauria; order Squamata; family Cordylidae; genus Hemicordylus; species Hemicordylus capensis. The sequence goes on from NC_069661.1 coordinate 140,915,739, forward strand.
GCTTCACTCACTGCTCTTGTCTGCACTGCAAGGTGTACTCAGTCAAAATGTGGCTGAAGTTGCTCTAGCTTATGGCTATGCTTGATGCGAAGTAAGGGTGCTGCTGTGGCAGCTGTTGCAATGCTAGGCAGTAAGGAGTCATAACTTTGCTTAAGAGAGCAACTTGTGCCAATTATGTCACTGCAGTGCAGTGGATTCTGGGTCCATGATTCTTTTTGGCCATTTTTGGACTGTGTTTAAAATGTGTTTCTGTGTTGGGAGGGATAGATTCCCTTTTACTGTGTGCTTCTGCAGGGTTTTTCAAGACAGGATTGCAAAATGCACTGCAAATTGCAGTGCAAAACTTGTGTGTGCATTTTGTGAGTGCAGCTTGTTCCACAAGGAACAATGCAGAAACTCAAAAGACCCCATTGTTCCCCATGGGTAGCTCCTAGGGACATAAAAGTGGGTTGTATGGTAGGGTATGATGAGTGCTCCCAACCACCTACCACCCAACCCACAAAAACGGGGCAAGCAGGCAATTTTAAACAAATTTTTAACCTTTTTCTCCAAACCCCATAGGATCCTATGGGGGTTTGGGGTAAAGGTTAAACAGTTGTTTAAAAGTGACCAGTTGCCCATTTCTACCCATGGGGAACAATGGGGTTTTTTTAGTTTCCCCATTGTTCCCTATGGCTGAATCACTCAAAACATTTTGAGTTTTGTTTCACTGAAATAACCAGGTCGACCATGAAACATTTCATCCATCTGCGTTTTGTTTTGAGCTCAAAACAAAATGCAAAAAATCTGTTTCATGCACATTTCTATTATGTATGCACTTGAGATGGTTAAGGAAAATAGGGGAATGCCAACAAACAAGCACTTCATATATTTATTTATTTATTTATTTATTTATCTGATTTCTATACCGCTCTTCCAAAAATGGCCCAGGGCAGTTTACACAGATAAATAATAAATAAATAAGATGGATCCCTGTTCCCAAAGGGCTCACAATCTAAAAAGAAACATGAAATAGACACCAGCAACAGTCATTGGAGATACTGTGCTGGGGGTGTATAGGGCCAGTTACTCTCTCCCTGCTAAATAAAGAAAATCACCACATTAAAAGGTGCCTCTTTGCCAAATTAGCAGGGGTTATACAAGTACACTTGTCAAAAAGTCATGAGTGTGCTATTCAGCTATTATTGTACAAATGAACAGATGTCTGTACACTCATCCATGTTTCACATTCATTTTAAACATGAACCTGGAGAAAGACCCCTGAAATGCATGGTACAGACAGGATATGTATTGCTCTACCTGTTCAACATAGTATGTGAATAACAGTACCTGAGTACTGATCTGTAGTTGTGTGCACTGGACACGCATGCAAATGTTGAACACAGCATGTGAATATGGCTATGGTTAGCTGCAGTTCCCTGTTCAGTACACACTTCAGTAACCAAACCTGGGTTTGCCTCTGTATAATGTGTGAAATTGTCTTTAAAACCTGCCCCTATTGAAGAAACCTCTCTTTTTGAAGAGCATAAGTGGCTTTTTACCCAGGCTTTTGCATAATTGTCTTTTACTGCTGTTCTTGTGTGTTTTTATCTGTTTTCTTGTTTTTCTGCTTGTTTTTAGCTTGATGTTTTTACTGCTTTTTGCTGTATGTTTTTAATTTTTGTAAACCGCCTTGGGGTTTTCTTTTAACGAAAGGCAGTATAAAAATGTAAAAATAAAATAAAATAAAATAAAATAAAATAAAATAAAAATAAATAAATAAATAAATAAATAAATAAATAAATAAATAAATAAATAAATAAAGTGAGGCAGGAACTTTCCCTGCTAGTACACACTCATACCCATACTATTCCTATTAAGAGAAGGGAGAGAGAAAACAATGCAATGCAGACTGCAAAGGTGCAGAAATCAAAACCTAGTCCAAGCAGACCCATATCACTCCCTAATCCTTCCAAAACAGGAGAGAGCTGACAATAACACTTGATTAATTCACTAAAACAACTTGCAATTCCCAGCACTGCTACTTCTTTTGTTACACAGATAGATGCCGCACTGCATATTCTTTGGTGCCATCTACAGGTACACAAACTAGTTACATATGCAGCATTGCAAGCATTCTTGTTTCATTCATGCAGGAAGTCATGTGAGCAGACATTGTTCCAAGGCAGTTTGTGTACCGAGTTCTTTACCTGTGCAATTATCTTCCTGTTTTCCTATAAGAAGAGTTCTGCTAGATCAGATGAAGGCTCCATCTGTTCCAGCATCCTGTTTCCCGGCAGCCAGACAGATGTTTCCAGAAAGCCAACTAACAGAGCATGGGAGGGTGGCAGCCTTTCCCTGTCCCTTGCATCTGGTATTCAGAAGTATATCACTTCTGACTACAGAGTTTCCATTTAACTGTCATGGCTTGCTTTTGTTGATGGATATACTTTCCATAACAGTAATGGTATCTAATTCTTTTTTTAACAACAAGTAAGCCAATGGCACTTTTCCGCCCTCCAGCTCAAACCAGCACACTTCTACCTGCATTCTTAATGTCCCAGGGATGGTAATATTGCCAGGTTCATCTCCCAACAATCTGCTGATCCTCAGGAAGGTGCTTCTTACTCCAGGCATACCTCTCACAACCTGCAAATTAATATAACCGGCATGCCTACCTTCCTCATGTCAATTACCCAGTACCCATGGAATGGGGCTCTCTTGCAAATTTTTCTCCTGATTTGGGGTGGCAACTGGCCCTGAAGAAAACAGACTTTAAAATATGGATAAGTTTCCCAAATTGCTATTGTCCATAAAAGAGGAAATGAAGACAAATATTTGGAGAAGCAAAGGAAACTTTGTTCGTAGATTCTGCACCTCATTTCATTCTCCAGATCTTCTTGCTTCAAACCCTCCTTTATTTAAAGCACCAAATGTGTCTAGAAGAGGAAGTATGGATATTAGAGGATGGGGTGTCCACTGATTAAATATTTTTTGTTGACCAATCCGCTGTCTTTGGGTAGCAATTAATCAATTTGGTTAATGATACAATAATATTGGTGCCTTTTTGCTAAACTGAAGGAAGGGTGTGAGATAAGTTACAATTTAATAAACACTGACATAAATTAAAGAAATAGATGAGTGTTATTGTAAAAGTGAAATCTTTGAAGTAAAGATAAACAGAGAGCATACAATCCAAGACCATTCAAAGTAATTATGTAGGGTAGCCACAAGATTACCTAAAAGCTGGTTCATCACTTGATTTCTCAGTACTTGATGATTCTTTACTTGATTGTATGAGCTGAAAAAGCATTGCATTTCAAAGATTAGGTCATATAAAAGTTCTGTCTGTAACATTAGATCTGTTTATGATGCATCCACAGGTGGCTGTCATTGTTTGGTGTCATCAGGTGTTGGGTGTGCATTGACTGGTTTAGACATTTCGACTGTAAAATCCTTTGGGATGCAGGATGTGAGCCTGGATGTTGGAAGCACACAACTTTTGTGTTTGCTGGCCCAGGAAAGGGACTAAAATGGGGCTTGGAACCTAGCTGGGGAATATTTCCGGCTCCTCCTGTGGGGCCAGCTCCAATTGTTCTTCAAGGATCCTGCTTGATTATCTCCAGAGGCTTCTGCAGGGGTCAGCTTTTCTTTGTCATCAGAGGAGGCTTCTTTAGAGTTGGGTCCTGGGGGAACACATCCTTCATCTGGTGCCAGCCACAGATGCTCCTACTGGCCGGGCCTGCTCCCAGCCATGTGAAGGATGTCACTACTGATAGAAATGTCTGAACCAGCCTCTTGTTTCAACCACGCCACTGGCTGTCCTTATTTCCATCACCCTAACTAGGTGGTGAAATAATAGTGAAATTATTGAAATGCCCTATTCAGACATTAGGTTGTACAAATGTACATACTATGCACTTGTACATGTTTTTGTGTGAATGATTGTGCCTGCATTCATTTTAAAAGTGAACCTGGGTACAGGCCCTTGAAATATATGGAAAAGATAGGAAGTGGACTGCTGTATCAGTGTTCAACATAACCTGTGTACATACCTGTGTACATATCTGTGAACACCATATCAGGAGCATAGGGAGGCTGGTGGTGGCCTGTGTGCGGCCGCCGCCTCGGCCCCCTTGCCCCACCCCCCGCATCTGACATCAGACGCAGGTGCCAGGCTAGCCATGCCCCCGCATCTGACATCAGGCTTGGGGGACGTGGTCTCCCTCCCAAATGGGGCTGTGCGGTCCCGTTTGGAAGGGAGATTGGCCAGTGTGCATTGGACAGTGTGGGCAGGAGTGACTCTCCCTGCCTTAAAGGCAAGGAGAGCCATTCTGGCCGTGCTGCCAATGCAGCATGGGCCATTCTCTCTCCTAAATGGGGCTGCGTGGCCCTGTTTGGGAGGGAAACTGATCGACCCCGCTGCGTTGGCAGCAAGACAAAGAGCAGCTCTAAGGCAGGGAAAGTCACTTTGGCCGCACTGCCAACACAGCACGGGCCAATTTCGGCTCCAAATGGGGCATGCGGCCCCGTTTGGGACCAAAATAACACCTCCGCGTCTGACATTATACGCGGGGGTGTGTCTGAGGACACTCACGGCCCCTGATTGGTGGCAGCCCAGGTTCTTTGAATCCATTCACCCAATGGTGGCTTCACCCCTGCACCATACACTCATATGAGTGTTTAACATTTTATTATTATTATTATTATTATTATTATTATTATTATTATTATTATTTCTTGTTTACACAGTCAGACAGGTGTTATTGAGTGGTTTGTTTTATCCAGACATCGAGTCCTTCCCAAGGACCTGAGATGGCTGAATTTTATTGTCAATTGTTATAGATATCGTCGCAGAATATAGGCTGTTCCCAGTAAAGCTGCTTTTTGTAATTGGCTGATGGTGATTTCTGTGGCCCCTATGGTGTTGAGGTGCTCTTCAAGGTCTTTTGGAACTGCACCCAGGGCGCCAATTACCACTGGGATTATTTTGGTCTTTTTCTGCCACAGCCTTTCAATTTCAATTTGTAGATCTTTGTATTTGGTGATTTTTTCTATTTCTTTTTCTTCTATTCTGCTATCCCCTGGTATTGCTATGTCGATGATTTTGACTTGTTTTTCTTTCTTCTCAACTACAGTTATATCTGGTGTATTGTGTGGCAGATGTTTGTCTGTTTGTAGTCGGAAGTCCCATAATATTTTTACATCTTCATTTTCTACCACTTTTTCAATTTTATGGTCCCACCAATGTTTGGCTACAGGTAGCTTGTATTTTTTGCAGATGTTCCAGTGTAATTATTATTATTATTAATTGTTGTTATTATTATTATTATTATTATTATTATTATTATTATTAATTTGATTTCTATACTGCCCTTCCAAAAATAGCTCAGGGTGGTTTACACAGAGAAATAATAAATAAATAAGATGGCTCCCTGTCCCCAAAGGGCTCACATTCTAAAAGAAACATAAGATAGACACCAGCAACAGTCACTGGAAGTACTGTGCTGGGGGTGGATAGGGCCAGTTACTCTCCCCCTGCTAAATAAAGAGAATCACCACGGTAAAAGGTGCCTCTTTGACCAGTTAGCAGGGGAATATGTGAATAGAGCTGGTGTTAAAACCCTTTCTGATTATAATCGTTTATGCATGGTACCTCTCCAACCACCTTAACAAAGCCATAAATCATTCTTCACACTGGAACTAGGTCTTCCTTGCATATAAGCCTGGCAGTCTAAGTAGAGCTGCAGGTTCACCTTTCATCCACTTCAGTGGAGAGTGCATTAGAAGAGCACTTTAAGGTTCACCTTGTAATTCTCTAAAAAGCCCAGAGTGAGGCTGTTGGGGAAAAAAAATAGGCTTTTAATTTCCTTTGTAATTAGAATTTGATTGTGAGTATAAATGAGCTTGCAGTGCTTCCTACCTTTTTGTGCATGCCATTTCTCAAAGTGAATTATTTTAAATTAAATGACTCTCATCAACCTCAAGGCATCAGTATTTAAAATCTGAGAGTATGTTCCTGAAACTTGTGAATCATAAATTAAATCAAATTATCTTTCTTTTAAAAACTTAGTTAAGTATTGATTTCCCCCCTCCCTTTTAATTATAGAAGCTCTAATCACGATCAGTGAGAAAAGCTTTGGGGCTAACTGCGGGGAAGGAGAGTTTACCTTCCCTTCCCTGCACACTATCAGTGTTCCACCCCTGGGTGGGCGGATCGCCTGCCCAGATGAGTGGCAGCTCTCTTGCGGGCCGCCCACGCCCATGGTTGGGTTCAGGGAAGTGCCTCCAGGCAGTGTCCCGCCCCCCCACAGCCCCAATAATGCACTGTGTGAGTGTGCAGTCCCTCCCCCCCAAGTGTGCACACTGCAGTTGCAAACAGCCGTGGCTGACACACAATCAATTTAATGAAGTTAAGGGAGTGCTCGCTCCCCTAACCTCATTTAATGAGGTGGCTACTTTGGTGGGTTTGCTGCTATATAGCCACCAGGATTGGCCGTGATCCCGGTGGTTCACAGGAGTGAGCAAAACTGGGCTAGGCTCCCTTAGCCCAGTTTTGCTCACTCATGTGAATAACCTCCTCATATGGTTTGTTTGTTTTTTTAAGTGTAAAGGAAATTGGAATGGCATTCAGTAGAAATGAGATACAAATGAAAGGTTATCCCAAAAATTCAAGATGTCTGCAACTAAAATGCTTTGCACAGTGGTGTAGCACATTCCTCTGTGTGCATGGATCTCCTTTCTGCTGGAATGTATATTACAGCGTATACTTGCAAGCGATCCATGTGCAAAACTGAGCATATATAAATCTGTGAACCTTGGCAACTCTCTTGTTTGATTTGTGCAGCTTAGTGTTAGGAATGGATTCAACCAACCACTCTTTCCATGGTGGCTACCCCTATGGAAATGACAGCAATGAATGGTTGCTAGCACCACAATACACCCCACAGACTGGTATGTGGCACAATAGGGCCTGGAGAAGGCACACAAGAGCTGGGTGTCGCCTGCACTGACAAGAGATGATGAGTTGTCCCTTCACACCTCCTCTAAAAGCCTCATATAGACACTTAAGAGCCACTCCCTCAGCATAATAACTTATTGGACCATAGGCCATTAATGTTTCAATTTCTGGTATTTGAAAAGAATGTTGAGATAAGAATGTTTGAAGCATTAAAGATGTTTTTTTACATCACAAGTGAAACAAATTTCAGCCACAAATCTGATAGTCAAATTTAAACACTGATTCATTTTCTTCAGAGTCCCCTCCTTCATTAAGGTTGATAAATGAGTCATAATTATCAAGTATATTGTGGTAAAATCTAACAAAATAAGCAGTCAGTGAAGGCTTGTGAGATAGTGGTTGATCTTTTGTAGCATTTTTCGACCAATGTATTGGATAGCAACCTATTATTATTATTATTTCTTGTTTACACAGTCAGACAGGTGTTATTGACTGGTTTGTTTTATCCAGACATCGAGTCCTTCCCAAGGACCTTATTATTATTAATTATATTATTAACAACAACAGTAACAATAACAATTCAATTTCTATACCGCTCTTCCAAAAATGGCTCAGGGAGGTTTACACAGAGAAATAATAAATGAATTAGATGGATCCCTGCAATCCAAAAGAAACTTATTTCACAAATTTGTATGCCTCCCACTACCGAAGTCTGCAGGCAGTTTACAAGCATATTATTAAACACATATGAGTATGGAAACTATCCATTCTTTATGTATAGATCCTTCAGTTAGATTAGTAAGAACAATTGTTAACTAATCTTTCTGGGCCTTTTGAATAATCCTGACATACTGTTGTAGAAAATAACATAGCATCTGTATAATCACATACATATCGTAGAAGTCCACAACCCAGTCCAGGTGAAATTGCATGCAGCATAGGAGTGGGGCCATAAGTCAGTGATGGAGTACAAAAGAAGGTTCTAGGTTCAATCCCCGGCATTTCCAGAAAGGGCTGAAAACACATTCCCATCTAAAAACCTGGAGGGCTGCTGCCAGCCAGTGTAGTCAATACTGAACTAGACCGACCAATGGTATGACTCAATATAAGGCAACTTCTTATGTTTAACAACTGATAACCCCAGATGGACATTGCATAAAAAGACACATCCAGCAACTTCAGTAGGGGGCTGAATAAGCACTGCAATGTGGATGAGGATGAGTATCCAGACTGCATGTCTACTATGTCTACATTCTAGCTGGCTACTTCCATATGCTGATCTCCCTTACTTGATTGGGGTACTAGACCTTGTTTGGTTTCATATTTAGGCATAAATTAAGCTGTACTATAATAAATAGTGGCAAGGTTAATTACCTATATAACACAAACCCCACAAGGGCTTCATGTCTGAATATTTACAGTCACATTGGAAAAATGCAACTCATTATTATCTTCATTAGGGCAGATACTAAACATTCTCCTTACACTGCCAATCCTTTAGAAACAGAGTTCTCCCCCACCATCAACCCCCACTCAATGGGACTTAGATTTTGGCTTATAGGGAAGCATTTTGGTTTTCCTGTTTTGTGGATGGGACTGACCAAATCCACTGGCATTTTGAAACAATTTCTTTTCAAAAATCATTTATTCTTGTATTATTTAGTTGCTGTAGACAGTTTAAGCAGCTCCACCTAGTATTAATAGAAAAGGATTGATTGTATTCATACTGCATGTTTGAATGAATTCTGAGAGCCAGACTAGGCATGAAGAGGGAGAGATATGGGGTGCCTCCTGACAGTGTTTTTTTTTTTTAACCTTAGCATAGTTATGGGTATTGAGTAGCTCCTAATCTGAGCAGAGCAGCAACAGGAGAGGAGGATGTTTCCCTAGAGAGTTCCCCAAGGAAAACAGCCTCCCAGTGCCTTAGCAAGGTTGGTGGTGGCCCTGAGGCAAGACTGAAGGAAGGCTGCCCCCTGCCTTTGTAACCCCAACCACCATCTTGCTTTGTGGCCACTGTCTCCGCCCTCCCTTCACTGCAGCGCCAGAGAGCAGCTGAGCCAGCGCAGCCTGGTGACATCATTGAGCTGGCCCAGATCAGTGATGCAGTGCTGCCCTCATCAGCCTCAGCCCCAGACCAGACAACCTCAAAGGGACCACCTGTTTCTGATGGGATGGGGCAGCTCTGCCACATCAGCTTGGTGGCTTCACAGAACAACTCGGAGTGGGGGAGGCAGCAGCAGCAGGTGGCCCCCAGACACCTCCCTGTCTCCATGGTGACTATGCCCCTGCTCCCAATGTGCTTTCTCCCACCCCATGTGCAGGGGTGGCTCGTGAACTCACCTCTGGGGGGCGGGGGGGCTTCTTTAACTGTAAACGGAGCTGGTGCTCCATGCCGCCCAGCAGCCCCCGTGGCGGGGAATCGCCTCTGCCACTCACCTGGCCGCTGGCGGGGGTTCGCCTCTGCGGGAGCCAGGTGAGTGAAGGAGGCGATTCCCCGCCGCAGAGGCTGCTGGGCGGCACAGAGCACTGGCTCTGTTTACACTTAAAGAAGCCGCCCGCCACCGCCCCCCGGAGGTGAGTTCACGAGCCGCGCCTACCCAGGTGTTGGTAATAAATCAGCAATGTTAGCGAAGCATGTTGACCATTTACAAGCAATGGCAACAGCAGTAGCAACAGCAACACTAACAGTCATTACCCAGAGCTGATTCTTCATATCCTGACATGGAATGGCAATGCAGGCATGTTGTAAGAACAAGATCTCCATCATCAAACAAAGGGCTGGTTCTCAAAATCATTTTAATGGTAGATTACTGGTAAATCTTATGTTTTAAACTTTTAATTGCTGTTTACATTTTTTAATTGCCATAATCTCTGAATGTTTTAAATTTTAATTGTTGTTTAATAGTTGGTTTTATTCTGCTTTAATTGTGTTTATTTTTGTGAACCGCCTAGAGCCTTTGGAGTCAGGTGGTATATTGATTGATTGATTGATTAATTGATTGATTAGATCTCAGTTTGGCACATCCCTGTGCACATCCCCGTGGAGCATATCATGAGAATGTAGACATTTTCCTCAATCCTAGATCAGTGCTGCAAAAACCTGACATTTATGCAGGATCGATTAGTTGAGTTCAGGTCTAAAATTAATGTTTCTGGTTAAATGTTGACTGGTTACAGGGTAGTTTGGGGGACGGGGAAAAAATCCTGAGTTCTTATGAAACACTCCATGGGAGCATGTGTGGTGTCCTAGGATTTGCTTGTAAGAAGACTTTTTAAAAAAATGATAACTGTTTACACCTGATGATGATTGACTGATTTTAAGTTTGCTGAAGTTGCATTTTCAAGAATGAACTCTGTGAACAGCAGAGTGGACTGGAGAGTTTATTTCAATTTAAAAGGAAAAAAATGTGTAGAATAACCATCTTATTTTCTTTATTATTTCTGGCAGCTCCATTCAGTTCTTCCAAATCTGCAGACAACATTGTTAAATTTGATACCTATGGAGATGGGATAGGACGATACAATGTCTTCAACTTCCAGCACAGTGGAGGTAGATTCTCATACTTAAAGATTGGCCAATGGGCAGAAACCCTGACCCTCGATGTAGACTCCATTCATTGGTCCAGAGGTCTTATTCCCACTGCCCAGTGCAGCGATCCCTGTGCACCCAATGAGATGAAGAACATGCAGCCAGGAGATGTCTGCTGTTGGATTTGCATTCCCTGTGAGCCCTTTGAGTATCTGGCTGACGAATTCACTTGTTCAGACTGTGCACCTGGGCGCTGGCCCACTGCTGATCTCGCCAGCTGTTATGACCTACCAGAAGATTACATCAAATGGGAAGATGCCTGGGCAATCGGCCCAGTGACCATTGCATGCCTGGGCTTCATTTGTACTTTCCTGGTTGGGGGGGTCTTTGTCAAGCATAACAACACTCCCTTGGTCAAAGCTTCAAGTCGTGAGTTGTGCTACATCCTTCTCTTTGGAGTCTTCCTTTCCTACAGTATGACGTTCTTTTTCATTTCTAAGCCTTCGCCAGTCATTTGCACCGTGCGCCGCTTGGGACTGGGCACTTCTTTTGCCATTTGCTATGCTGCCCTGCTCACAAAAACAAACTGCATTGCCAGAATATTCAATGGAGTGAAGAACGGGGCTCAGAGGCCTAAATTCATCAGTCCTCGCTCTCAGGTCCTCATTTGCCTGAGCCTCATCATGGTGCAGATTGTGGTGGTGTCCGTGTGGCTGGTTTTGGAGGCCCCAGGCACCCGGCGGTACACTCTCCCTGAGAAAAGGCAGACTGTCATACTGAAGTGCAATGTAAAGGATTCCAGTATGTTAATCTCTTTAACATATGATGTGATCCTGGTAGTCCTATGCACTGTATATGCCTTCAAAACAAGGAAGTGCCCGGAAAACTTCAATGAAGCCAAATTTATTGGTTTTACAATGTACACAACCTGCATTATTTGGCTGGCCTTTCTTCCAATTTTTTATGTGACGTCGAGTGACTACAGGGTAAGTCTTTCTACGCTTATTCCCCATAAATTGTTCTTACAGAATCCTACTGTTTTTAGGTGCAGGCTTGTTTGTCATTGTGACTTGTTCCCTGAGACTTATTTCACATGGGCTGACTCTTATTTCACACTGCTAAGGGTTTTACTAACAGGATAAACACCAGCTATACATAGGAGTTAATGCAGAGCAGATGATACATTTCAGATTTCAGATGAATCTTTGAACTGCATCAGTTGAAACATATTGGCCACAAAATATCACAGAGTTATGTGCTCTTAGCCTTTTGGTTTTCAGTGCCTTAAACTTGCTTATGAATACGACAAATATTTATATACTGCTTTTCAACAAAAGTTCCCAAAGTGGTTTATATGTACATACACACACATATAGGCTCTGATTGGATTGTGGCCACTGTTTTCAAGTTATGATTTATTTGCACATGCAAGCCACCACTTGATACTGAAGTCAAATGAGGATGCATTTGTGAATCAGCTCATGGACCGGGGAGTTTAATGGTCGCATACCACCTTTTCTTCCTGATAGGTTTTCTATGTTTAACACCTGCATAACAGGTGTTAAAAGTGTCAACCCGTGTTTGCAGCTGTGGAAAAGGTAAATTCTATGCCCAGGGTCTTAGGAAAGGGATTGAAAATAAAGCTGCTAGTATTATAATGCCGTTATTATTATATAGGGACTATAAAGGGTATTATAATATTATAATGTCCAGACACATCTATGGTGCAACCACACTTGGACTACTGTGTATAATTCTGGTCACTGTATCTCAAAAAGGACATTATAGAGCTGGAAAAGTTGCAGAAGAGGGCAACCAAGATGATTAGGGGCCTAGAGCACCTTTCTTATGAAGCAAGACTACAACATCTGAAGCTTATTAGTTTAGTAAAAGGTGACTGGAGGGAAGCATGATAGAGGTCTATAAAATTATGCATGGTGTGGAGAGAGAAACATTTTTCTCCCTCTCAACACCAGAACCAGAGGTCATCCCATGAAATTGATTCCCAGAAAACGTTTGGTTCAACAAAAGGAAGTACTTTTTCACACAGCTCGTATTTAATTGATGGAATTTTCTGGCATTAGATGTGGTGGTGGCCTACAGCTTGGATGGCTTTAAAGGGGGCTTAGACAAATTCATGGAAGACAAGTCTATCAATGGCTACTAATCCAATGGCTATAGGCCCCCTCCAGGCTCAGAAGCAAGGTGCCTCTAAATACCAGATGCAAGGGAACAATAGCATGAGAGTGGGCATGCCCTCACCTCTTGCCTGTGGGCTTCCCAGAGGCATGAGGTGGGCCACTATGGGAAACAGGATGCTGAAACAAATGGGCCTGATTCAGCAAGGCTGTTCTTATGTTCTGAGATAGAAATAGTTGGTGGGACAACAGTGTTGTTATATTACATGTACACAAGAATGTCCCTTTTTCCTTTGAAATGAAAAGTAAATCTTCATTGTGAACTTCCTAGAGCCTTGGAGTCAGGCAGTATATAAATCAAATCAAATCAAATCAAATCAATAAATGTTGGAGGGTATGCATATCTGTGGTTCGTTAACTGGAAGTAAACCCTTTTAGGTACAATATTTGGGTGGTCCTATTCATGTGCAAAGACAGTATGCCTCTGACTATCAGTAGATGTTGGAGAAATAGTGTGGGAAGGCTCTTGCCTCCAGGAAACTTACTGGCCCTAGATCCCTCTGCCCTCATGGAACTGCACGGAGTAAGGCTGCCCATGTGGGTGTATGGGAGGGACGCCAACAATGGATGGTTTACTTGTCTGGAGGAAATGTAGGTTAAGAGCAGCCTTTCCCCCTGCCCATGCCCTCCCAGCCCAGCCCTGGTGATTGTGAGAATCTCTTCCTCTCTCCTTGTACCTTTCTCTTCCATAAAAGATAGAGTTTCTGCCCTTATTGGAGCTCTTATTTTGTGGTGGAAAGTGAAATATCTGAAATAAAGGCTAATGCTCTCTCTCTCTCTAATGGAAAAAATTACAATGCAGGTTCAGACCACAACTATGTGCATCTCCGTGAGTTTGAGTGGCTTCGTTGTCTTGGGATGTTTGTTTGCCCCCAAAGTGCATATTGTCCTCTTCCAGCCACAGAAGAACGTGGTCACTCACAGGCTGCATCTCAATAGGTTCAGCGTCAGTGGGACAGGAACCACCTATTCCCAAGGTAATTAAAGAACATAACTGGGGAGTAGGGCTGCTGTTTTCCCTCTTGAAGCTATAGTGGTATTTGTTACTGCATTTATAATTTATCCACCACTTTTCCATTTTAAAAGGCCAAATACTCAAAACAGCTTACAATTTATAGAACAGTTCTTAAATCAATTTAGTACATGAGCCAGCTGAGATGGTCAGTACCATATGTGCGGATGAATGCTCATTGTGATTTTTGACCTCCTAATTACTCCTGCTAACTTGGCAAAGAGGCGCCTTTTAATGTGGTGATTCTCTTTATTTAGCAGTGGGAGAGTAACTGGCCCTACCCACCCCCAGCACAGTACTTCCAGTGATTGCTGCTGGTGTCTAGCTTATGTTTCTTTTTGGATTGTGAGCCCTTTGGGGACAGGGATCCTTATTTATTTGTTATTTCTCTGTGTAAACATCCCTGAGCCATTTTTGGAAGGGTGGTACAGAAATCGAATAAATAAATAAATAAGATCTACACCCCTAGAGATAGAAAATAAGTGATAGCATTGCAATAATTTCAGCTTTCAGTTTATCATGCTTTTATTGTCCTGTCCATCAGGCCTGCAGTGGCCAAATTTGCAATGGTGTTTTGAAGATTTTTTAAAAACATTTTTAAAACACAAAGTATCTGCTCATTGATTGTAAATAAAGTTCTTCTTTAAAAACACAAAAACAATTATACAATTTTTATCAGTGTCAGAGTCACAATCGGGTTCATTATTACCCTAACTCTTTCCTCTGTGCAATTTTACACTAATCATTTGTGGATAGATGATAACACAGAGAAAGCTGTAAGCGCAACAATGCTATCACCTATTTGCCTTCTCCATGGGAGTAGATGATGCCACAAATCACTATGAGCATATATCCCCTGAGGTGGTACCAATGGAAAAAATTTGTGGGCCTGGCTAATAGAATTTTTTTTATTACACTATACTGATAGCAAACAATAAAAAACAAGCACCAGCATCTTTAATTTACATCAAAGTTCAGGACATACATAGATACAACTAAAACACAAAACAACTAAGAAATGCAGTCTTGATGCTTACAAGTTAATTAGTAGATTTGTGGAGAAAAAACCTTGTCATACTAATTTTCTCTCTCTTTTTGTTGGGTTACTAGCTTAGTAGATTGTGGAAATGCTGTGAACATAAGTTATCTTGATATCAGCAAAGCGTTTGACAAAGTTCTGCATGATATTTTGGTTAGCTTACTGGTCTAATGCAGACTATGTGATATCCTCATCAGTGGATTCTTAACTAGTTTTAAAACTGTACTCAGAGAGTGCTCATCAGTAACCACTAATCAAGCTGGACTGAGGTTTTGAATGGGGTGCCACAGGGTTCTGAGCCCAGTACTCTTCAACAGTTTTATCAGTGACTTAGAGGAAGGGGTGGAAGGAATTCATAGCACATTCATAGATTATACAAAACTGGGACGGGCAGCTGACAACTTCGAAGACAGGAATACAATTCAGAATGACCTGGATAGAATGGAAAACTTGGCTGAAACAAATGAAATTCAACAGAGAGAAACGCAAACGTCTCCATTTAAACAAAAATATCAAATGTATAGGCATCTCAAAACCCTGAGATTGCAGTCATCACAACATGAGTCCTCAGTGTGGTGAAAGCTAATGGGATTTTAGACTGCATTAGTAGAACCACAGTTGCCGAGTCATGAAAAATAAAATAGTTCCACTACTAATCACACTAGTTAGTAAAGCTGGCATGAAGTCGAGACGAACCTGCTGGGCTGGGCTGGGACGAGTTCAAGGTTTTTCTTTTTAAATGACAGGCTTGCCGCCATTGCAGGGCTTTGCAGGGTGCTGCCGCAGCCATGGAGTAAGCTCCTGAGGTCCCCCTCCCCTCACTGGCCTCCCCCTGGTCATTTTCAGCACTTTTCTGGACCATTATGTGACTTTCTGTGTTGGCAGTGGCCATTTTGGAGGCCGCCATGCATGCACCCTGGCTATCTGTCTGGCTGGGATCATAACCCAGCCATGAAGATGGCCAGTGAGTATGTGCAGCAGCCTCCAAAATGGTCAACACCATCACAGAGAGGCCCGTAACAGGTCAAAAACAGCCCAAAAGGGGTCAAAAATGACCAGGGGAGGCTGGCGGAGGAGGGAGAACCTCAGAAGACCCCCCTCCACAGCCATGGCAATGTCAGTAAGTCTGCCAATTTTTAAAAAAAAATCGCCCCCCCCCGCCCCCCAGGCTGAGCCGGACCAAGCCAGGCTCTAGGACCAGACACAGGACCTGGACCTGTCACAGGACCGGATCTGGTTCAGTTCGAGTCCAGTTCTACTCAAACCAAATTGGGCTTTCCGGTCTTGTACACACTCCTACTAGATAGACTGGACTACTTTAAGAAGGACATAGACAAACCTCAATGGGTTCAGAGAAAGAGAACAAAGATAGCCTAACCTGAACCTGTTCCAGTTTGTTTATATCCTTCCTATAGCTGAACACTGTACAGTTCTGGTCTTTCTAAGGGGGAATAAAGTAAACATTTCTTTTCTTGCCTTGGAAGCTATAGTTTTATTAATGATCAGGTCTGGAAAATGAAGCCTATGAGGAAATGTTGAAGTAACTGAGGTTTTTTGCCTGAAAAAGAAGACTGAGGGGACCATGATAGCACTCTTCAAATACATGAATGGCTATCACATAGAAGAGGGCAAAGACCTGTTCTCTACTAAGCCTTAAGTTACAGGAGAGTAGGGGGCTATGGGATCATGTTTCAACTGAAGATTAGGAGAAACTTCTTATGGGTAAGAGCAGTTTAACAATGGAAGCAATTACCCAGAGGCGTAACTAGGGAAAACAGCGCCCGGGGCAAGCACTGAAATTGCGCCCCCCCCTCTCCTTCCCCCCGGCTGCCCCCAGAAATATGGAAATGTGTCACAGTCATAGTCAAATGTGGGTTGTGGGCTACATCCGTGCAAGTATACTGGGACAGGAAAAAGGAAACATGAGGCTACAAGGCTCTTTAGAAATATATATTTTAAAGAAATGTCTTGCATACTAACAGCCTAAGTTTGCAGTCCTCATGGCCAGAAAATAAATGCTTTTAAACATAGTAATAGGTTTTGTGTCCCAAAATGGAAAAGACAAGACAGGTATTCTAGTCTTTTCCATCATAGATATTCTAGTCTATTCAAGATTTATGCTTATATTATAATAGAGACTTAAATTATAATAGACATATATTCTAGTCTATCATAGATAGTCTATGTTTATTAATTCTATAATAATGTCTATTTGTAGCACACCTTACGTTGGTTGTATTCCTGGGAAACTCAATGGCCACATTCAGCCACCATTATTTGAGCCATGATCTCCTCCTCTTTCTGCTTCCCTCTCATACACAGTCTTAATAAATAACCTCCTGGTTTAATTAAATCACCGTTTGCCTATGCACCTGAACAGCAAAACGGAGGTTTGGGCCCTTCATATACCAGAATTGCAAACCACACTGTGTGATCCTAGTTTGGAGGGCTTACTCAGCAGTTTATTGGATGTAAGCTGTGAATGTGAATGCATCCAATTGGATTGAATGTAAGGGCAAGTTATGGTTTGATTACGTAGGAAGCTGTCTACAGAGTCAGATATTGGTCCACCTAGCTCACTATTGCCCACACTGACTGGCAGCAGCTCTCCAAGGTTTCAGGCAGGAGTTTCTCCCAGCCCTACCTGGAGGTAGGGATTGAACCTGGGATCTTCTGCATGTTATTTGCAATTACATCTGACTTGCTTGAAATTACACAGGCAAATCAAAAAGATCATGAATAAGTAGGGGTGAGATTTTTCTTTGTTTTAAAAAAGCCTTCCCAATTTCCTCTTATTTTTAAAACTCTCTCAAAGGAAAATATAAGTTTAATATGTAAAACAAAATACACATTGAATGAAAAACCGTGATTAACTTTTAAAAAACTATTAAGTATGTAATTAGAAGAATTCCATTACATTAAGATACCAATTTCTTTAAAGCCAGAAATAATACCTACTGAAACTTTAATTATTTAGACAAGGAGAGAAAAAGGCATGTTATCTTCCCTAACAAAGATTAAAATCAATTTAATTGGTTCTCCACTGCCTTGACATGATTCTCGCTGTGAGTCAAGCAACCAAAAAGGAAAATTAATATCTCAGCTGTTAATCAAGTGATATTTGTGCACTCTATCTTATTAAAGCTACAGGGGCAGAAAGAAAAACTTCCCATTGCTACTTTTTGGACCAATTTGTTCACACTGTATTAAATGGGATTTCCCCCCCTTCAAAAATATAGATGCTGTACTTATGTTTTGGAGTCAGAACATCTACAATATGCACCAAATGAACAAGGCTGAAAATGTTGTAGACTGTATGTTGCTAATAAAAATCTGCTATAAAGAATAAACCTAGTATTAATCCAGACAGACTGAACATTATTCAAAAATTATATTAATGAGTTCCAAATTAAATTGCCACCCCACCCCCCATGCTAAGGGATGATCCAGAAGTTGTAATTACTAGCAGAGCTGCAAAGATCTTGTGTACTAGTACTACTAGTTTCCTTTTGCAATCCCACCTCTGCAATAGGAAACTCATGCATGCAAGCCAGGAGAGTGACTTGTGGCTCCACTTGCATTGTATGAGTTTCCTTTTGCAGAGGTGGGATTGCAAAAGGAAACTCGGGCAATGCAAGTGGAGCCACAAGTCGCTCTCCTGGCTTGCATTGCGTGAGTTTCCTTTTGCAATCCCACCAGGACTCACACATTGCAAGCCAGAAACACATTGCAAGCCAGAAACTCACACAATGCAAGCCAGGAGAGCGCCACTGGCTCCACTTGCAGGCAGCTACCCTCGGTTTGGGGGGGGGGGGTGAAGCCTGCTATGCAAAGCACAGAAGAGCTAAAAGGAGGACGTTATGCAAGGGAGTAGGGGCATTCTCTCATACACAACACACACAGGGGAGAGAGAGAGATTTGAGCAATGAAACTTACTTTGTTAATGCAGAACAGAAGAATAAAATGCAGCCAGAGGGCAGTGTGGTGGGCAAACGGCAGGCAGGCAGAGTCAAGGAACGTCCCCAGCAGCAGCAGCTCTCCAAGCTACTCCGCTCCACTCCTCCTGCGTGCAGCAAGCAGGGAGGGAGGAACTGAGACTACCAGCATGGTGGTCATGTGTTCTCCGGCAGCCAATGGGAGCTCCCGCCCACCGGAGATCTCCGTAATGACCAAAAAAAAAAGTCACACAAAAATATTTTTTTGCCAAAAGCAGGGGACTGGCAGGGGCACTTTTTGGCGCCCCCTCCCAAGTGGCGCCTGGGGCACGTGCCCCCCCTGCCCCCCTATCATTACGCCCCTGCAATTACCTTGAAGTTGTCTCCAATTACCTGGTAGGCTCTTCCTCACTGGAGGCATTCAAGCAAAGGCTGGACAACTTTCTGTTGGGGGATGATCTAGGTCTGGATTTTGTGCATGGAATAGGGAGAGATGACCTACAAGGCTTTTCCCAACTCTCTGGGATTCTATATTGATAGTTTGATTTGAAGACATTCAGTTGTATTCTTCATAATTTCATGGTGTAGGAAAAAAGCATTTGTGTAAAAATATCTCTTTGTAGCTAATATGCTTTGTTTTTCTCTTTCAGCCTCAGCTAATGTGTATGTTCCAACTGTCTGCAATGGAAGGGAAGTTGTGGATTCCACCACCTCATCTCTGTGATCATTCAGTTGGTTCTCACATTCCTAGACTGTTAGGAAGTATTGCACATTTCTTGTGCTCTCTGAAAAAAAGTAAAATTTAAAACATAGCAGTTTTTTTTCTAGAAACAGTGTAATAAATTATTTTTGAGGCCTGTACAGTATATAGTGATGTTCTTTTAGAACAACTTTAGAGCCCTCTGTGATTAACAGTTCTAAGGAATGTGTAAATAACCATGACTTCCAGTTCCACCATGTTGACTAAGCAGTGAGGGGTTTATCAGTTGCCATGTTAGGTGGCTTTCTTTCTAATGGACTTTTTTTGTAATTCCTTGTTGTAATTTACTTAGACTGCATTTCTATGTTGTATATTATGGTATCATTCTGTGCAATGGATGATTTTCACTACAGTATTAATTAATGTAAAGATGTCGGTAATAAAATCTGAAAGGTTTTCCAGCATTCTTGCCTGTTTTTCCCCCTGCTTCAGAGATCTTCTTTTAAGATGGTAGGCTATCTCCTCAGTGGTTGCAATGGCACTGTGTGTTGTCACTGAAACTGACTTACGTAAAGTTGTTCTCTGTTTTATCTGAATGGTCCATATTGTGCCATAAAGTTTTTTGTGGCTTTCTTAGGTCTCATAGGGAGCCAGCGTGGTGTAGTGGTTAGAGTGCTGGACTAGGACCGGGGAGACCCGAGTTCAAATCCCCATTCAGCCATGAAACTAGCTGGGTGACTCTGGGCCAGTCACTTCTCTCTCAGCCTAACTTACTTCACAGGGTTGTTGTGAAAGAGAAACTCAAGTATGTAGTACACCGCGCTGGGCTCCTTGGAGGAAGAGCGGGATATAAATGTAATCATCATCATCATCTACATGTCATCAAGGCTGGCCCTACAATAAAACAGAGCGAGGTGGCTCACCTCTGGTGATTTTTTTGGTATAACAAATGTCAATTATTTAGTTATTCTCTTTTTACTATATATATTATAGTAAATCCTGGCTGAAAAGAAAATATAATGTAAAATTTAGTTAAGTAACTAGCACCCTGATTCCTGCTCCCAAGCCCATGGCACTGGACAGGCTATAAATCATAAAATAAATATTGTTACCATTATTCATTATCTATACAGCAGCATCATTGTACAAAGTATTTTTACAGAATAATGTGTAAAAACATGCATGAAGTACACAACAAGTTTCTCAAAGGTTGAGAGCTGCCATGCACTGAAATGTAGATGGGGATGTGAATTGGTCCTCCATTATGTTGTTGACTGATGCGGGCTGATGAAAAGAATTACACAACTACAGGGGGTATGTTTAATGTCTGATAGACATTTATTAGGTAGAAATAGAGAGTTTTGACAACCCTTCCCAAAATAAACCAAAACAGCAGCAGCAATATAATAACCAATATGGCTACACGTGATACAACAGAGATGCCAGCTGCACAACTGAGATTCAGAACATTTGGGAGTGTCTCAGACTAAACTTTGGGAGACACTTTTAAGTGAGTTTTCTTAAACTCTCGAGGCATGAAAAGTTGATATATAACAAAAAGCCAGAGATCCCAAAATTTGCCTTTCATGCTCACAGTTTCACCAACCACTCAAGAGAAATCACACATCAAGACAGTAGGTTTTTATTTGTCATTTGATAGAGTTATGCTTTATAGATTATACTTTATAGAAGTTCTGGATCTGATTTGCTGGAACTAGCTAAATATGACTGCTGATTACACTGTGCTAGAGACAGACAATTGGGAGCCTGAGGGCAGCATCAATCTGCCCCCGGAAGCTTTCCATCTGGTCCTTAATATAGTGCTTAATTCCCACAACACCTATTATGTACCACTCTGTCTGGTTCTCACATAAAGTGTGAATGAGATGAAGGCCACCCGCACATAGTGTAAACATCAAGAGACTTTGGCAGAGACCTCCCCTTATTAGTTACTCACTCCCATTTGCAGGGGATTGAGCAGACAACTGCATAAAAAGAACAGGGGTACAAGAAACAGGTTCTTGCAACCCTTACCTGCTGTTCATATATGGAAGGAGGTTAGTGAACCCTTCGCTTGTATCGTAGCTCCTGCAGAACTGAGTCAGTATGTATTCAAAATCATATTTGAAAAGGAGTTGCCATCCAGGATAACATTCATATACATTCCCCCCCGCCCTTCGACAAAATAGCAGAGATAATAACTTCACCCAGTTTCAGTATGTTAGCAAGACACTGCTAAAATATCTTAATCTTTGCAAAGGCGAAATGGCTTCTACATAAATGTACAAGAAAATGGATGATTATGTACACGGTTTGCTGGTTAAAATAACCAATGATAGTTGGACTGCTGCCATAATGAACATGGAAGTACTTCCAAAAAGAATAGTAAAACAGTGCAAGGGGAAAATTGACTTCACTTTCCAAAACACCCCTCATACAACTTGGTAGGGTATGGGAAGATCCTTTTCCAGTTTGTCCAGTGAGGCTGTTAAGAGAGCAAAAGAATTCCAAGTTGGCAAAATGTGTTCTTTAGCAAAAGAGAGGGAAAGCAAGAGGGATTACGATTAGGGGTGCAGACTGAAGGAAAGCTTGAGGAGCAACTCCTTATTTAAATGTGTTTTGAGGGAGAGGAAAGACACTTTTGTGGGGGGGGGGGAACATGCTTTGGGGATCAAAGATATGGGTTACTAGGTTTGGCAGGGAAGAGCTCCTCAAATGCTTGCTGGGGGGATCCGCACCTCTGGCTGTAATTGCTGATGACGGAAGGGGAGGATAGGATGGACCTGCAGGTCCACTGGACACGTGGTTCTGCTTTATGTGTGAATGTGCCCATTCATTGACTCCAACATATACAGTATATGGAGTTAGCTGGTCCACGGAGGCCAATGGAGGAGGCAGTTCTGTGTGCAAAGACACATTGTACTGTCTTCTCTATTGAGCTGCATTGGGGTTGCATTGCATGGGGTCACCATGCACCCACTGGTGTTTCATGCATGCAAAATAGTTCTCTAGATTGTACGAGGAGTGTTTTTGTCCACTATATTAAGCAGACACATTTGTTCATTTCCACCAAAATAGCAGCATTAAGATTCTGTTCTGAAATTGGGAAGGTCAAACAAGGGCTCTCGAATATGGGCATCAAACATTAAAGGCTCGGGGGAGGGGCTTAGCAAGCCCTTTAGTAGTGCAGCACTCCACAAGACAAGTTATTAAAGCATCTTCAGGGCTAGGAAGTTGATACCTTTAATAGTTGTGTTGCACCATTGCCATGAGATCTGATTTTAAAACAAAACAAAAAAATAAGTGGGCCCAGAAGAAGGTATGTGAAAAGCTCCTCTACATCACTCTACCTTAGTGGTCTTATTTGCATGCCTGTTTTCAACCTCACTATGAGCTGCTTTGATGCCATTTTATAGCTTTTTTTCCTTCTGTGCTGCACCAGGGCATTGTTAGGCATGGTCCTGGAGGTCTAGATCCATGAGCCTGAGAGGGTCCCATAATTTCCCCCAAGGGAAAAGATGGCCCTTTTCATATTTCTGGAATGGCTTAGCCTAGAGTTCTGAAATTTGGCAAAGATGTAGGACAGGTTAGCAGGACACTGTGTGTATTGATTTTTAAGCAGATTGGTCAATGAAATGATTTTTAATTATTTTTTGAATTTAAAAATACTTCAGGAAATTCCTATAAACAAGCCGACCCCTGCACAGAGCATCTGCGTGTTTTTTGGGGCCGGCTACCTCTCTCCCCCCACCCCAGTCTCTGGCCGGGCCGCCGCCGGCCTCCGCAGCCGGGCCGGGCCCGCCGCCGCCGGCTTCCCCGGCCAGGCCAGGGCCCCCGCCACCACCGGCCTCCCCGGCTGGGCCAGGCCCACCGCCGCCTTGGCCTCCATGGCCCAGCAAGGCCCGCCGCCACCTCTGTCCTCCACCACAGACGCGCCTCAGCCAGTCAGATGCGTCCCTCTGCTCCGCTGCCCAGCCAATCAGCTGGGTTGCCGGGACGCATCCCCACAGAGGCTGAGGCACGTCTACAGGGATTAAATATATAGATGGCTTGTTTCATGGTAGAAAATTACAAAAACTTCTGGAAATGATGCCTGCCCACCCTTGGACTATCATTCCACTGCCTTCATGGAACAGTGCAACAGGCCTCTTTTGCCCAACCAATTACATTTCCAGAATGGCTGGGTTTAGAGTTCTGAATTGGGCACATATGTATCCCCAGATGGCAGGACTCGGTTTTTATTTCAAGGAAATCAGTTAATCCTGTGGTTTTTAATGATTTCCCCCCTACTGCAGCAAAGCTGCTAGATAGTCATCTCTATCGATAGAGTACTTCACACCTAGTGAAAGTGGAACTGTTACACCTGAATAAACAATTTTTAAAAACAAAAACAAATACATTATGCTCAAGTTGGTTTGTGATCCAAAAGTCTACATGAGAACTGTGAAGCAAGGGGCATGTGTTGTGGTTTTAATTTATTTTCCTTACCAATGCCCTGTATGTCCAAGTTGGTTTGTGTTTGAACTATGGAGCAAGGGATGTTTGTGAATAGTCAAGAAGCTGTGTGAATCCATTGGGGCTTGCATAGTTGTTGTTGTTTGACAAATGCACTCTGGCCCAGATCTGTGGGTTTGATCAAGAAGATGTATAGATCCTTTGGGAGTTGTGTAGTCTTTTTTTCCCACTTCCCCCATGCACTCTGGCCCAGACCTGTAGGTATGTGGTGAAATGTATATCTATGGAGAGGATGCTCCAATATATTTTGCAAGAGGGACACTGTAAACTCATTAGGTACAGGGTCCAAAATTACCTAGCTGCACCTCTGATGCTGTATGACTGTAGCCCATCAGGGTGGTTTACTATCACATAGTAAATATGTCACTGTGCTGCATAACCATCAGATTTGGCTACATGATTATGACATTGAGGGCAAACTTCTTTACACCCACAGTTCTCCCTAGCTGGATTGGAGCATCGTTTTGCTACCCTGTTCATATTATAAATGTTTAAGAAGGAAACATTTCTTTTTGTTTGTTTCACAACAGCTTGTGAAAGCTACAGAAATATGTTTTTAAAGGGGGGAAAAACCACAATTTTAGCAGCTAACTATGATGGAGCTAATTTTTTTTTCAGGTGGAATTTACTTCGTGTGTGTGTGTGTGTGTGTGTGTGTGTGTGTGTGTGTGTGTTTGTGAAAAGGTTTGATTGTGGCTCCTGGGCAGAGAATTTTGTCTTCTAATCTATTTGCTTTCAAAATCTCCTGCCAGACAGACTGAAATGCTCTTTAATGCAGAGAGATCTGTTTGGATGTTTCAGTGAGGTTAGCTGCTATAAAGAAAGCATGAGAGAACATTCCAGTGCAGGGGATACAACTCTGAATCATGGCCTATGGCGTCTATGACAACTGGCCACAGCCAATTCACCGCCAGTCAATTGGATGTGGCCAACTCACCACATCTGCAGTGGAAGGAAGGATCTCTCTGGTGCAGGCTTTGCACTTGACATTTCACTTCTCATGTGGCACAACCCCACAGGTAGGAATGCAGAGAAATTCTTCCTTCCACTGGAGAACGTGAAAGACATGCTTTGGTGGGTGGTAGGTGGGAATTTAGCTTTCTCTCACCTCCCTCCCGCTTGGCCCCTCCAGATCAAAAGTCAAAGTGACAGGACGGGCATGCGGAGGCGGGGGGGAGTTGCGTTGTTCCCTGCAGCGAGTTGTCCCTGCAGCGAGATGGCTGCATCCAATTGACTGGCGGCGAGTTGGCCGTGGTGAGCTGTCCCATTCCCTGGCCTATGACATCTTGTTTGGGTCCTGTGTATTCAGTTCTGATGCCAGGATTTTGGAGGCCCTCAGAGCCCTTCCCTTTACATGGAAGAGATGAGGGCACGAACAGAGAAGTATCTCACATGGCCTCTGGCCTTCTTGGGTGCTCTTTTCAAAGTAAGAATGGCAGTTCTGTTGGGGCTGTGGGTCCTTTGACAATCTTGAATCTCTGGCAAATGCCCAGCCTTGCCAGCCTCTGGAGAGGCTATATTATATTGTCTATTTTAACTGCAGTAAGTACAGCACATTATAAAACAATATCCACAGTTAAACTTGAATCAATGTGGATTGTTATTATTTTGTCTTTGTACCTGT
The DNA here is from genome assembly GCF_027244095.1 of Hemicordylus capensis. Lineage (NCBI taxonomy): Eukaryota > Metazoa > Chordata > Lepidosauria > Squamata > Cordylidae > Hemicordylus > Hemicordylus capensis. The sequence continues at coordinate 140,941,231 of NC_069661.1, forward strand.
AAAGTATACCATTAGGGTGCTTAGGAAGCAAGAATCATACAATATGGCATACCACTACTGCTATACTAAAAGGGGGAGGAGGAATTCAAGTATTCACCCAAAAAACCATATTCATTCAAATTTAAGGCATTGGGGCATAACAAGTATGGCAGTCCAGTAGTGGAAGAAAAGAATTGCTTTGCTATAAATCTCAATTATAAGGATGTTTCAGAAAATAATGGCAAATTTAGAAACCAATGGCAGCCCACACTGTCTGTCAAAAGTTCTATCCCAAACAGCTTCATCTATACCTATGGCATGAAGAAAACAGCAAAAGAGGAAAAGAATGATATTGCATACAACTCAGCCATTTCTGAAGGCAATCATTTTCTATATCTCCATTTATCACTGAAGAACAATGCCAACATTCAGAACTCCAGAAGGAAGCATGTCAAATATATATGAACTTTCACATTAGGACTGCTGATAAATACCTCTGGAGTAAAGACTCACATATATTTAAATAAACTTTTCCATAAAGAGAACTCAGCTTTCAAAGGATGGCTCACATGGTGCAGAGAGGGTCCATAGCTCAGTGAGAAAGCTCATGCTTTCCCATTCCCATCATCTCCAGGGGCTCCGAAAGACCTTGGGTGCTCCAAAGTAGCAGACTGTTTTGTGCTAGATGGGGCAACGGCCTGACTCAATATGAGGCAGCTTTGTGTGTTCATATGGTCAAAATAAAACCTCACCTAGGGCCAGTCTTAGAGGTGGGCAAGCTGAGTGGTCACCAGGGTGTCTAGCCGAAGGGGGCAACAAGCTGAATTTGGTGGCTCACTGTTTGTTAGGTGTATAATCCACAGTGAGTTGGGGGGGAGTGGCAACTAACCATAGGGGGGCTCTAGAAGGATCTCCTCAACCAGGGTGCAATTATCCTAGAGCCAACCCCAAATCCACTCAATGCATTCAGAACCACAATCATGTGAATACTGCTGGGTAAGAACTGACTCCTCCATAGATATAGTTGTAACCCAGCAGTGATTTCCATGACCATGCTAACAAAGTTTTCAGCTGAAATGTAGAAAGCACTGATAGGTCAACTAACTATATCCATAGATACATCAGTTCACCCCACTATATTTGCCATATGAATTGTGTCCCATTCATAACCAAGTGAACCAACCGCAACATAACATCAACATAACATCAAAAGCAATAATAGCAAATATACAAATATGAAAATCAATGAGCAACCATACAAAATATACAAAAAGAAAGCAGATTTAAACATTCAAATACATAAAAATGCGGCATTTCATACCAAAATGCTCTGAACACGTTTTTCAACAGCAAAATGGTATGCTCTCTGAATTACCTATAAGAAGACCTAAGAAAACAGAAAAACTCTGCCTTCTGCAACTGTGTTAAAAATTCTAGATGAATCGCCCTACTCTTATGAAAAGCAAGTAAAACTAGGGAAGTCATATTCTATCTCCTAGAGGCCAGTTCTTCAAAGTGCAAAATTCTTCAGATTTGGTTTCTCAGGCAAGGGAAGTTACTTTTGTAAAAATTACTTCAATAGAGTATTTTGTACTAAATGCATCACACCAGCCACCTCACTTTCTCAGAGCTTTAAACACAGATCTGCACTCACATATTTTAATTAATGCCAGGATTATTTTAAAATCTATCTACTGCATAATTTATTTTATACCTTGGATGAAAGTTTATAAAATACAATTTCTCTTCAACAGCATTTGTTTCTTTGTTTATACTGGAGAGTATTTATTTCTTATCAATCATATTTATCATAATTTAGAAATTCTGGAAATCTAATGATATTCTGATGGGTGATTCTTCAGACTGGGCCTGGACACTGTGAAACCCAAGGGCCATATCTGGTCTTCCATTGCTGCCCCACCCACAAACAGGGATCTCCATGCTACTGCTCTTGGCCAGTTATCTGCAGCAGTGATTCTGAGGGAATATTTCACAGGGGAGACACTCCTTCCCCTGCTTCAGATAATTTTTAGATTGGTGGTCAATGTTCCATTTTACTTACTGCATTCAGACCCAAATGCGATCCTTACTGGGTCAATACTCCAGACAGATAAAACATGTCATATGTAGTGGGTAGTAATGAATGGTTTATTTCATTTATCCACTCCCCTCAATGCAATTCAGAATAGGCACCCCCAGAGGTGCACCTGGACCTAAAAGCCTTTGGAGGCACCCCCTCCCCACTGCAAATTAAGCATCATTTTTTAACATGTAGGTTCTTGAGGGCACAAACCACACCACCCAGGACAGACTAAAGAGGATTTGGGGTCCCCCTGGGAGTATGGAGGCCCTGGACTTTGGCCCCAAAGTTTGCCCCCAAAGTCCAGGGGTAAGAGTGCCTTTGGGCACCCCTGGTCACCAGAAGGGGGTGAAGGATGCACACTCTCACAGAGTACACACATCCTTATCGCATGTGATGGGCTGGGTAGAGAGAGTATCGCCTGAACAAACTCACTGATTTGGATACTGCTAGCTTGAGAACTGTAAGTTGCTTCTGATGTTGCTTTCTGTGGCACAGGAATGCACCCACAGATTAATTGTTCATTAAGAAAAAAAAACCTGTAGGAAGATGATACCTGAAAGACCAAGTATGTGGACATAGGAGCACACCACAGTCTCTCCTGGAGGCACAAAAAACGCTAAATGTAAATTAATTCTACCTTTCAAGACACAGGGATTACTTGCAGGAACACTCCTGTACAGCACAGATATAACGTCAGAAGTGATCCACCACTCTGGGATTTTTCACTTTCTTTTAGTGCCCTGAACAACATGCCCAGGTTCACATTTTTAAAGTGCAAATAGTTGTATAGTTACAGCTGGAAACACAAAAGGCAATTCTTCATAGCAAGCTCATATGACTGCAGCAATCTTTACCATGCCAGGGATTTGCAATGATGTGACTAAAATCACCACAACCCTATATGGAGCTGCTTCAAATTGCCACACAACTGCACTCCAGGCTATGGGTGTGCCAAACTGCTCCGCAGCAAACTGGATTGGTTCAACTGTGGACCAGATCAGTCCCAGCTGAAGGGGTCGAAATAGATCAAACCTGGTTCATCCGCAGACCCGTTCACTGGTTCAAGCACCTGTAAAGGGAAATCTGGAGAGGATTCCCCTTTGCTTCCAGAGGTAATAAAGGCGGCGGGGAGTGGCGAGAGAGAGGCACCGTCAAAACAGAAAGAAAAGCTGCTTACTGGCTTGCACAGCAAACCCCACCCCCTCCGCATCCTCTCAGCTGTGGTGGTGGCACGCAAATGGCCTCTGCACATGTCTGCAAAGGCCATTTGCGTGCTGTCTCCAGCACTGAGAGGGTGGGGGGAGCGCCAGGCAAGCACCTTCTCTTTCTATTTTAAAGGAGTCTCTCTCGCTGCTCCCCCACCACCTTTTATTACCGCTGGAGGCAAAGGGGAATCCTCACCAGATTCCCATTTATAGGTGCTCGAACCAGTGAACTGGTTCAAGTCGGTTTGGTCAGATGGACTGGACCAGCCAGTCGGTTCAACTGGACTGGTTCACAGACCGTGGTTCGGACCGAACTGCTCACACCCTTACTCCAAGGGTGGCTACATATATCAACTGGGCTCAAATTTAATCATGTTGCTAGCGAACAAAACTGATCCTTTGAGTTAGATTAAAGAGTTAGCCTTTTAGGTTACATGTTCAGTCCTTTGATATGACTAATTCAACCATGTCTTTGCATCTACAGAAACCAATTCTGCAAGTTCAAAATTGGATCTTTAACAGGTTTACATTGCAAGTACTCCCCTTTCCGAAACTTAAAAAGAAACTATCGTGGTTCCTCCATTTCAAATTTTGAGCAGAATTCTGATTTCAAGAGAGACTCTGCGCTGCAAACTCGACATATCAACAGGTATCTGGACAAGTCTGAGGCATCTTTCCAGTTCTTCCAAATATCAGTCAGTTTATTCTCTGTGACAGAAGTGATGGGAAATGAAGAGGTACAAATAAATCTTCTTGCAGGCCTGAACAATGCACAGGTTACTGTAAACCTCTTGTCCAGTAGGACCCTTCCCATTCTCCCTCAGGGCATGGTGAAGCAACCCACAGGTGGCAGATTTGGGGGTGCCATTGAAGAGCAGCAAATGATCAATTACTTAGTTTCTTAATATATTTTTATTACTATGGGAGGCGCCATTTGGATTTTCTGCCTCAGGCATCCAATTCTCATGGGCTGTCTTTCCTTGTGTTTTCTCTTTCCCTGAGTTGAACTTCATCCTCAGCTTGTGACCCAAACTGCTCTCCTCTTTCTTTCTTTCTTTCTTTCTTTCTTTTTTTTTGGCAAGTTATTCAGTCTCATGATAAGGCAACTTTCTCTCTTGTTCTTCTCTTCTATCTTTGTTCCTCTTCGACTGCTCAGCATTTCTCACTGGAGACCACCCTTCAAATATGTGCCAGGACATGTTTAAAATGTGGTCTCACTGAAACAGAAATCACGTTTGCTGGTTCAAAGGTAGATGCAAGTGTTCATATATTGTGAGATCTTGAGGATTTCAGCTGAACAGATTCAAAGCGATCTTCTTTCTCCTGCATTGCAAAAGACAAGAATTTTTAAATAGACTACATGTATATCCTGCTCATATGGGGGAGGCTTCCTGTGTTCCAAGCAACTGATCTGACACACTCACCCACTTGGCTTCAGCAATACTGCAGCCTCAAAGGCACTGAAATTATTCACTTGGCTTGCACAAAAGAACAAATTATATGAAGCTCTGATTTACCAAATACATCTATCCACATGAAATAAAATAATTGGACAAAAGTCATGACTACTCAGCACAGTGCTGGGCCTTCTGGATCACAGGACTTCTATTTTGCCTTAACTGCCTAAAGATCTGACTGCTGCCAAATTACAGAGGGCCTGAGCAGAGTCAGCAGTTCTCTCTGCTGGGCTTTTGCTGAGACCAAGGCCCCTTAAGGGGCCCACCATGAACCAGGACTGCATCTTTGCTCTCATATAACACAACCAGGCAGGAGGCAGTTTGTGCTCTCTGACTTGACTTAACTCCACACAAAAGATAAAGTTTGCCCCAGAGGCCCCTGTGATACCCAGTCAAGGGCCTACAATAACATGGAGGCAGCCCAGAAAGAAAACACTGCATTTACATAGGAGTGCCCGATCCTGCCCCCAAAGGTCTGTCCAGTACACCTAGAGCATTGGCTTACATTCCATAGGCAAGCAGCTTTAATATGACAAAATCACAAAATAATTAATCTGGGATGAGTCTCAAAATGGCCAGCCTAGTCAATAAGCCATCCATCTTCATGACTGTTCTGAGCCTGAACATTAGGCAGAACTCAGAACTGCCTTCTGGCTAAATTGCCGTCTGATTTACAATTACATAAATTGCCTTCCAATTCACAACCTCTTTAAGGTGCACCTATATTGTTTGAACTGTACCCTTGAAAATATAAATTGTGAACCAGTGTGAACAGGTTTGCAAACATATGCATCATGCATAAACTCACTAATGAACCAAGATTGGCTATAGTGCACTCTCAAGAGCACTTCTAGTGACAAAACTTAGTTTGCCACTATACAAAGTGAGTAAAGATCCTAAGGTAGCATTTTTCTGCCTGTTCTGGATTCATAAGTGTCAAACACAATGCCAATTAATATATTCATAGTTTTTAAAATATATTTGAGGTCCAGAAAATAAAAGCAGGATTTGAATATCATTTCTCACCTCTGCCATGAACTGTTGAACGGCCTTAAGACAAGTCTTTATTGTAATTTGAAACTATTTATTGTCAAACTACTGTTTTATCAGTTTTTTAAGCCGTCTTCAGCTTCGGAGCAATGGATGCAATGATTTTGAATATTTGTACTACTAAAAATATTGATATTCTGCTGTTCAACAAAAGTTCTCAAAGTCGGATACATAGTAAAATAAATAACAGATAAAATTATTCCCTGTCCCAAAAGGACACACAATCTAAAAAGAAACTCAGGAAGTTTTTTGTACTTTCCTTTCACAATAATTTTAATTAATTTATAATCACCATCTTCACATGTTAGCCAAGTTCCACCTTAAATGTACATGCATCCACCATCTTGCATTGGGGTGGATGTCATCATCACAAACTACGCCACTGAGGTGTCTCTATGTGTCACTACAACGGTACCAAATTTGGTCCAAATCTGTACCCACTTGTACCTCAAACATTCATACATCTGCCATCTTGAATTGGGGTGGATGACATCATCACAAATTATGCTGCTGAAGTGTCCCTACAACTGTTTCAAATTTGCTTCAAATCAATTAGGTGGTTTACAAGTTAGTCCATTTGTGTCTCAAACATTCACACATCCTTCATCTTGAATTGGGGTGGATGAAATAATCACAAACTGCACCAATGAGGTGTCCGTACAACTATACCAAATTTGGTTCAAATTGGTCCAGGCATTGCAAGTTGATAGGGATGGGGACACACACAAGTTTACCTTCCTTAAGTAGGGATGTTCACGAATGGGTTCATACACTCCTGGGAAGTGGGGGGTGGGTTTACCTTTAAGGTGCAGAGAGGTTGCCCATCCTCCCGCACCACTTGCTCCCGCTGGCATTGTCTCCAAAAATGCTGCGTTGTACCGGAAGTGTTGTAGTAGAAGTGGCCATTGCACGTGCACACATCACGCACACGGACCAGCCACTTCCAGTACAATGCTGACCAGGGCTCCAAGGAAGTATGCAGCAACCCCTTGCCAGCATTTTTGGAGACAGCTCCAGTGGCAGAAAAGTAGTGGAGTTCATTGGTGAGTGTGTGGGCACCCTCCCTGCTCTTTAAAGGTAACCCCCCACCTCTGAACTGGTTCAAATGCTGGTCCTCCAGACTCGTACAGCAGTCTATAAAAAGGACCACCGAACTGGTACATGCACATTCCTACCCTTAAGGAAAGTAGGTTAACAAGGTAGAAAGCAGCAACAGCCACTGGAAGGATGCTGCACTGGTGGGGGTGGTCAAATAGGGACAGTTGCACTGCCCCACTAAATATAAGAAGATCACCACTTTAAGAGGTACCTCTTTGCTCAATCAGCAGGAATAAGATATAAATAAGTATTCTTATCGTCCATCAATATAACATGGGAACAACAATGAGCAACCTAATAGTGATAAAGACACTGTAACTGATCTAAAGAGCTGGTGTAGCATAGCACCGAAAAGGTTGGGCTAAAAATGGGAATTCCCTGGTTCAAATTTCATTTCTGTCATGTACTAACTAGGGAGTTATTCACACATGCCTTCATGCCGCGGGGTATCTGAAGAGTAAATCTGCTTCACAGCAGATTTGCAAGATGTTTAATTTGGGGGATTAAATGGACTGATCATATAGGGTCACCTCCTCTCCACAACTGCTAGCAGATCTTTTTCTTGTGCATTCCCACTGGCTTACTCCTGGTTTTTCCTCCAACCAATCACAAATCACATCAGAGAGGAGGAGAGCAAGAGAGCTTTTTGTTGTTATTAGTTTGAGCTACGGAGGAGCAGAAGACTGACATGAAAAGTTACCAAAAGATCGCTCAAACAGCAGAACGCTTAACCCTTGCCTTTGTGAGTGACTGACTTCATCATCTCATATTTCTCTCACACACACACAAACACACACACACACAAACACAAAATTTAAGAGGCAGGGAAGTTTAAAGCAGAAATCAGAGCTTTCTCTCTGTCATGAAGAAAACTGCAGGGTACTGGAATCAGCACAAAAAGGCTCAAGTTACATCCATTCTGCATATCTAAAGCCTATGTAAACTCCCCTTCATTGAGTTTTGAAAAACTCCAAATTACTGGCATGGCCACTCCACACATCAAGGGAGAAGCAGTGGAGCATAACAGAAGCCCCTGATGTTTTTTCAAAAGCTGCTGAAACTAGAGCATTTTTTAAAGCTGGACACACTTCGGGCTAAGCCAGAATGCGCAACCTCAATTCGGGGGAAACAGAGTCCTGTTTGTACTGGTTCCTGATAGTCTGCAGCTACTTCAGGGTAAATGTAGCTAATATGTGGACTGGCCGAATCCATTCCAGAGGAGATTTGAAGTAAAAGCCCTGTGTGAAAAGCCTCCAGGTGACCTCAGGCAAACGGCTGCCTCGTCTTCAATATGGAAAGAACAAAACTCACTAACCTTACAGGATTTTTGTAAGGATCACAAGTTAAGAAAAGAAAAGCGCTTGCTTACACCCAAGAGTGCTATACAAAAGCTAAGTATTATTATTATAACAATTTGCAATTTTTTTTTAAAAAAAAAGCTTCTGTAAAAGATAAGAAGTGGCTTTCATATTAACAGGAATGCTCACCTTTATTGCCAGTGACTTTAGTTTTCCTAGTAATGACTGTTTATTTGAATATACTATTTCCTCTTCATTATCTTCCCCTTCCATGATTGCACAGCTGTCAGCAGCCGGAAGCTCACACTCTTTTGAGTTTGCAGTCATCACCAATTTGGAATATTTATACTCTAGCCTGGAGGCAGAAATGCAGACCGTTGTACTTTCCTCTAAATATAACATATTTTAAAACTTCAAACACTGAGAGAAAATACTGTTTTAATAGTTTTAGTAAAGATGTTGGTAGAATTTGGTAGAATTTAGCAACTAAAATCTATATCATATATTCTGAATCAAGCAAGAATAAACTGAACCACAATAATAATAATAATAATAATAATAGCCCAGTGAGGCACTACCTTGGTGTGGTTGTGGGGCTTGTGTGCTCTGAGGAAGGTGAGAGCTATGCCAGAGGTCCAACCATACTGGACAGGTCTCACCAGAGGAGCCAGACAAACAGTGCCTCTCCCATCAACAATATGGTGAGACGTAACTTTAATAAATCTATACCAGATCGGTCGTCGCCTGGGTCAACAAGGACCGCGCCAGGTGCTATAGTCCCTGGACATCTGGTGGCAAGTGGGCAACAGGACTCAGGATCTTCAGTTGAGCAACCAGGGCTGAAGAAAGCAAAGTTACTGGAAGAAACATCGCTTAACCAAAAAAAAAAACACGAAAAAAGCCAACAAGAAAATAATGATCTGCTATTACAAGTCTAGTCCAACTAGAAGAGGTTATTTAAAAAGAATGTACCAAATTTGGAAAGAGAAGCATCCAGATACAGAAATAACAGAACAAAGGCTAGCAGATCAGAGAAGATTCATAATAAGAAATAAAGTATTCACAGGAGTTGAACTGGAAGAACAGCAAAGAGCAACACATGCTCAGGCGCAAGTGGAGTTGCTCAGGCGCAGGTGGAGGAGGTGTTGGAAATCGAGGATGCCACTGTTACTGAACTGTTTCAAAATCAAAACCAGGCAACCACCCCTTTGCCTTCACCTCAAAAACCCAAATGCCGTTTAACAGAAAAGCAACAAGAACTAAAGCAAAAAATAACTGAGCACATGAACCAAACAACCACCAGGGTTCGACTTCCAGCGCTAAAAACAGTTACCAAAAAACAACTCGCTCAGGCATTAAAAGATGTCAATGCTGCACTTGCAGAGATAACAACCAATAATTTGCAAGAAACAAACCAACTAATGTACAGTGCAGCAACAATAACAACACAAGAGCTCGGATATAAGATCAGTGGACCTGTCAAAAAAGAAAGCAGTACCATCACCTAAATGAAAGATTAGATTAGAAAATAAAATCTCCAGGCTTAGATCAGATGCTAGTAAACTGAAAGATATGAAAGACAAGAAGCTGAAGAATGAAAACACCAAACAGTATCTGATCCAAAAATACCACCTAGATTCAAGGAAAATTAGAGAAGTCCTGGAAATAATAAAGCAGCAAATAACAGCAGTGTCAAAGAAGATTAGCAGGTATGAAGCCAGAATTACACAACACAGGCAGAATCTCCAATTCCAGTCGAATAAGAGACGTTTCTACCAAAGCATAGAAGGAGAAACTGCAAGAAACATAGAAACACCAAATAAAGAAGAAACAATGCAATTCTGGGGGAAATTATGGGACAATCCAATAGATTATAATAAAAAAGCAGGCTGGATGAAAGAGGTCAAAAAATGTAACCAACAAATGCAAGATCTAATAACAACACCAGAATTAATAATGAAAGAGCAAAGAAAATTAAAAATTGGACTGCTCCAGGCGACGATGAACTGCATGGCTTTTGGCTTAAACACCTAACAAGCCTTCATAAACAACTATCAAAACAGTTCAATCACATTTTGCAAGGAGGTGATATTGAACAATGGCTAACAACTGGGAAAACTCATCTCATCATGAAAGACCCAGCAAAAGGTGCAGTTCCAAGTAATTATAGACCGATAACCTGCCTGCCAACCATGTTCAAATTATTAACTGGAATAATAGCAGATGAAGTGATGCAACACTTATTAACTAACAAACAGCTTCCAGTTGAACAGAAAGGAAATTGCCTGAACACCAGAGGCAAAAAAGACCAGCTGCTGATTGACAAAATGATTTTAGAAAATGGCAAGAGAAGAAAAACAAATCTAAGTGTTGCATGGATTGACTACAAGAAAGCCTTCGATTCATTGCCTCACACATGGATACTAAAATGTTTAGAAACAACTGGTGTCAGCAAAAAAATTCAGATATTTATTTAAAAAGCTAACAATCAGTTAACAATCAATGGCGAGACAATTGGACAGGTTAGCATTAGAAGAGGCATTTTCCAAGGGGACTCACTATCCCCTCTGTTGTTTGTAATTGCCATGACCCGACTTTCACAAATACTAAACAAAACAGGCCTCGGATACCAAACATCTAAAACATCAAGTCAAATCAACCATCTGCTGTACATGGACGATCTGAAGTTGTATGGAAAGTCCCAGTCAGAAATCGAATCACTGCTAAGCACTGTCCGTATATTCAGTAGTGATATAGCAATGGAGTTTGGACTAGACAAGTGTGCTGCATTAATAATGAACAGAGGGAAAATAAGAAAAACAGAAGGAATAGAACTGCCCAATGGAAGCAACATCAAGAACCTGGAGGAGAAAGAACCTTACAAATACTTGGGCATTCTCCAGGCTGATAACATCACACACACTGAAGTTAAAAGAAAAACTGGAAGTGAATACATCAGGAGAGTTAGAAAAATCCTCAAGTCCAAACTCAATGGCGGGAACACCATACAAGCCATACACACCTGGGCTATACCTGTTATCAGATACACTGCAGGAATAATAGACTGGACCCAGGCAGAGCTAGAGACGCTGGATCATAAGACAAGGAAAATCATGACCATCAATCATGCTCTGCACCCCCGCAGTGATGTCGATAGGCTATACCTCCCTCGCAGCTCAGGTGAAAGAGGAATGCTGCAAGTCCATCAAACAGTAGAGGAGGAGAAAAGAGGCCTTGAAGAATATATCAAGGACAGTGAAGAAGATGCACTTCAAATGGTTAATAATGCAAAACTATTCAACACCAATGAAACAAAGCAGGCCTACAAGAAATAACCAGTCAAGAACCGAACAGAAAAATGGAAAAATAAGCCCCTGCATGGTCAATATTTGCACAATATAAGTGGAAAATCAGACATCACCAAGACCTGGCAATGGCTTAAGAATGGCAACTTGAAGAAAGAAACAGAGGGTTTAATACTGGCTGAACAAGAACAGGCACTAAGAACAAATGCAATAAGAGCAAAAGTAGAAAAATCCACCACAAACAGCAAGTGCTGCAAGTGTAAAGAAGCAGATGAAACAGTGGACCACCTGATCAGCTGTTGTAAAAAGATTGCACAGACTGACTACAAACAAAGGCATGACAAGGTAGCAGGGATGATACACTGGAACATCTGCAAAAAATACAAGCTACCTGTAGCCAAAAATTGGTGGGACCATCAAATTGAAAAAGTGGTAGAAAATGAAGATGTAAAAATATTATGGGACTTCTGACTACAAACAGACAAACATCTGCCACACAATACACCAGATATAACTGTAGTTGAGAAGAAAGAAAAACAAGTTAAAATCATCAACATAGCAATACCAGGGGATAGCAGACTGGGAGAAAAAGAAATAGAAAAAATCACCAAATACAAAGATCTACAAATTGAAATTGAAAGGCTGTGGCAGAAAAAGACCAAAATAATCCCAGTGGTAATTGGTAATTGGTCCCTGGGTGCAGTTCTAAAAGACCTTGAAGAGCACCTCAACACCATAGGGGTCACAGAAATCACCATCAGCCAATTACAAAAAGCAGCTTTACTGCGAACAGCCTATATTCTGCGACAATATCTATAACAACTGACAATAAAATTCAGCCATCCCAGGTCCTTGGGAAGGACTCGATATCTGGATAAAACAAAGCAGTCAATAACACCTGTCTGACTGTGTAAACAAGAAATAATAATGAAGAAGAATAAGAATCTGCTTTTCAAAAAGTGATATATTAGTATCATGGCAGCTTCTGCTTCCAGCCTTGTTGAGTGTCCACGGCAAATGTTTTCCTGCATTTGTTCCTATTGTAGAAATATATAAGACCATTGGTCCATCTATCCCAGTACTGTCTAGTCCAGAGATATCAAACTGCCAGCCCACAGGCCAGATCCAACCTGTGGAGCTTCTTTTTCTGCCCCTTGAGCAGCTGTGTATCAATCCTGGCCACCATATTTCCTTCCCCCTTCCCACCATGTTTCCTTCAGCACATCCCACCACATGCTGAAGCAGTGGCATTGCTCTCCACTTGCTGACGATTGCTCCTTTATTTGTCCATTTGGTTTTTTCCTTCCTGAGGCTATTTAGTTTGTTCAGGTAGTCATTTCTTCCTTCCAACTGCCACCAGCACCACCAGTATTTATCTCTTCCCCAACCGCTCACTCGTAAGAAAGCATTTCTCTTTCCTCCCTTGCTGCCACAAGCCTCCCTCCTGCACCTTTGTGGCTCTTCAGCACACAGGATAGAGGCAGAAGGAGTGAGTGGAGGACAAAGGAGAGAACTAGAGGAGAGGAGGAAGAAAGGAAGGAAGAGTAAGGAAAGGAAGAGGGGGAGGGGGAGGAAGAGAAAGACAGATGGTGGAGGAGAAAGACGGGCAGAAGGAAGACAGAATCAGTGAGTGGAGGGCAAGGAAGGAGAGGAGAGGGAGGAGGAAAGAAAGGGTGAGAGACAAAGGAAGAAGGAAGAGAAAGACAGGAGGCAGTGAGAGGCTGCATGAGTGAGTGAAGGGCAAAGGAGGGGGGAAGGAGGGGAGGCCATGGAAGGAAGGAAAAGAGTGAGAGAAGGTGGGGGAGGAAGACAGGCAAGAGGTGCCTTCTCCTGCACGAGTTAGTGAAGACCAAAGGAGGGAGAGGGGAACATAGGAAGCTGCCTTATACTGAGTTGGACCATTGGTCCATCTAGCTCAGTATTATCTACATAGACTGGCAGCAGCTTCTCCAAGGTTGTAGACAGGACTCTCTTTCAGCCCTATCTTGGAGATGCCATGGAGGGAACTTGAACCTTCTGCATGCAAGCATGCAAGTGCTCTTCCCAGAGCGGCCCCAACCCTGAGGGGAATATATTACAGTGCTCACATATGTTGTCTCCTAATCAAATGCAAACAAGGGCAGACCCTGATTAGCAAAGGGGATCATTCATGCATGCTACTACAAGATCAGGGTTGCAAGAAGGTGGTGTGAGGTGGGTGCAGCCTGTCAGGGGTGCATTGTAATCCATCCCACTACCCAATTGAGTTTGACACCCCTGATCCAGTCTAACTGGCAGCAGTTCTTCAAGGACTCAGGCAAGGACCTTTCCTAGGCCAGCTATATGTGATTCAAGGGACTGAACATTGAACCTTATGCATGGCTCATATGTGCTCTACCGAGAGCGAGAGCAAATATTGAAGGGGGTTGCTCAAAAAGGTCAGCTTGTTCTTGAATAAAGTAGCCTTAATTTACTCTATTCAAGCAAGCACAGCCTTCCCTCCAAGAAGGCCCTTAGTTAACTTGCACCCCACCTCTGCTACTCCCTGCCAGTCCTCCCCTTTTCCAATGGGTGGGGGAGATGGGGAAGAGGGAGGGCGCTCCCATCAACAGTAAAGAGAGCCATGGATCCTCTTCCTTGGTGGCAAATGACAATATAATGGACCATGAGGCTTCACAAGCATTTTTAGCTTGGAGAAAGCGAGGCTAGCAGAAAAACGTGGCTAAATTGTAATTTGAGAGTCTTCCTTTTGAACACTCAAAAAGGTACTCTGAACTTTTTGATATGAACAACTGAAAAATCTCTTTTTGGAGGTGTTGATCAGAGGAGCCAAGCAGCATCCCTCATTCTACCACTGTATTATATAGTATGAAATGGCCTCTATCTATTGTGACACAGGCTCTTTGCTTATCAAACAGGTCTAGATTAAATACTCAGTTATGTATGCTATAAAATATCAGCTGCAATGTATTTATATCTAGATGTTTCTTGATGTGGGCAGGGAGTCCACACATGGCCCTTTAAAATTTCTCTCTGCTTAGAACATGGGAGCTCTTCCCTAATTGGGGAGCAATGGCTGTGTTCCCCTAGCTTGGATGAAATTACTAGAATCTTGTTCACCATGCAGAATAGAACAACTATGCTCTCTGCATCCGGTGTTGGCTGCCCATTTACTGAACCTGCTCATACCAGGTGCGTTAACAACAGCCTGACATGTAGAACTGAAGCAAATGAAGCCTCTCTCATAATTACATCTAATGAACAGAGACAGTAAATAAACAAGCAACCCAATCAACTATACAAATATGGGTGTCTGCTGCTGTACATTCAAGGAGGCCATGTAGTACATAGGTCAGAAATTTCTGGTGCCCCAGTATACTTTGCAACAATAAAGCCTTCAGATTACTTTGGCACTGCACATCACCTTAGTGCACCTTTGATACTTACTTCTGGTTCTTCTTCCAGAAATAGCAGGTTAAGGCAACCAGCAGGACACCTGTGAATGCTCCAACACCTGCTCCAACTTTCAGCCAGAAGTCCACTGTTTCACAGATGATGATCCTTTTTTCAGGCAAGGAAACCCCTCTTATGCATAGCTTTGGTTCATTCCATACATATATAGTTTCCTATGAAAGGCAAGGAGATAATAGAAAAGCTTATGTCAGAAATTCCAAAAATTGTATGCTATCCAAGAATAAGAAATAAAATAATAAAATAATGGAAGTCCCCTGTGAACTCAAAGCATCCCGTGAGCCCACCCAGAGGCTGCTCCCTGTATCTCTCCATGGTCCACCTCTCTCTAATGGCTTTGCCACTACAAATTGGCTTCTTTCAAGTAGGTGGGAAATAATTCCTGCATCATATGGTTGGTTTACCCATCCATTAAGGAAGCACACCCAGATCACTGGCATGCAGAACATGGGGCTGAGCTCCTCTGAGAGTGGGTAATATGTTGGGGTTTGTGATTATTTAGCAGAGTGCCAGCAAGAGTAGCTACCCACTCCATTTACAGAGTGTAGAATTTAGTTGCTACCTCTACTTAAAGAACACGCATGGAGACTAATGTACAATCTAAATACCAAGTTGATTTACTAGTGAAGTACATTTGAGATAGGAAAGACCTATTCTATCTATCAGCTACATCGTGAATAGGTAGGGGGAGAGGGAGAGGGGGAGAGAGAGAGAAGTTTCCATCTTCTCTCCAAGAGGAAAGGAAGAGTACTGACTCACTACTGAGAGTACCTGAGGAGTCAAGGCATGGATCATGCAGCAAGGAGGAACAGGTAAGGAGACCCTCAATGACTACCTCTACTCCCAATGCCCCAGTGGTCATTAGGATAGCCGGTGCAAAAGACTGATGCACTGGAATTCCATCTCCAACATAATACTTACTGTAACACATTCTTAACATACATTTTTGGGTGTGAGTGTGCTTTTAATTTTAAATTCAGAAAAAGGCATGCTCTGGACATATTGTCTTAGCTCAATGCTACAAATGCTTAAGGATGTTTCAAATCAGGGGTGGAGCTATAATAGAGCAGATGGGTTCCAAGAACCTGTCTGCTCTGCTTGCAGGAGCCTCAGAGAGGAGCTGCTGAGTTCCCCACTTCTCCTGTCCTGGGCTCCAGCCATTGCCAGCAGCAGCAGCCACCTGTAGCCCCCACTGCTGGCCTCCTTCAGTCCTTCCCCTGCCACTGGATGGCCAATGGAAGGAGGGCATGCATGCGGCTCATTGGGAGCATGTGCGCGCCCTCTTCCCATCAGCCGGGAGCCCAGTTGATGGAAGGAATATGAGAGGAGGGCAAGCAGCTGAAGGAGGCAGGTGGTGGTATGTAGTCCCTCTGACCGGGATCTGCCCATCCTCCTCCCATCAGCTGGGCTTGAGTCTTGGCCAATGGAAGGAGGGTGCACAACCCCCACACAACTGGCTTCCCCCCTCCTCCTTCCATCAGCCAGGAGTCTGGCTGATGGAAGGAGGATAGGCAGAGCCTGGCCAGCAGGGGTGTGTGCTGCTAGCTGCCTCCTTCGGCAGCTTGCCCTCTACCCATCCCATCGGCTGGGCATCTGGCTGATGGAAGGAGGATGAGGGAAGCAGATGAGTGGGGGGGTGCACAGTGGGGCACTTCTGCTAGTGGAGAGGCCGCCCATATGGGAACACAGGCTGCCTTTCCCCTCACTACCCCCCTGCTTCCAATCTCCCTCCCTCTGTATTTCCCTAAAGAATTAGCTGTCCTGAGTTGTGTTGTTCTAGCCACAGAGCAGCACTGATGCATTTGCTTTCTGTAATTCTCCTTCCTGGCTTGTGTTTCCAGAACCTATGAAGGCCGAAGTGGCTTGCTGAAACCAGTGAGAATGCTCAAACAGGGCTGTCCTTAGGGCATGGCAAGCAGGGCAACCACCCCAGGCACTGCTCTTTTAACCCCCATTAGAATTAACTGGAAGAGGGCCCCGCACTGGCTGATCTGCCCCAGGCCCCACAGCCCTGTGCTCAAAACTTGAAATAGGAATGTTCAGCTTGTGGAGGACAACATGAACCACAGTGAGTGTCATGCTGCCTTTGGCTCTTCAGGGATCCCACTGGCTTTCTTCCATAGGCCTTATACACAAAAGGCAAACAGACAAGCTGAAGTCCATGTGCTTGATTTGCCTTCTGTAGCACCTGTGCTGCTCAGTGTCATCTCCTGACAGCTACTCTGCACACAAGGCTGAAAGCTCACCAGAATAAACCTAGTTTGGATCTGTTTGGCAAGCTGAACAATTCTCCCCATTACTTCATGTCCATGCTAGAAAATGGCTTCATTTCTGAGCATCAGAAGGTATTAAAGGGAAAGGAGCAAGGTCAGAAAAACAACAGGTAGTGGCACTCCTATTAAGAGCTAATAGTATTGCAATATTCCTGCCTGATGCAAACCAAAATTAAAATATCCCAACTGCTAGTTTGAGAGGATATAACTTTGTACTCTGCTTTGAAAATCTGACACAAAATTTCCTTCAGCAAGCAAATTCTGGCCTATATTTGGCTAAACTTAGCAATCTCAAATCACAAATAAGAGCCCTCTCCTGAAATTAACATGGAATTTTCTCTCCATACCTAAAACAGTAGGAATTGTTAGGTAGGGATCAGAGAGACCCAAGTGCAGCTTGTGGTGAGTAACACTGCTGGAGAACACTAACACTGGATGCTGTATTGCATATGACCAGACAGCTGCTTCACAGAAACAACAACATCAGCTATTTATTTGATGAATGACAGTTATATAGGAACACTTAAGGTGACCAGATGCCTTATACAACTATTAAAAGTACAGGGGTGGGAGGGAGTCCCTCTTCCTCCTCCTCCTCCTCCTCCTCTCATCCAAGATACACGATAAGATCTTCCCTCAAGCTAACACTAGTTTGCCACCATCCTTTTTGCCTTTTAGCTGTGCTCTGCAGGAGCTTTTAGAGCATCCCGGCTCCTTCAGTGTAGAGGTGGGCAGCATTCTGCCTTGCATAGTCTACAGCTAGTATCCCTTTTAACTAGAATCCTTGGCCCCATTCAGATATCATCTAAAAGATGCTGCATGAAAATAAATGTGTCTAAAGCAGTTCCAGAAGGCCTGCCAACCACCTTCCTCGCTCATGGTTACAGCAGCAGGCGCCATAAGCGATGAATGCTGTAATCATGATGACAGGCATTTTCATGACTGGGAGGCTAACTGTGAGCAGCAACACGAATACAATGAATATTTATATAACACTTTTTAACAAGAAGTCCCAAAGCAGTTTAGATATTAATAAATAAAATGGCCCCCTGTCTCAAAAGGGCTCACAATCTAAAAAAAAATAAACATAAGATAGACACTAGCAACAGCCCCTGGAGGGATGCTGTGCTGGGGATGGACAGGGCCAGTTGCTTCCCCACTGCTCAATCAGGGGCGAAACTATAATAGGGCAAGGGGAGACTGTTTAGGGGGCTCCCCCAGAGGCAAGTCACATGACTGACTCCCCCAGCCGCTCACCCGCCCAGGCTTCCTTCAGTTGTATTCATCCTCCGAAATTGATGTGAGTGTTATGACCTGGAGCTACCAGAACAGCATGTCTTTCTCTAGGACCATTAGATGACTTGCATCGTCCACAATTTACACAACCTTTAAAAAAATAATTTAGGATGATGTTCCATTGTGGCACATAGGTGTTTATATATATGTAACTATGCTTTTTGTTACTACTATTCAGCCTCATTTAAGATTTTTTTACTTCATGAGTTGAGCTTCAGAGAGCGGGGGGCCATTTCGTCATCATCAATTTTATTACAGCCATTGGCCAGCAGAAATAGAAATAACAAACATAGGGGGCCCATTTTAAAATCTTGTTTCTGGGCCCATACCTTGCTACGCCCCTGTGCTCAATAAAAGAGAATCACCCCTTTTAAAAGGTGCCTCTTTGCTCAGTTAGCAGGGGACCAGCAGCAAAGCAGGGAAAGTGATTGATGGGCCAGGGCAGGGTTTCCGGATCCACTCATGTACAACATCTCTTATATAACATCCAAATAAGGTTCCTGTGAGCTATTGATATGCTCTACAATTTACAAAGCAAGAGAATATATCCCGAATTTCATAACACTCAAGACAGAATGAGTTGGTGGTAAGTGATCCTGTGCATGGAACTATTCCTGGATCAGACAAAAGTCCACCAATTCCATCATCCTTTCCATGAATCCAGCAAGCAGTCAACACATTTTCTGGTCTACCAGAAAATGGCCCACAATCTGGCAGTGAATGATTGTCTACCATTGTCTACCCTTGCTTTAATGTATCTTTTCTTTCTTCAGATTCAAGCAATATTTTAATATGATTTTATTATTTCTTTTAAGGGCTGAGTAATTGTCATTTTATCAAGTGCATTATCTTTCAGCACTTTATGCAGATGTAGTAATAAGGTGCAATAACAACACCCCCACTCTAAAACTAAAAATTAAAATTAAAACTTGCTCTGCCAAAAATGTGTAGGAAGGGTGTGATGAATGTAGAATGTCCTTCCTTGCACACATACACACACACACCCCGCAGTGATTATGTTTGTCATTTGAAACCAAATATTATTATGGGTTGCATCCTTTGGAAGGGAATGGGGCCCTTTGGATGCAACCCAACATTTTTCAACTTACTGCCTTAACATACAACACATTCATTACCTGGTGTCCTTTTTTACAGGCACCTTCAATCTCATGATAGTCCTGCTCTGTACACATGGGGCAGGCCTCTGCACTTTCCCACAAGAAGTAGAAAGTGCACCCATCACAGGTGCCTGCAGGGCATAAACTAGGAGAGGAGAAATTTTGGTTAGATCCACAAACTTGGTTGGGTTAGTACTTGTAAATTAAAAAGAAGAAAGCTGATAGGGTTAGTTGGGTTCTCACATAACAATTGCCAGAAATTGGGTTATTTCTGTACCAGTGTACACATGCATGTGCACGCATGCAGACATTCATAATCACATTTATATTTAACTATTTCTGTTTCTTATTCAAAACAAAATAATTTTAGTCAGACCATTGCTAAATACAACTCTGACCACATGGAAGTCCATTCACCAGAAGAAAATAATGGAGAAATGTCAAACTTTGGAGGCTGTTTATACATCATCATATTTAAGGCTGACCCAGTGTTGTGCATGTTTCTTGAGGTTTCATAGCTCATTTAGAGACACTTCACTAGCAGTTCAACATGTACATTGTCTCCATCAAAAAGCATTGTGTCTGAGTTATGGCACATGGATATGAAAATTCTGTTATGATTGATCGGGAAGAGCTTCACACCGGCAAGTCATCACTTAAGGTTGCATCATAAGAATTGCTATGACTACAACATTAAGCAGTGAGTTCATAGGTGAACTAGGGGCCACCTATAGGTGGACAGCAGCAGGGGAGCCCCTGCAGTCACTGTAATAAAGCTGTTTCAACTGTTGGTGCTCAAGGATTATAGAACAATCCTTAATTTTTTGCAGGAAGTTTGTGCTGTCTTGCTTCAGAATCTTAAAGAACACCATAAAGCCTTATGTGGCCTTATTCAATCAATTTTTGTTGTCATGGCAGCTTCAGATCTGTGGCAAGTCAGTTCTATGACAAGTTTTGCTAGCTGATTCTGTAGAGTAATTTGTTTTATTTATATATTTATATGTATTCATTACATTTTTATACTGCCCCATCCAAAGGCTCTGGGCAGTGCACAACAAGGGTAACTTTGAAAAAGGAATGGAGAGGGGGCAAAAGTGCAAGCCATCTGATGGCAAGTTCCATAATCAGAGTTACCACTTGTTCCATCTTAAAAACAAACACAAAATCCTTGGGGGTAAGCAACAATCCCCAATGGGGTCCTGATTCCTGATCTATGCTTTGGCTTAGCTTCACTTACAGTTGGAGGGGCTCAAACCATAAAGTGAAGGTAGCTCACTTTACTTTGAGAACTTATTCAAGAGATAATGTATGGTTGCTCTTAGAGGCACTGCTAAAATTTTACATAAAGCAAAGTTCAGAAGAAATATGATGGTTCCTCCTCAGCCATAACATCCAAGGAACTTGAGGGGAAGCTGGAACAGTTTCTGTACATGCAATTTCTCGAGAGAGAAGGATGGGTTTCATACAACCATAGACTGTCACCAGATTTCCTTTAAAGCTAAATTGAAAGTGAACTTGAAGGGTTACTTTCCATGGGTGACATAATTTCACAAGCCTAAAAGGTTCTGATGGGTCTAGCAAAACCTCTCAGGGAAGAGGGACATCACACCTCCTAGTTACAGCATTAAATCACAAGGATACCTGGGAACTGAGATTTCTCCTTGGCCAGGTTTTGCAGGGCTACATCTCATTGTCACAACAGAATCACGTCCATTTTCACAGGTGGCTGTTGCTCGTGAAGACCTACACAGAAACCAGAAATTTTTCTTTTAGTGTTTAAAAGCAGCTCCAAGAGGATCACTTATGACCCAGCCACCTCTCCTTACCCCAAGTGAACCAGTACATGTAGTGGCCAGCATGTTAGATTAGGATAAGAGAAACCAGGATTCAAGTCCTCACTGAGCCATGAAACTTACTGGATGACCTTGGTTCAGTCATTATCTCTCAGCCTAAGCTACCTGATAGGATTATTGGAAGGATCAAATGGCAAGAGCCATGAACACCACCCTGAGCTCCTTGGAGAAAATACAGGATAAAAAAGAAATAAAATTAAATAAAGAAGGGCCTTCATATGCCTTCATTTTCACCTGAGTAATACAATTATCCTTCAGAGCAAGATGTCACATATGTGCTCATGTGAGATATAACATTTCATTTGTAAACTAAGCTTACAGAAGTTCACCAAAGTGTGTGCCTGGGAGAGGGAAGAGGGAGGGGAGAGAGAGAATGAGAAAGTGGGGAAGAGAGATAGACTGTGCTAACTAATTTAAGAGGCAGTTTTTAAAGTGGTGATTCTCTTATATTTAGCATGGGGAAAGCAATTGGCCCTATTCAGACCCAGCACAGAATTCCTTCAGTGACTGTGACTGGTGTCTACTTTGTCTTTCTTTCTAGACTGCAAGCCAGGCCCGTAGCCAGTCTAAAAATTTTGGGGTGAAATCACAGGTTATTTGGAAACAGCCAAAGCGCCAAGGCTGCCCGCCTATCCCCTTTGCAGAGCATCAGCCATGCCTATGTACATTCTGTACATACAGTCTGTCTGTCTGTCTGACAGACTCTCTCTCTCTCTCTCTCTCTCTCTCTCTCTCTCTCTCTCTCTCTCAGAGCCCCAGACAAGAGACACACATCCGATCCCCTTAGCCTCTCTCTTTGCTTTGCTAGCAGCAGCCTGCTGCCAGGAGCCATCATGGGAGAGGGGGAAGACAGACATAGGCACTGACACACACCTACTCATACTACCTGCTTCACCTGTAAACATGCCCCCCCCCGTGCATAATAACTTAATATCAATCAAGTCAAGAAAACACTTGCTGGATATTAATTATTTAATAACAACAACAACACAAACCAGTCAATAACATCTGTTATTGGAAATCATCATCATCATCAGTCAATAACACCTGTCTGTTTGTGTAAACAAGAAATAATAATCAACATATTTTATACCACCCAAAACTTGCCTCTCTGGGAAGTTTAAAACAAAAAAACCAGAAAAGTTAAAACATTAGTTAAAACAAATAAATGACAACAAAAATTAAAACATTTGTTAAAATAAATGACAGCAAAAAGTTAAAACACAGATTACACATAAACAGAGGTTATCCTTTGCAAGGACAGCCTCAGTTCTGCATCCCCATCATACTGCAGAACCAATTAATGGTTCACTTTTGAAAATGAAAGGAGCAAGACTGCAAACATGACTGTTCAACATTTTTAATAAGCCAATGGGCACTATAACCATTCTTCTCTACTCTAAACTCTCGACAATGACTGCCCCCTCTTCCTCATCTGTTGGAACTTCCCCGTCCACGGCTCATTTCTCTGTCCCCTCACTTCTCTCTGTTCTTTTCGTTTTCTGAACTCTCTTTTTGAAGCTTTTCTTCTTTCCTCCCACTGTCTCCCACTAAGTTGTGTCTGAATTTTTTCCAGCAAGATATTGATTGCCCAGCTGAAGAGAAGAACTAGGGATTAGTCCTCCCTCTCCTCTTCCGTGTTCTGCTGCTCTGTGCTGCAGCTGCAGGGTCTCTCTCCTGCCGTCTGCGCCTCCAACCAGCCTCGCTCGCACTGGCTCTTTGAGCAGGCGTGCTGGCGGGAGAAGATGAAAGCACAGCCCAGCAGCTGCTTGCTCACTAGGCGGGAGCGGCTGGAGCACTGGTGCAGCAGGCTGAGAGCTATTCTCCTCCCTCCTCAGCTGAGCTCCTGGTGGCCTCTGGGGAGGAAGCAGAATATTTTGAGGAGGCAGGTGCACTCCATGCCACCATCTGGCTATGGGGCTGCTGTGAGTCCCTTAAGGACAGGGCTCAAAGTCATTATTATCATCAACATCTATCATTATCATCATCATTAAACTTTGAGAACTTTTTTGTTGAAAAGCAGCATATAAGTAGTAGAAGTAGAGGAAAGAGGAAGCAAAAGAATGGAATAGGTGAGTGGGCGGAACAGCTGAATATTATTAACAGAGGACAGGAGTCAGAAATAATTAAAATAAAATATAATAATAATTATTATTATTATTATCATCATCATCTCTTGTTTACACAGTCAGACAGGTGTTATTGACTGATTTGTTTTATCCAGACATCAAGTCCTTCCCAAGGACCTGGGAAGCCAGAATTTTATTGTCAATTGTTATAGATATCGTCGCAGAATATAGGCTGTTCGCAGTAAAGCTGCTTTTTGTAATTGGCTGATGGTGATTTCTGTGGCCCCTATGGTGTTGAGGTGCTCTTCAAGGTCTTTTGGAACTGCACCCAGGGCACCAATGACCACTGGGATTATTTTGGTCTTTTTCTGCCACATTATTATTATTATTATTATTATTATTATTATTATTATTATTATTATTATTTTACATAGTCATACAGGTGTTATTGACTGGTTTGTTTTATCCAGACATCGAGTCTTTCCCAAGGACCTGGGATGCCAGAATTTTATTGTCAATGTTGTTGCTGTTATAGGTATCGTCGCAGAATATAGGCTGTTCCCAGTAAAGCTGCTTATTATTATTATTTCTTGTTTACATAGTCAGACAGGTGTTATTGACTGGTTTGTTTTATCCAGACATCGAGTCCTTCCCAAGGACCTGGGATGGCTGAATTTTATTGTCAATTGTTATAGATATCGTCGCAGAATATAGGCTGTTCGCAGTAAAGCTGCTTTTTGTAATTGGCTGATGGTGATTTCTGTGGCCCCTATGGTGTTGAGGTGCTCTTCAAGGTCTTTTGGAACTGCACCCAGTGCACCAATGACCACTGGGATTATTTTGGTCTTTTTCTGCCGCAGCCTTTCAATTTCAATTTGTAGATCTTTGTATTTGGTGATTTTTTTCTATTTCTTTTTCTTCTATTCTGCTGTCCCCTGGTATTGCTATGTCGATTATTTTGACTTGTTTTTCTTTCTTCTCAACTACAGTTATATCTGGTGTATTGTGTGGCAGATGTTTGTCTGTTTGTAGTCGGAAGTCCCATAATATTTTTACATCTTCATTTTCTACCACTTTTTCAATTTTATGGTCCCACCAATTTTTGGCTACAGGTAGCTTGTATTTTTTGCAGATGTTCCAGTGTATCATCCCTGCTACCTTGTCATGCCTTTGTTTGTAGTCAGTCTGTGCAATCCTTTTACAACAGCTGATCAGGTGGTCCACGGTTTCATCTGCTTCTTTACAAAGGCGGCACTTGCTATTTGTGGTAGATTTTTCTACTTTTGCTCTTATTGCATTTGTTCTTAGTGCCTGTTCTTCCGCAGCCAGTATTAAACCCTCTGTTTCTTTCTTCAAGTTGCCATTCTTAAGCCATTGCCAGGTCTTGGTGATGTCTGATTTTCCACTTATATTGTGCAAATATTGACCATGCAGGGGCTTATTTTTCCATTTTTCTGTTTGGTTCTTGACTTGTTCTTTCTTTTAGGCCTGCTTTGTTTCATTGGTGTACAATAGTTTCGCATTATTGACCATTTGAAGTGCATCTTCTTCACTGTCCTTGATATATTCTTCAAGGCCTCTTTTCTCCTCCTCTACTGTTTGATGGACTTGCAGCATTCCTCTTCTACCTGAGCTGCGAGGGAGGTATAGCCTATCTACATCACTGCGGGGGTGCAGAGCATGGTTGATGGTCATTATTTTCCTGGTCTTACGATCTAGCGTCTCTAGCTCTGCCTGGGTCCAGTCTATTATTCCTGCAGTGTATCTGATAACAGGTATAGCCCAGGTGTTTATGGCTTGTATGGTGTTCCCGCCATTGACTTGGACTTGAGGATTTTTCTACCTCTCCTGATGTATTCACTTCCAAATTTTCTTTTAACTTAAGTGTGTGTGATGTTATCAGCCTGGAGAATGCCCAAGTATTTGTAAGGTTCTTTCTCTTCCAGGTTCTTGATCTTGCTTCCATTGGGCAGTTCTATTCCTTCTGTTTTTCTTATTTTCCCTCTGTTCATTATTAATGCAGCACACTTGTCTAGTCCAAACTCCATTGCTATATCGCTACTGAATATACGGACAGTGTTTAGCAGAGATTCAATTTCTGATTGGGACTTTCCATACAACTTCAGATCGTCCATGTACAGCAGATGGTTGATTTTACTTGATGTTTTCGATGTTTGGTATCCGAGGCCTGTTTTGTTTAGTATTTGTGAAAGTGGGGTCATGGCGATTACAAACAACAGAGGGGATAGTGAGTCCCCTTGGAAAATGCCTCTTCTAATGCTAACCTGTCCAAATTGAAAGGCTGTGGCAGAAAAAGACCAAAATAATCCCAGTGGTAATTGGCGCCCTAGGTGCAGTTCCAAAAGACCTTGAAGAGCACCTCAACACCATAGGGGTCACAGAAATCACCATCAGCCAATTACAAAAAGCAGCTTTACTGCGAACAGCCTATATTCTGCGACGATATCTATAACAATTGACAATAAAATTCAGCCATCCCAGGTCCTTGGGAAGGACTTGATGTCTAGATAAAACAAACCAGTCAAGAACACCTGTCTGACTGTGTAAATAAATAAATAAATAAATAATGTACTTGTATACTATCTCATTAATCCTACAACCTGAAAGTTGGTATTCTTATACCCATATTGCAGATGGGTTACAGAGAGCAAGAATGAGAGATCAACTTACCTAAGACCACCCAGTGAGTTCATGGCAGAGGCAAAATTCAAACCAGTCTCTTAGGTGTTCTGCACAGTGTGTGTGTGTGTGTGTGTGTGTGTGTGTGTGTGTGTGAGAGAGAGAGAGAGAGAGAGCAGGGGGAATGCCTCCTTCCTACTTTTGCAGCCATATTTGCAGGTAGTGCAAACAGGAGGCCATCCTCCCAGTTTTTGTGGGACACAAAACTAGACACACTGGTAGCAGTGTCAGCCCTCCTGGTCAAATACTTGCCACAGTTTTTTCCACAATCCCCTCTCCAAGCAACATTATGCCATAATGTGGAATCATTTTGTGGAGGGCTCTGTGAAAAAATGGTGGTCAGAACATCGCTCAGAATTACACTATGTGCAGGGCTGGCACTAGGAAATAAGAGCCCTGGGCAAGAAGCACTTTTGGTGCCTTCGTACCCTCCCTCCATGGTTAGTTTATCAAGGTTACCAAGTTGTGTGGATTGAAAAAGCTCAGCTTGGCACCCCATTCAAGTAGCTGCCCTGCCCACGCCTAAGCCAGCCCTGGCTACATGATAGTTTGGTATTTTTTGGAGGGAAGTTGGTAGGGGGTGGGAGATACAAAACAGAAGGCAGCAACTAAATAAGATAAAGCAGTCCCTTTCTCCCCAATTCCCCCTTCCCCAAATTTTGAACCAAAAGTTGTCATCTGAGAAATTTTGACTTAGATGACATGGCTCTACTACTGTGATCCCTTGTCATTTTGTTGTTTTTCTCTGAACTTTAACATTTGTTCTACAAAAAAAATAGTAGAATATAACACATTTCTAAGAAAGATATTTCTACTCACTTGAAGTAGAAATGCACATCAGGTATCTTCCTTTCTGAATGTTCAAACATTTCTGGCTTAACATTAATGTTTCCCAGTGTTGTTTCAATGGTAGCTCCTGAAAGGGGAAAAATGGGAGGAAATAACTTACACACAAAAGCAACAATGCTGATGGCAAGATGGTGCTCAAACATTAGGCAGAGAGCAAGAGGAGAATGTTTTGCCATCCAGTCGTGTGTCCATTCTGGCTGTGGGAAGAAGGTTTATTTTCAGTTCACCCCCTTTTTTGGCTGCCTGTATTTTGCTGCCTCCCTTGAATTGGACTTGATGTGTTACACCTGCTGGAAGAAGCTACAGCTCTGAGGTGTGGCTTTTTGTTGAGCTATTTAAGGGTCAGTGCAGCAAGTACATCCTGTCACTCTTATTGGATGATGCTGGCCTGTATGGATGTGCGAATTGGCTCAAGATCAAGCTGGTTCTCCATTGAACCGGGTTGGCTCAAGGGCTTGCCCTTGAGCTGGCCCAGTTCAACCTGGCCTTGAGCTGAACCCCCTGGGCCAGTTTGGAACTGGTTCAGGGGTTCTGAGATCAAAAAAATTATCTTCTTCTTTATATATATTTCTCTAAGGCATACCTGTGGCTAATTCCATGTGTGGCAGCTCTTGCAATAGTTCACGAGCAGCTGCCAGATAGCAATGGGTATGTGCAGGGGGAAGAAAATAGCAGTGGCAGCCAACAGGCAGGGGAAACATGAAGGCGAACAGTGGCAACCAGACAACTAGCCAGCAGAGGTGGCAGTGGTGACAGGCAGGCAGAAGAAGGTGGTGACAAGCGGACAGGGAAGGGGAAGAAGGCGACAGCAGTGGGTGGGTGGCAGAGCCACTCTCTCTGGCCTGCCTGCTGGCCCAAAGGAAGGGTGGCCTAGCCGCCAGGAGGAAAAAGGCAGTGCTGGTGGGCAAAACTGGTGGTGGCGGGCGGACAGCAGAGAGTGCGACCCACTCCCTCTCTGGCCTGCCTGATGGCCCAAAGGAAGGATGGCCCTGCTACCGGGCAGAAGAAGGTAGCGGCCGCCCAGTGATCAAAACCAGTGGGTGGGTGGCGCACTCCCTCTCCGGCCCACCTGCCGGCCAAAAGAAAGAACAGCCTGGCTTCAGCGGGGGGGGGGGGATGAGGAAGAAATAGCTATCTCTGCTATCTCCCCCTCCCCCCCCCCAACAGCCTTCCCCTGCTCTTCAAAGAACCATTTCAGCCCAGCTTCAGGCTGTTCCGTCCCTTCCTCAAGTGGTGGAAGTGGCACATTCAAATGTCCAGGCGCATGCGTAGTTAACTTCAAAATGTCCACCACCACCGGAGGAGGGACCAGAACCAAAACAGTCCTTTGAAGAGCAGGGGAAGACCAGCAAGGAGAGGGAGAGATATACACCCCTGAGAGCTACACACACTCCGCGGCCACAGCAGCACCCCTGGACCTGGTGATGAGTAGGGGTGTGCATGGTCCGGAGCGGTCCGGACCGGCACTGAAGGGGGGTGTTCCTTTAAGGGCGGGGGGTAGAACTTACCCCTCCCACCGCTCTGTCCCCTCCAGCGCCCGTATTTTACCGAGAAATTGGGGCGCTGGAAACCAGCCGCCCCCGCCGCCCCCCCTGCGAGTGGATTAGGGGCAAAAACTGCTACCGCCGCCACCCTTAATAATCCCTTTCCTTAATAATCCCTTTCACTCCCTCGTTGTCTAATGGTCCAACCACCTCCCTGGCAGGTCTCCTGCTTCTGATGTATTTAAAGAAGTTTTTGTTATTCCCCTTGATACTTGGTTGAGGAGCAGGTTTGGGGAACTGTTAAAGTACCTGTGATCCATGGGAATAATATCTCCCGTAACAGAATCTGTGTGAGAGAGCTGGCCTACCTTGAGTGTGCCTGGGGAGCTGGGATAGATTGGCGATTTTGTTGGTGTACCAAGCACCCTGCTGCCCAATGGAAAGAATGTGCACAAAACAAATTTCACATTCTGTTTTGAGCTTGAAATGAAGCACAAATGCTACCTACCACCCAACCCACAAAATAAATGTGCAAACAAATTTTTAACCTTTCCCCAACCCTCATAGGATCCAATTAAAAGAAGGGGTTTTATTCTCACATTAAGTGGTAGCTTTTATTTACTTAATTATATGTTCTCTCACTTCAGTAACCTCAGTACCTTTCACTACCCCATCACCAGCACTTTCTCCTAGATACCACATACCACCAGCCCATCCTGAACACCTCTTTTTATAGCCCCATCTGCCTCTCCGGGGACCACAGCATTCCTTCTCTACTACCAGCATCTACTTCTAGGTTGGTGCACCATCTCTCAAATGCGTAGACATTTGCCCCCGCCCCCCCCAACCTCGAGGAGAGCTCGTCTTGTGGTAGCAAGCATGACTTGTCCCCTTAGCTAAGCAGGGTCCACACTGGTTGCATATGAATGGGAGACTTAATGTGTGAGCACCGTAAGATATTCCCCTTAGGGGATGGAGCCGCTCTGGGAAGAGCAGAAGGTTTCAAGTTCCCTCCCCGGCATCTCCAAGATAGGGCTGAGAGAGATTCCTGTCTGCAACCATGGAAAAGCCGCTGCCAGTCTGTATGGACAGTACTGAGCTAGACTGTGTAGACAGTACTGAGCTATGGTCTGACTCAGTATATGGCAGCTTCCTATGTTCCAAGGTTCCTAACCTTCCTGTGATGTGTAATATCAATAAGTAAAGATAAAGATAAACTTGTGCCATCCAGTCGGTGTCAACAATGTTCTCCTCACTAGTTAAACAAAGAAATAATCATGCTCTTCTGGCAATGTGATGCCTGCCACCCAAGGTGCATGCAGCAAAGGCCACGAGAACTGCCCTGCCATAGCATAACACATCACAGGAAGGTTGAGGGGGTGGGGGCGGTGATGTCTGTGGGGTGGTGGCATGTGGTATGTAGAAGAAGGTGTTGGTGATCCAGTGAAGAGTTGAACCCTATGGCTTTACAAGGGAGGTCCAAATGGGACCATTCATTGCTATCTACCCAACTCTCTCTGAGACAACCGGTGGAGTACTGCTGGGGTCCATAGTGGAAGAGGTTTGGAGGAGCTGTTCGCCACACCACAACTTCTAGGTGAAGCTTTACTATTAGTGTTATGCAGACACTATCTCAGATGGAGAGCCTAAAAGGAACCTTCTTGCCTTGGGATTTATACAAGCAGATCTTGTATATCCCTTTCCCCCTCAAATGGTAGCTTTGAAGTCACTGGATTAAACCACATAACATCATCATTCCTGCTCTCAGCTTTGGAGCCATTCAGTCTTTATCAGAACAAGTATAAGATTAGAGCACCTACCGAGAAATGTGTCAGCGAGGCTGTTGGACTGAAGTGCCAAAGCAGTTCGGAATCCCTTGCTGTCAGGTGGTATGATAGTAGACTGGCAGACAAAAGCCCTCACAATGTTGGAATAATCTTCTGATTCAGCTACCATGTCCTTTAGTGTGATATCTGTTATATTGTCTGCACAAATTGCTATCTTTTCTCCCTGTGGATGTTAAATGAAAAAAGGGGATAAATGCATTGCTTTCAAGCAGGATTTTCTGCCATCCTTGTGAATCAGAGGTCATGCATGTCTCGCTGCGACTTAAAGCTAATTTGACAACAAATTAAGGAAACAATCCACAAAAATTAAGCTGTACTGCTGTGAAAGAACCAGTTCAATTCCCTTGAAGATTGTTAAATAGTCAGCCTGCGTTGACACACATTTAAACAGAATCAGTGCTGGGAAATGGCATTTTTCATGTTAATCAAGGAACCATATTGCTTTCTTGCAGAGCATAATATATTGCCTCACGACTTTACTGTATTTTGGCCTTTAGATAATTATATACTACCTTACTAAGACATAATGCAGGAATTTGGAAAACAGGAATAAGTTTAATAGATGACAGAGATAGAATGGTTGATATATTTCATGTAGCATGGGACTGTGTAATTTTATGTAATTATAGATTCCCTAAGTAGTTTTTATACATCCAGATGCAAACATTTATTTTCCCATTATTTAGAAATAACTATATTCCATGTCATTTACAAATACCCAGCAGATATCCAGCATTTCAGAATAACAGCAACAAAATGTAATGAAATATATATAGGTCAAAACACAATATTCTCCATTTTTAAGGTTCAAGTTGAAAATACTGTCTGAGGCCCAGGTTGAACTAATCCCCACCCCCACCTCTGCTGCCCAAAACCAAACCAACAAACAAAAACCTTCCACTATGCATCTAGGACTGGCAAAAACCGCCCCTCTCCCAAAATAACAGTTCCATTCAAATATTGTGAAAGTAGGGGAGCTTTAAGGAGATTGGGGAGTCAAAATTCAAAGGACAGGGGCAAAATTCATCAGCACAACATAGTGATTTTCCTGGTGGTCACTAGTACCGACTAGTGAGCCACCTTTTGTTTGTTTTATAACCAGAAATTCCCATCTGACCAATGCTGTGTCATCACACAGTTGCTGTTGAGGGTTTTGGCGAGTGAAAATTGTGACTACCAGCAAAAAGAAAGAAAGAACGAAAGAAAAAAGGGGGGGGAGTGTGATGCTACAAGAGCTTTCCCGCACATAGTTTCCAGCTCTTGGGGTAAATGTTGAGCGAAGCCACTTCGAATTACACTCACAGCATGAAGGAAGCAGCCCCTCAACTCTGCTCTCAGGTTTCCTTTTTTTGCAGGTTCACATTGCATGCCTCCATGTTTTCCTTCTAGCCAATGGCGGGGGGAGGGAGGGAGAGAGAGAGAACATGCACTCCGAGGGGAGGAATACAATGTTTCCTTCAAAATCTCATATCCGAGACAAGGAGCATTTGTACACACTTACAGATTTATTCCCTTTTTTCCAACACATACATGGTTGTTTAACCAGCGAAAACCTTAAGCAAGCAGACTAATACTGTTCAAAAAAGTCAACTTGAGCAAACACAGAGGTTTTGTAACAAGAACTTTCAAAGAGTTTGCTTCCTGAAAACTGATTTTTTCACGCTTTACAGCTAGGCAAGGCAGCTCGATTTGCATTCCTAAAGAGTATATTTACATTCCTAAAGAGTGTTTCTCTCTTATGTTACTGATTCCACATCAGTGCCTCTCCCGATTTGCTCCAGTGTTTTCAGAAAACTCCGCTTAACACCAACATTTAAAAAACTCAGAAATAATTGGGACAAGATAAAAATTGGAAGAGAAAGCTCGATTTGTTTGTAGGGTGCTTCCAAAGATCTTGAATGGACTTTGGGGTAAGTCTGGTCAGTGTGTGAACACACACACTCTCTTCCGGAGGTGATTTGCAGTAACAGTTATCCACGAGGTCTCTAATAGTCACCCATTTTCAGTATCCGTAGATACAACAGGGTTAAAACCCACAAATTCATGGTTCCTAGAAGGCTGGAAGTGACCACGAAGGTCACATTCGCCCTCCATTTTGTCTAAAGGAGCCATTTTGTGGCTCGTTTCTTCTTTTTTTCTGTAATTTTTCATGATTTTTGGAGGCGTTTCCTCCTTTGGGGGGCATTCCTGGGCACATAAGGGACCTGCAGCGCATGCCACAGTTTTTTCACCATTCTGGGCTGTTTTTTGCCTTTGGGGGAGGCTTTTCCCTTCCACCATGGAATTTAACCTCCCTTTCCCCATAGCCATAATGCCTTGTTACGTGCTGTTCCGTTCCTCGCGGTAGTAGGCAAGGAACAGAACCCCTGCGAGTAACAAGGTTCTTCTGTATTAAAAAAAACAGAAAAGGTACAAACAATGTATAGGACTTACTACAAAAAATGTATTTTCTTTATATACTTTGCAATTCAGCAAACTGCCTTCTTCAAAAGCAAAAAATGAATTTATTCTACTGGCATGGAATCCCACCAACTGCAGTGAACATTACAAGCCAGTGACCACTTAGTTACACAGGGAAGAGTGAGAGATTCTGTTTCTGGAGGCAGCTCCACATCACACATGATAGGAAGAGCTGACACTTACCTGGTTTCCACACAGGCTGATGTTGAAAAAATGAAAGAATTTTGTTCCTCTTCCTGTAAAGCTTGGTCCATTCATTAATGAGCCTACCCTGCTCAGGCTGCTAAAATCATAGGTCAGGCTTCGATTGTCCTTGACATAGGAGAGCATGCAGTCACTAAAGCATGCTGAGCGGTCCTTTGAAAGGAATGCAAAAATGAAAGTAATTGTTGCAGAAAAATTATACACTTTTTAAATACAATACATTGCATTCCTTCTTGTGGAAATCTAGTGTAGAGAACACACAGACTTGATTTTGTTTTCTTCCCTTTGATGCTGTTAGGATTTTTTAAAAAATCACATTCAGGGCTACTTAACAAGTGGTAAAGATGTATCCATGATTCACCATATACTTGAAACACAGTTTTATAGCCATTGTAAGTTGCAGTGTTTTGTGTGAAAGCAGAATTGTCCGCATCAGACAATAGCTTGCAGTAGCTTGCAAAATGGCAGCTCGCCTGATTCATTAATGTTGCAGATACAGCTTCCCCAAATATTACAATAGGATGTTAAGAAACAGGAACACAAATGAGCAAGCCTCATGCTTCAAAAACTGGGGGTGGTTTTCCACGCATCTAGCACCAAGCATCTGAAAGGCCCAGAGCAGCTATGTCACCCAAAATGCTCAAAGGAGCACTGCCACCACCCTAAAATTATTCTGGTCAAGAGGAGGCCACTAAATACCTGCAGCCCTCAAACTATTTGAAGCCAAGTTGCTAGCAGAACTTCCCTATGGAGCCCAACTGGGCCCCTTCTCCAACATCACCCCTCTGGAGCTCATCCAGTCCAAATTCCTAGGAGCAATATTCCAAGTACCTCTCTGTGTCTCTAATGCCTGCTTATGACTGGAGGCAGGCCCGGTGAAAATGGAGGCTAGAGTTAGGGATGTGCACGAGCCGGATCGGTGCCTCCTCTTGGAAGTGCTGAATCAGCTCGGGTTCCGGCATTTCAGCCATCTCGACAGTTGAGAGGTTTCAACGGGTGCACTAACGGCTCGTGCAGATCCCTAGCTAGAGTATGGCTAGCCAAACTATTGGCTTAGACTATCCTTCCTCCCAATGGGCCTAGCACCCCTAACACTGGAGGATGGATACCAATCCACCTGGAAGCGACCCATGCAGACAAAACTAACATCACTCAGGCTCCCCGCCCCCCACCCAATACTCTCCTTGGGCCATGAGCAGGCCAGGACACTTCTCAAGTAGCACATAATGGACACACAGCACCAAACTGATCTAAGCAAGGCCCCAAACCTCCCAGTCACCGAAAGCTTAAAGTACATAGTGGCACCTGCAACATACCTGACACAGCTAAAGGCCCCTAACTAGGGATGTTCATGAATCAATTTTTGGATTAGATTTGTACCCATATCAAATCACCCACAATTTGTTTTGTGTCCAAATCTACACCCCCCTCAAATCACCTCAGATTTTATTTGTACCCGAGTTTTCTGACTCTGAATTGATTCAGGGCAAAAAAGGGGTTCTGGGGGGCAAAAGGGGGGGTAGTTCCCAATGGGTGGAAGCTACCACTCAAATTTCAAAGAAATTGGGCAAGGAGTTTGTACCCAAATCTGGCTGATTTGGGTGATTTGTAGACAAAACAAATCACATTGAATCTGTGCTCAATTGCCCAGATTCAGGTACAAAACAAACCCGATTCAGACTTGAAAAATTTGGAGATTTGGACTTCCATTTTGTGGCCAAAGTGGATTGGGTGATATGTCCAATGGGTGGTAGCTACCACCCAAATTTCAAAGAAATTGGGCAGAGGAGTGGTTTTAAAAGGATTTGTGAAGTTTATGCATCTTTTCCTCCCATTCGGAATAATGGGGATTTAGACAGCCTTATAGCTCCACATGGGGGGCACCAGGGTGGTCCAGAGTGGGTTGTGGTGGGTGGTAGTGCCCAGTGGTTGCAAGGAAGCTGCCACCCAGATTTCAAAGGAATTGGGCAAAGCGATGTTTTGTTTTGTTTTTAATTGAAGTTGGCATGTCTTTGTGGCAGATTTGGGGCAGAAAAGGGGTTTCAGGGCAGAAGAGGGGGTTAGGTGGTAGTGCCCCAATGGGTGCCTGCTACCACCCAGATTTCAAATAAATGGATGAAAGGGGTGATTTTTAAAGAATTTTTGAAGTTTGTGCGTCTTTAAGCTTTTCCCCATAGGGAATAATGGGGAATTTCAGCATCCCCATAACTCCACTTGGGGGCAGCAGGGGGGCACAAAGCGCGTGGCAGTGTAGTGCACATAGGGTGCCAACCACCCCCAAACCCATGAGCACATGGGGCACTGGGTTTTGTTATTTTCAATGTCTAAGGTGTTCTGAGAGTGGATTCTCTGGTAGGAAATGAGAGTCGATTCCCTCAGTGGAGTTATGGGGCTGCTGAAATTTCTTTTAAACATAGATGGTAGCTTCCTTGCACCCACTGGGCACTACCACCCACTACACCCACTCTGAGCCACCCTAGTTCCCCCGCCCCACAGAGTTATAACTAAGTCTGATGAAATCCCCACTATTCTCTATGGGGAAAAACTTAAAGACATGTGAACTTCAAAAATCTTTTAAAAATCAGCCCTTTGCCCAATTTCTTTGACCTATGGGTGGTAGCTACCTTGCACCCATTGGGCACTACCTTGCACCCACCACAACACTCTGGGTCACCCTGGTGCCCCCCATGAAGAATTATAAGGCTGCCTAAATCCCCATTATTCTGTATGGGGAGGAAAGATGCGTAAACTTCACAAATTCTTTTAAAACCACCCCTTTGCCCAATTCCTTTGAAATTTGAGTGGTAGCTACCACCCATTGGGCATTTCACCCAACCCACTTTGGCCACAAAATGGAGGTCCAAATCTCCAAATTTTTCAGGTCTGAATCTGGGGTTGTTTGTTTTGAACCCGAATCTGGGCAATTGAGCACAGATTCAATGTGATTTGTTTTGTCTACAAATCACCCGATCAAATCATCATTTTGTACCCGAATGTTTTGTCTACAAATCACCTGATACAAATCATCATTTTGTACCCGAATCGATTCGCACATTCCTACCCCTAACTAGAGAAGAGCCTTCACCTTAGCTCACTGCAGTGCACCTTCCATTGGCTGTGTTAGATGGAAGATACAAAAAGATCCCCTTTCCAGAACAACTGTGCCCCGGTGACACTGGACAAGCTGAAACGATCGAGCATGTCCTCCTACACTGCCTAATCTACAGAGACATTCACAATACCCTCATTCTCCCTTTTCTTACAAGTTTGACAAGCTGCACAAGCCAGTTCTATGCTTCCCTACTACTCTCCTACTGCAACCCTATTCTAACACATAATGGAGCCGGGTTCTGGGCAGTGGCTTACAAAATTTGCTGAGACCTGACCACTAGCAAGAACTAACAAGACCTGACACAGCCAATATCTGCACAGCCACCCCTGCTGTTCAGACACACAGCTCTCATCTTACCATATTTTAATTTAATTAACTTTATCATTTTAACCCTAATTTTTAACTATTCTATAGCTCTTACAATAGATTTTACAGATCTTATAGCTTTTAGCTTTAACTGTTTAGCTAACTAATGCATCTACTATTATCAAAACTATACATCTCACTTTTAAAACTTCTCATATATTTTAGCTTAATGCTCATTTTATATTCTAGCAACAATAAGATTTTAGCATTAATTTTACTTACTATCTTCATAGGCTTTGACTGCTCTTAACACCATTGTTGTCATGTTTTACCTCATGATGGTCAAAGACCGTAATATTGATTGATTGAATAGGCTGTTAAATAGAGTTGGGATGCCGGTATTGATCACCTGTGCTCAAATACGACACAAAGTCAGGAACTCCCCTGCAGCCTACACTGTTACTGCATTGGGAGATGGCAAGACTCTTGCTCCCATGCCTGCAAGAGTCTAGGCTACACATGCATAATCCCTCATTTAAATGCAGATACCTTCTGCCCTACAGCTCTCTCTCTTCCCAATGCAACCCGAGGGCCTAGCTTTTCCTACTGGCCATCAGCAAATGCACACACAAGCGGCCATCACAGTGGCACCGATCACAAGTGTGCCCGGCAATCAGGACTCTGGTCAAGTCCACAGCATTTGCTGTGGAGAGGAGTGACTTCCATGTGACCCAGCATGGCGCACTTTCAAACTTCTGGAAGGGACAGGAGCATTGGTTTTCACTTACCGTGAAGGCTTCTTCTGGTTGGTGTTGCCAGGGACACCTCTGGGTTATCCTTTCCCACTAGCTCCAAGGCAGGACAGATTTGATTCGCCAATAGAGATTTGGCCGCGCCTCCTTGGTGCTAGGGAGATAACCCCGCCCAGTTCTTTCATCCAAGAGAACAGATACACACCAAGGATAGAACCAAATGTTAGAAAGGTGGAAACAGCAACAGGTACTAACATAAGGGACCTGACTGAATAAATTGTACAATACCGAGACCCTGAATTTGAGGCTGGAAACAGAGCCCCCATCGAGAAGAGGCCAGGAGCGCCAAACTGGGTGGGTCGAGGTGTCCCTGGCAACACCAACCAGAAGAAGCCTTCACGGTAAGTGAAAACCAATGCTCCTTTCTCGGTTGTTGTTGCCAGGGACACCTCTGGGACATACCACAGCTTGGCCAAACACGGGGCGGGTGCGCTCTGGCCTACTCCCGAGGGAGGACCCGCTGAAGCACCCTTCTGCTAAACGCGGCTTGTATGTCCGCGTGGGTTTCAATTGTATAATGCCTGGTAAATGTAGAAGGCGTGGACCAAGTGGCAGCTCTACAAATGTCCTGAACTGGTGCATTAGAGGTGAATGCTGCCGAAGTGGCTGCCGCCCTTGTAGAGTGCGCCAAGATGCCCGATGGTGGGGAGACATGCTGCACCTCATATGCCAATGTGATGCATGCCCATATCCAGCGGGCGATTGTGGGTGCTGACACGGCAGAGCCCATGGACCTAGGATGGAACGAGACAAACATTTTGTCTGTGCTCCAAAAAGGGGCGGTGCGCTTGATATATTTCTTGAGGCATCGCCGGACATCTAGGTTGTGCCAAAGCCTTTCCCTCTCATGCTCTGCATGGGGGCAAAATGAAGGGAGGAAAACGTCTTGAGACTGATGAAAAACTGAAGCGACTTTTGGTCTTATGAAGGGATCCGGGATTAGTCTCACCGCTTCCTTGGAGAAGATACAGAATGACCTGTGTATGGATAGGGCTCTCAACTCTGAAATTCGCCTTGCTGAGGTTACTGCTACTAGGAAGGCAAGTTTAAAGGAAAGTATCCTGAGCGGAATAATTGCAATCGGCTCAAATGGGGTCTTTTGAAGCGCCTTTAACACGACATGTAAGTCCCACGACGGAAAATGGTGTACCGTAGGCGGAGACAACAAGGTCGCTCCCCGAAGAAAACGTTTCAGATGCAGGTAGGTTTGCCAAGTGTCTGACCTATTACCCGATATTAGGCCCACTAGGGAAGCTGCCTGGCGTTTTAAGGTGTTTGGACGCAATCCTTTTTCCAAGCCCTCCTGCAGGAACAGAAGGAGGTGGCGTAAGTTGGCGCTGCCCCTAGGAACGGAGTGACGGGAGGACCAACGCAGAAACGCCCTCCAGGTGCATTGGTATATGCGGTTAGTGGAGGGTCTACGGGATGCCAACATGGTAGCAATGACCTTGTTTGAATAGCCAAATTGCCTTAGAGTTCGCCGCTCAGTCTCCAAGCGGCAAGCCTTAACCACCCCGGATCGGGATGTAGTACTGGGCCTTGGGAGAGCAGGTCGGAACGGACCGGGAGTTCCCAGGGAGGCTCCTTGGACAGGTGAAGGAGCTCTGGGAACCAAGGGCAATGCGGCCAAAACAGAGCTATTAGAATGGCTTGTGCCCGCAGGAGCCGTATCCTCCTCAGGACCCTGGAGATCAGGGGAGTCGGTGGGTAGGCGTACAGCAAGCTCTCTGGCCACTCCGTTGACAGCGCATGTGAGGCCACCGCCGTCCAGCATGGAAACTTGGTCATGAACCGAGGTAGTTGGGCATTCAGCGGAGAGGCGAAGAGGTCGATCAATGGAATCCCCATTCTGCCCACGATTGCTTGGAAGGTGGCCGGATGGAGTGACCACTCGCCTGGCTG
Source organism: Hemicordylus capensis (assembly GCF_027244095.1). NCBI lineage: Eukaryota > Metazoa > Chordata > Lepidosauria > Squamata > Cordylidae > Hemicordylus > Hemicordylus capensis. The sequence goes on from NC_069661.1 coordinate 140,980,441, forward strand.
AACGTCTTCCCTGCTGAGCCAGTCTGCCAGAACATTCAGGTCTCCCTTCACATGATGGGCTGTCAGAGACTCCAGCTCCCTCTCTGCCCAAGAGAGTAGGAGGACCGCCTCCGGGTGCAGAGATGACGAGCGGGTCCCCCCTTGCCGATTTACGTGTGCCTTTGCGGTAGTGTTGTCGGTTTTCACCAACACGTGACGCCTGCGGATTGTTGAGTGGAAGGCGAGGAGTGCCAGCTGAATGGCACGAAGCTCCCTCCAGTTGATGCTGTGTCTCCTTTCTGTGTCTGTCCACAGGCCTTGGGCCATCAGGCTGAGGCAATGGGCGCCCCAGCCCCTGTTGCTGGCATCCGTGGTCACTATGACCCTGGGGGAGTCCAGAAACTCCTTCCCCTGGAGAAGGTGCACCGGAGAAAGCCACCAGCGGAGGAATGTCCTGACGGTGGGAGTCAGTCTCAACCTCACCTTCCTCCGCCGGGCGATGGAATGCTGGTGGCGGAGCAGGAACCACTGGAGAGGTCTGTAGTGAAGTCGGGCCCATGCAACTACCTCTATGGTGGCAACCATCAGTCCCAGGATTCTTGCCAGAGCTAATAGCCAAGGGGACGGAGAGTGCAGCACGCTCTGTACTTCCTCCCTGATCGTCACGAAGCGATCCTGAGGCAGGAAGAACCGATCCTTCTCTGTATCGATGAGAACGCCCAGGTGACGAAGCTGGCGGGATGGGATGAGTTGACTCTTTGTACGGTTGACTACGAAGCTGTGGCACTCCAGTTCTGAGAGAGTCACCGAGAGGTGTTGATGTGCTTCTGGATACGAGAGCGAATGAAGGAACAAATCATCGAGATACGCCATAATCCTTACCCCCTGTAGCCGAAGGTGTGCCACCAGGGTGAAGACTCTGGGGGCGGATGAGAGGCCGAAGGGGAGAGCTGCATATTGGTAGTGGAGGCCCGCGTACTTGAAACGCAGCAGTCTTCTGCTCTCCTGATGAATCGGTATGTGTAGGTAGGCCTCTTTGATATCGACAGACGCTAGGAGGTCTAGATGGTGCAAGGCCTCCGTGATTGATCGTAACGTGTCCATGCGAAAGCACTCCCACCTTACCCACTTGTTTACGTATTTTAAGTCCAAGACGGCGCGTCAGGATCCGTCTTTTGGGGGGGACAGTGAAGAGAATAGAATAGACGCCTCTCCCCTCCTGTGCAGATGGAACTGGTTCTATTGCTCTGATTTCCAACAGATGCGTGATGGCCTGGTACATCTCTGAGTGCTTCAGTGTAGACCGAGACCTTGGAGTAGGGAGGAACCTTGGAGGGGGAGGGGCATCCAGCTCTATTCTGTACCCCGTACAAATGACCTGAAGAACCCAATTGTCTTTTACGGAGGACTCCCAGACGGAGAGGAAGCGACCCAGGCGACCCCCCAAGGAGCCCTGAGGAGCGTCATTGAGTTGATTTTTGTTTGGATGTAGAGGGCTGGGACTTGAAGAACTGCCTGCCCCTATAGGAGGAGCGTTGGTGTCCTGAGGAACCACGCTGCTGCTTAGTGTCTCTGTCTCTGCCCCGAAAGGGGCGGGAGCCCCGAAAGGGCTGTGACTGAGAAAAATTTCTTTTAAATGCGCAGTCGGACTTTCGGCCAGCCAGAGGCATGGTTTTGCATTTGTCATATGATTCTACGAGGATGTCCTTAAGGGCGGCCTCCCCAAACAGCTTAGTCGCGTTGTAGGGCACAGCAGTCAGGTTACTCTTCGTATTGTCGACTGACCAGTTTTTTAGCCACAAGTGGCGACATCCCAACACTGATGCGGCAGCAACTCTTGAGGAGACTCTTACAGAGTCCAATGTCGCATCCGCTATAAAGGCCTGAGCCTTCTGCACCTTGAGCAGTTGTTGCTTTAGTTTAACTGGATCAGAGGGCGTGTCATTAAGCAGATCATCCAGCCACAAAAGGGAAGCTCTCGCAGCCATAGAGGCTGCGGTGGCCGCTCTGGTGGACAACGAGGAGTTATCGTGCGCCCTTTTAAAAGCAAGCTCAGCCTTTTTATCGGCTGAGTCCTTTAGAGTTACCTCACCATCCCGTGGGACCAACGAGTTGGAGACCAGCTGGGCGATGGGGGCATCGGCGCAGGGTGTCTTGAGCAGGTCAGATGGTTCCTGCTGGTAGGAATAGAAATGGTTAGTCACTGACATAGGCTTTCTATTAGCTGCAGGAAGTAGCCCTTCCTGCTTCACCACTTCTGTGAATAAGCTAGGAAAAGGCAGGAGAATGTCTCTAGGTTTTGCCCGCGGGAAGACTACCTCCCCTTTATCAGATGTGGTGGTATCAGGAGGCGTGCTCTGATGTAGCCCTATGGTTTTTAGAATTCGAGTCATTAGTGGATTATAGTCCTCAGCCGCAAATAGTCTTTGGGAGACCGAAACGGCCTCATTGTCCTCCCCTCCAGACCACTCTCCTTCCTCCCTGTCTAGAGGTTCGGAGTCTTGTGGCAGCCCTCCCGGGTTAGAAGGGCTATTCCCTGCGTCAGAATCGGAAATATCAGGAACTTTAGTTTTTACTGGTCTGGGATTGACTGGCGTAGGATCCCCCGATTCATGCTCAGAAACCTCAGAGGAGTGAGGAGAGGGGGGAGCGTGCCTTGCTGGCTTTTGAGCCTTTTTAGTTTTGAGGTGCTTTTTCTTTGCCTTTGCCTTTTTAGGCACGGGGCTATCGTCTGAGCTGGAAGAAGAGCTTTCGGAGGAGGAGGAGTCCCTCTTCCTTTTTAAAAATATTTTTTCTTCCCCTTCTTAGAAGGTTTGAGTTGGTACACAGTTTCTATAATTGCATTTTTAAACCATGCCTGCCATTCGGGTGGTACTGATTTGGGAATGGCTATATGAGGCTTGGCAGCTGAAGGAACTGCAGCGCCTGAGCCACTAGGGGGCCCCAAAGTAACATTTACAGAGTCCAAAGGCTCCCCAGGTGCCTCTCGACCAGGAGATTCCACAAACAAAGCTTCTGCAGAGTGTTGGCTGGGAAGCTCCAAAAAGGCAGCCGCCCCCTCCTTTCGCGCCATTATTTCCCTTTCCTCTGCCCTCTCACGCTTGTGCCTCAAGGCTATTTCTCGCATCTCTAGCGAGGTGGGAGGCGGATTAGCGCAAGGCAACCTCACAAAACGCTGGCAATCGTCGGTTGAAGCAAGCATCTTCGTTGCCCGTTTGGCCGCCAAGGCGCGTGTCTCGCGGCCCGAAGGCGGGAGAACAGCGGGAGGCCAAGAAGCGAGCGGCGCGGGCGGCTCTGAGGTGGCCGTCGCCGTTGCGGGCAGCACAGCCATATTGGAGGACGTGGCGGCGAGAACAGAGAGCGCTGCTGCCGCTGGAACCGCCGGCTGGGAAGACGAGTGGTCCGCAAATGAGAGCACTGTGGCCACTGAGGCTACCGGCGGGGAGAACGAGTGCTCGGGAAATGGCGGGCAGCCAACCTTCTGAGCGGGCGAGAGGGTTCCCTCAGGGCATATCAGCCCAAGTGGCTTTGAAGTGCCGGGACCGAATGGCTCTTGGCGGGGTCCGCGTGGCACCAGTATAATCCTTACCCTACACTCAAACTCCATACAAGGGGAGCGAGGGAGGGGGAGTGGAGGGGAAGACGAAGACAACAACAAAGTTGTGGGGTTTTTTAAGGTTTACACGAAGGAGACAAGGCTGTGGTGACAGATGGGAAGAAAACACGAGGGGAAAACTCACGACAGAAGACCAGTTACAGGAGAAAACGTGGAGCTGAAAAGAGAAATGTCTGCCTGGAGCTGAGCGAGGACAGAAAGAACTGGGCCGGGTTATCTCCCTAGCACCAAGGAGGCACGGCAAAATCTCTATTGGCGAATCAAATCTGTCCTGCCTTGGAGCTAGTGGGAAAGGATAACACAGAGGTGACCCTGGCAACAACAACCGAGAAGAGACTCTACTCTACTAGAATACAGTGGTTTTTGGAATTAGCGTAATTCTCTCTGTTCCTTGTTACAATGTCAATACATATCAATATATTTGCACTTCATATACTAGTTGTTGGCTATATTGATCCTGTCAAACTGACCACAATTTTTTTCACTGGTCAAATGTTCATTGGTCAAATGTCCACACCTTGCTATAAAGGTTGTGACAGAGACTGAAATCTTAGATGACTTCTTTAAAATATTCACAGACCAGGTCTATGCAGAATATTCGCTATCATAGCTAAATACAACCTCCAGAAAACATCTGATGACTAGATAGGCTGGAAGCATGCAACAAAGGATATCTATCTCCATCTTACATTACATCTTGTGTCCTAGGGATTGGGAAGGCAAGTAGGCTACTGTTGGAGAAACAGTGATGGACTAGATGGACCACTGATCTGCTCTGCATCATCCTTATATTATCCTTCTCATCTTATGTCTGTTTACCCTTAGCCTCGCCTACCTTAGTGCTTTGGCTGCTAGGTCCACAAGGGACACATGCCTCTTGGCCGTACATTTGATGAATGGACAGGTACGTGTTGGGCGGACACTCCTTGCACTGGTTGGTTTTCTTTTCTATGTAGTGTCCAGCAGGGCAGGGGATGCAGGAGGAGCCAGACTGTTCAGAACCAATAGCACACGCCCGGCAAGATGAGGCAACACCATCAACTGCATTGGTTACAGTTATCGAGTAGATCTTTGCCACATCATTAATGAGTTTCCTGCTCTGGAAAGAAACAACAACAACAAAACAACTGCAAATGCTGAGACACATTCTAAATGTTTCATTTAAAACATAGCCTTTTATCATTGATGCCATCCCTGCAAAACAACACAATCCATCCACTGACATACCCATGAAGGACAATCAGCACAAGATTTTTTGTCAGGATTTCTTTCTCCTTGAGAAAGGTTAGATATGGGCATGTATTAAGACCATAATCAGCATCTGAAAATTTACAGCTGTGCTGTCTCACTACTGAAACAAAAATCTGCTGCCTGGGTTAATAAACAAATGGATAGACAGACAGACAGACAAGGTAATACATGTATGGGTATCTAAATATGGCAGGTGGTGACAAGACCATAATGGTAAACAAGTAAGACAATGGAAGGGGTCCAATGTTGTTTTGGCACTTTGCTTAGAGCAAATGATGTTCAAAGTTCTTCCTCTAATTTGTTTAACTTATATTCACATTATTTCTTTTAGAAAGCTCAGAGCAGCTTACATAGTGCTTCCAAGGGTCTCTTGTCTAGACTCAGCAGCAACAACAATATACCGAAGTGCTTCCAGATTATTCAGTGGGCCTTACTTTCTTATTTTCCTTCCCCTTGTTTTGTTTCCTACTTTCATATCCTCCCCTTTGGCAAAGCAGCTCTGAGCTGCACAATAACTTTGGGAAGTAAGAAGTGTTCCCTCTAACAGGGATTCCCAGATGTTGTTGACTACAACTCCCAGAATCCCCAACCAAAGGCCATTGCAGCTGGGGATGTTGGGAGTTGTAGTCAACAACATCTGGGAATCCCTGTTAGAGGGAACACTGGAAGTAAGGCCTTGAGGTGCCCAAAACCAGCTAAGGAACTGCATAGCAGATTGTGGATTTGTATCTGAGTTTCCCACATTCAAGCTCAGCAGTTTAGGACTACAGCATGCTGGCTCTCACCATCTTCATCTCCTGTTTTATTAAAAGCACTCCAATGTATGAGAGATATGTTTGTTTGTTTGTTTGTTTGTTTGTTTGTTTGTTCATTCATTCAATTTTTATACCACCCTTCCAAAAAGGCTCAGGGCAGTTTCCATTAAAACAAAACCATTAAAGTCAATTAACAATTAAAATAGAGATTATAACACAGTGTAGAACAACAATACTTAACAATTAAAACATCATAAAACAGCAATTAAACAATCAGAATGATTTAAAAACTCTGAAAACCAGGTTACAACATTAAAACCCATTAAAACAATATTAATTAAAAGCCTGGGTGAACAGGTGCGTCTTTAAAGACTTTTTAAAAGCTGTCAGACATGGAGAGGCTCTTATTACACTAGGGATCGCATTCCAAAGCCTCAGGGCAGCAGCGGAGAAGGCCCATCCTGTCCCTGAGTAGCCACCAGAAAAGCTGGTGGCAAATGCAGATGGACCTCTCCTGATGATCTCAATGGGCAGTGGGGTTCATAACGAAGATGTTCTCTTAAATACCCAGGGCCCAAGCTGTTTAGGACTTCATAGGTTATAACCAGCACCTTGTATTTTGTCCAGAAACATACTGGCAGCCAGTGTAACTCCTTCACTATGGGAGTAATATGGTCTCTCCTAGAGATCACAGATTCACAGATGCAGATGGTCAAGAAAGGTTCTCATTACAATTTTCCATCCATGGTGAAGTCAGCAACAGATTTCAGTAAGGTAGACATGTTAACTAACTGTCAGAATGTTGCTTACATTTAGGGATGTGCACGGAACCACAGTGGGGCGGTTCGAAGGCAGCGGGGGGTCTCCCTTTAAGAGCGGGGGGAGGGTGCACTTACCCCTCCCACCACATTTCCCCCACCGGCGTGAGTTTTTTAAACAGCCCATCAGAGCAGCAGCGTACTTCCCTGCCACTCCGTTGCCCTCGTCTTCTAGATATGACCGGAAGTTGCTGACGTGCCTGCACGCGTCGGCACAGGCGTGCACATGTCATGCGTGCACAGGCACATTGAACTGGTGGAACTGCCGGTTCTTCCATGCACATCCCTACATACGTTTAGTAAATAAGCAGTTTAATAAATGCCTTGTACTTACATCTTGGCCCTGAATTGTTCTCTGAAAAGCCCATGTGAATATAAAAGAAGCATTTTTGGAGATTGTGTGTGTGTATGATAGCTTCTCCTTCGTTCCACTCCATGATTCCACCACATGTGTATTTTTTGTATTGATGTCCTGAAAATAAAAGGACATTTCATAAATAAATAATCTTGGTTAGCAGAACTGTGACATTAAATAATGCAGGCATGCCAATCTTCCCCTTTTTGTGGCAGGAGAACTCCTAGGTGTGACCCACTTGAGTCACAAAAATATCTTGTGTCTAGCTAACTCCATACAGAACCCCTTTAGTTAAGGGAAAGGCACTACAAATTCAAAGGGAAAGGGATCCATTATTAGAGACCATCTCCTTTATATGTTATTTCTGTTTTTGACAATCTTGAAGCCAAGTAGCATGATCCATCACTGTGCTAAATGTTCATTTATACTGCCTAGTAAGGATCAGATGTTCCCCACCTGGAAAAGATGTGGAAAAACAGGAATCCAATCTCTTACCTATACCCAGTTAGTATCTCTATAAAAGCAGTTGCAATTGATACTACTCATTCACTCTCTCACAGTAATATTAGCATTGTGAGGCTACTTTTCGAACTGCTAGAAAGCTGAAATGTTGTATAAGACAACCTGATTAGATAAAAATGGATATTACTACATCTCACAGCCAGAACATGGCATAAGTTCACTGAATTTCACCAGAGAGAGAGAGAGAGAGAGAGAGAGAGAGAGAGAGAGAAATCCAAGCCATTCGTGATGGAATGCTAGACTGCAAGAGCTCAGTTCCGTCTTCATATCTACACAAATTTGAAAGAACCTCAGATGGGAAGAGGGAAAGTTTTTCATTTGCACTCAGAACACGTTGCAGAATGCAATTATTATCATACGGCTGTAGATTATTCAGTTTATGCCCAGGTATAAAAATGACATGCAGAACACATTCATTTGTCATTCCTGATCATGATCTTACTTACTACCATGAAATACAGCACACAATCTGCTGAACAGATGGTCTCAAACACAAAAGTGATCCGTCCAAGTTCTGAGCCTGTTGCTCCCGTTACTGAAGTTGGAGGTCTGTTCAATGGAGAGGAAATGAAATATTTACAAGGTGTTTTAACAGCAGTTGCCAGCCAGTGACATCACTGTGTTATTGTTACCACAAACCAAAGATTCTCCCCCTCTCAGTGTCAGAAATATGCCTGTAAGTTGCTAACCCTACAAGCCAATTTTAAAAAGGCTGGATGCCCTGCAATGAGCAGGTGTTTGAATGAAATACCTGCTCTGTCTCTTCCACAACTAAAATTTTACCCCTGGTGGCGCAGTGGTAAAACTGCCGCCCTGTAACCAGAAGGTTACAGGTTCGATCCTGACCAGGGGCTCAAGGTTGACTCAGCCTTCCATCCTTCCGAGGTCGGTAAAATGAGTACCCAGAATGTTGGGGGCAATATGCTAAATCATTGTAAACCGCTTAGAGAGCTCCGGCTATAAAGCGGTATATAAATGTAAGTGCTATTGCTATTGCTATTGCTAAAATTCTATGATTGTATGAATCTATAATAAGTTAAAATGTTAGTAAGTTCGAAATCATTGCTTTACTTTCTAATAATCAGCACACTGGGGAAGGGGGTTATTGGGATTTTACCAGGAAATCAGTATCTCCCTATCGAATGCTTCTTCCCAACATTCCACCACCACTTTCTAATGTGATCAACAAACTGAACCCAGCATGCAGCTATGTAGAATAGGGCTTGGCTTGACTCTTAATGGCTGCAGTCACCGAGGGCAGGGAGTGCCTCAGTAAAGCTCCTTGCATTGGACATTTGGCATGACCTTAAACACACAGTGTGTTTAAGTGTGTTCGTGGGCACTACGGTTAAAGCCATGAGTGTGTTCTCTGCCTTAATCAAATGTGAGATCTCTGCATAGTGGTCAAGGAACATGATGCCTCTCTTATGCAGTGCTTTTATTAATGTTTCCTGCCAGGAGCATATACTCTCCCCATCTTCTTGCAACATCACAACCTGAACAATGCCCTAGTCTGGGCAATGGCACAGAAGGTTTGGCTGAACCAGTAGGATGTCAGGCTGGAAGAGAAGGAATAGTGTTAAGAAGCAGTTGAAGGTGTGTTTTCTCAGATACAGGAAGAGCTTAGGAGAGGAAGGAAAGTGGAGGAAGTGAAGCAGATCTAACTTTGGACTGAGCATGAGAGTTAAGAGAAAGAAAAAGAGAAAGGATTGAAGAGTGCAATCCACTTGCTGCTGAAGTGTGGAGATGCCAGAAGGAAACAGAGCTGAAATAAACTTGATACTGCACTATAATACAGGATGGGCAGAACATAGGAACATAGGAAGCTGCCATATACTGAGTCAGACCATTGGTCTATCTAGTTCAGTATTGTCTTCACAGACTGGCAGCGGCTTCTCCAAGGTTGCAGGCAGGAATCTCTCTCAGCCCTATCTTGGAGAAGCCAGGGAGGGAACTTGAAACCTTCTGCTCTTCCCAGAGTGGCTTCATCCCCTGAGGGGAAGATCTTGCAGTGCTCACACATCAAGTCTTCCATTCATATGCAACCAGGGCAGACCCTGCTTAGCTAAGGGGACAAGTCATGCTTGCTACCACAAGACCAGCTCTCCTCGGAAGAGAATGACTCAGAAGAATGACTACTGTCAAATTTCTAGTGGATTGCCTAGTGTCTGCTAAGCATGTAAGAATCTAGGAAGACTTTGGTCCCTTTGGACTTGGCCCCTGGTGATGTTGACCACCCTGCTACTAGCAGATAGGGAGACACCTAGCTTACCACTGCCAGTGAGCATGCCAACAGGAGAAGAGCTGGCAGTTTCTTGTGGGTCAGCATCCAGAGAGGGGCTGGTGAGCCTGGAAAAGATGTCAGTGCGTGGGCAGCAGCTGGGTTGCATGATACACATTAGGCAGGCAGCTAGCTGGCTGGTGATGGGTGCATGGAAAGGAACTTCTTCAAGAGGGGTGGGGGAAAGGGGCTTAGTTTTAATGGGATCTGGAAGGAGTGGGGATGGATACTTAAGGAACGGGGAAGAGACTGAGGAGACAGCTGGGCAAGAGTCAGATGGGGAGAATATATGCTCCTGGCAGGAAACATTAATAAAAGCACTGCATAAAAGAGGCTTCATGTTCCTTGACCACTATGCAGAGATCTCACATTTGATTAAGGCAGAGAACACACTCATGGCTTTAACCGTAGTGCCCACAAACACACTCACCAATCACCCACCAGTAGCAATCTCCAAAAGAACTTGACAACACAGTTCTATTATTCCTTATGGATATGGACAATGATGAACTAGAGTAAAGAGAAATTCAGAAAACAAAATTTTCCTTACTTAAATCCTGGTATGTGAAGATTCATGATAAGATAATCATTATCTGTACCCCCTGCCCCACTTTGGATGTGATCACCAGATACTTCCCAACCTGAAAAAGGAGAATCCCATGTAAATTCAGGTAGCATATAATCTTGCAAATTCTTAAAATAAAACTGAAAAATAGCAAGATCCATACACTTGTAAAACCCATTTATTTTTGTTTATGTCAATTCAATGCAATTATTTACACCAGTTTGGCTCAAATCACAATAGGAAGACAACTTATGCATTCATTCAGAAGGCCAACTTTTCTTTCTGAGGTGCATATAAACATATATTACTCCAACAAAATCTCCAAGTTACAGCATCTTAGAGAATTAGATTATCCCCCTCTTTCTAAGATCCAGTCTACACATTAATAAAAAGCAGAAGGTTTGCCTCTCCTTCAATTCTATTACTTCAGAATGCAGGTGAGGGATTGAATTCAGGAGTCCAGGGTAAAGGCTAGGCTAGAACACTTCTCCCTGGCATGCTAGCTTTCAATAGGCAGGGACACACACACACCCATCCATTCTGAAGTGGGAACAATCCTGGAGGACAGTGCCATGTGTAAATTTCTGAATGTGAAGTTCAGCTCTTAGTATACCAGAATTCCGACTACAGTTGCCAGATCCTTCAATAGCAGAGGTAAACTGAGAGAAGAAAGAATAAGCTAGAGATGGAGGAAGACTAACTCACCATTCATCCCATCACATTTTGAGTTTCCAACATTGAAACAAGAAGTCTTCATATTGGTAGGTAGCACATTCCACCATTTATACTCTAATCCCAGAGCTGGTTCAGTACCAGCAGGGCAAGCCTGGCAATCTACAAGGAGAAATAAGTCAAAAGAATGATAAATACATATGTCAATACCAAAAAGCAACATTTTATTAGATGTAAAATAATAAATAGATAAGAAGCAGCAATTAGGTGGTTCTCCGTGTTGAAAAAAACCAGACTGGACTCAGTTCGGCTGGACCAGGAACTGGTCTGGGCCAGGTCAGTTCAAATCCAGTGTGGATTCGAACTGAACCAGCCAAACCAATTCTGTGCATACCGCTAATGCTGGACTAGATAAGCCTTGGGCCTGGTCCAGCAGGGCTTGGACACAGGCTTGTGACGCAGGAAGCAGGGCTTGCCAGAACAGTCCTGTTGGTGCCATAACCATGTAGAATGTGCATGGTTCGATTATCTATTTATTACATTTATATACCACTCCATCCAAGCAGCTCTGGGTGGCTCTGATAATGACTGAACAGGTTTACAGCATTTTCTTTAAGAAAGCTCAAATCGGTGTGATAGAAGAACAGTTAAACAGAACCTTCAGGTTTTAGAAACAATACAAAATCTTGCAAGATTAGTTTATCATGGATGAAAGTGCGTTTAGTTTATACACATGGGCAATGATACCTCCAGGACCATCTCTAGGTTTGAGGAAGCCCTTGGCCAAGTGCCTTGATGGATGCCCCTAGCCCAATGCAGGCTTACCTTAGCAGCTGGGGTGGCAGCAGACCAGAGCACTCCTTAGCGGTGGTGATGGGGGTGACAGTAATCTTTAAAAAAACCCAACTAATAATGCAATGCCCGCATTCCCAGTACACGCAGCAATGGGGCAGGAGAATTACATTATTGATAAAAACAAGATGGCAACCTTCAGTGTGACTGCCAAAGTGCCTTTGAAGCAGCTGTTGCTCCGTCACCAAATTAAGACCTCAAAAAGGTTGAGGAAAGCTGACCCTGCTACTAGTAGTTGTGGGGGGGGGAGTGGCTTGGAGCACTTCTCAGTGGCCACTATATTTTTCTACTGCACAAAGTCTGTGTAGGACCTCAGGGGTAGGGATGTGCACGGAACCAGGGAGGCGTGGTCTGGCACTGGGGGGAGTGTCACTTTAAGGGAGGGTAGTACTTACGCCTCCCGCCACTCTTCCCCCTCTGGCGCTCGTCTTTTAACAAACGTTTTTGGGGCGGCAGGGTTCCTTTCAGGGTTCCTCCCTGCCGCCCCTGCCCCCATCGTTGGCTGCAAAGTTCTGAAGTATGTATAAGCTAGCGCTATGCATGCGCCCAGTGTGGTGTGCACACCCCCATTGTCACAGCCATCACGCATGCGCGCCGGCAGCAACAACGGGGGGGTGTGCGCCACGCCAAGCACATGCGTAGCACCAGCTTATACTTACTTCAGAACTTTGCAGCCAACGATGGCTGCAGGGAGGAACCCTGCCGCCCCAAAAACATTTGTTAAAAGATGAGCGCTGGAGGGGGAAGAGCGGCGGGAGGGGTAAGTACTACCCCCCATCCTTAAAATGACACTCCCCCCGCTGCCGGACCACCGGACTGGCCAAATTCCGGACTGGTCCAGAGGCCTTTTCCATGGCTCCAGACCGGTCCGGGCACACCACTACTCAGGGGTCAGCCATGCCCCCCTGGGGCCAGTGCCCAAGTTGGCTAATCCCTGGCACCTAACCCCGATATCATCTTCAGAACACTATTTTTTTTATATTGTATTTCTCCAGCTCAAGCAAGCAACCAATTGCTGCAGAGTATAAAAATTTATATTCCACCTACTTTCCAGATAGAATTTGAGGCAGCCAGCAGCAAAGAGGTAAAAATATCTAACAAAACATTATTAAACAATAAAATAACTAAAAGTAGGATACAAGCCAGCACATAAAAAATCAACCAAAACATAATAAACCCATATCAATTTATTTCTCCAGTCAATGGAGGAAAAACTCAATCACAGACAGGTATCAAGCAGAAAACAGAAACTCAAAGGGGCCTTGGAAGAACAGAATAACCACATTTTCCATTTCTATGACAGAGCCATTAGAGAGGACACCAGCTATACCTCAAGGAGGCAATAAGTTCCAAAGAACAGGGGCAGCCAAATTGAAGAGGCTTGCTCAAGTAGGAGTGCAGCTAAGTAATTCTAGGCTCTGGACCTAACTACAGGGGCCCCTCCCTTGTTATGGGGGGGGGCTCCTTGTCAATAAAAATTCTCAAAGCAGGTTACAGAGGAAAATAAATAATAGGGAAAATAAGAAATCAATTGATAAATAAGATGTGAGTGAAGAGGGGGTTGTCTGGCCAGCTAAACTCAAGGTTTGCATACCATCACATTTGGACCACCCTGCCCTGGGCAAGTGCCCTAACCCGTATCTTGCAGGTTGGAACCACAGATATAAAGAAAGTTCTGTAGCGGACTTGCATCCGAAAGTCCAGTCTTAATGGCAGCGCTGTGCTCAAGCATTGCCATCAATCAAACCTCAAAAGGAGATGGAATGCTCAATAGGGCCACTTGAAACAATCTTGTATGATGTGCAGACGCCTGTGGGAGAAAGTGGCCCTTAAGATAAGATTCTCTTACCTCGTGTTCCATCAGAAAACGTGCCTTGTGGGCAAGGAGTGCAGAATGATGAGCCATTGTTGTAGAAACCAGGGTTACAAGGTGGGCACTTCTTCCTCTCACCAGAAGGGGGCAGCTTTACTGCTCCAGAAACATCTTCTCTACAGATCTTAGGCTCTACCCATTTGTACATGAGCTGAGTCTGAAACAAAACAAACAAAGATGCAATTTAAAATAAGGTTTTATTTCATTCATTTATTTATACACGTTTAATTAAAAGAATCAAAGTCGCTTACAACCTATATAAACAATGACTGAAAACACATCAAGATAATAGAAAACATTGAACAAGCAACAGAAATTAACACTATTTCAAATAGCAGAATTAAGTCTTCCAAAATGGAGAGGTCTTCAGCATCTGCAGAAAGACAGTAAGAAAAGGAAGCTGTGATACTGCCCCTGAAAATTCCCCGACCTTGAAAACAGCCAATTGGACCTCTGCTCATAGCAAGCCAGAGAGCAGGGCCTAGGCAGATGAGTCCAGAACTTGGGCAGGCTTGAATGGGAGAAGGTGGTCCTTCATGCAATGTTGACTAGACCTAAAGTCTAAGGAAGAGCTTTCACAGTGCGACTCACCTGTAAGGCAAGCCACACTGCAGGAGACAGTGTAGGAGACGTCTCCAAACTGCAGGAGATGGTGCTACCAAACCAACACAGAACAAGAACAGCACTTCACAGAGGACAAAGAGAATGAAGATCAAGCTATGCATTATGTTAAGAATATATTTTGGCCCTATTTGTTGTTTACTTTAAATAGCTGTTTCAAGGGAGGAATTTAATCCTGTCTCCTCACATCATAGTCCCAATGAAAATCCCCACCAACCTACACCAAGCTGCTATGTACCCTTGCAGGGAAGATTTAATTGGTACTAATGATAGCTTCATTTCCCAAACTAACAGCAGCTTGCCGGCGAGGTGTGTGTGTATATATTTTCATTGGAATTATGATCTGAAGGGAAAGAGTTAAATACCTCCTCTCTACACATAATAGTCTTGTTCCTGATACCCATGGTTGCTATTTACACACACACACACACTACACATTCTATGCAATGCATAGTTTCACTCTGACAGAAATCAATTACATCTCATACAAGAAAACATGAAAAGTGAAAAGAGATAAATGTATTGTATTAAAATGTATTTCAGTACATGAAATAACTGACCATTTGCTGCCCCTTAAAGTTGTCCCAAAATCTAGAAGGGAGGACAGACCCCGACAAGGTTTGAATATTATGTTCAAACAGACTGATTCCTTCAGATCCGGCTTCAAAACATCCTTCCTTTGTAAACTGAGTTATTACACAGTCCTGTTGCTGCCTTCAAGCAATATTTGCAGGTAGTAGGTTTTATAGGATTTTATATAACCGTGTATAATCTTAATCTGAAATCCATTGAGTGTTGTTTGTTTGTTTGTTTGTTTGTTTGTTTAAAGAGTCTTGCATTAAACAGGTTGGGGTTTTTTATGTTGTTTTTGGGAAAAGATAATACTTATAGTACTGGACCTCAATTTAAGTAACAGAGCTCTGTTGGGAGTCAAAAGAACTGGAGCTGGAAAGATCTGGAAGTCAAAAGATCACAGCAAGCAATTATTTTTCTAACATTCATTTCTAGTTGGCCCCTTTTCTCTGACACAGAATAGGGAGCTTTCTGCTATTTATTCATTCGATATTTTGATGGGATAATTTCACACCAGCTTGAGTGAAAAAATGAGTAGGAAGCGGTAATAGGGGATTATGAGCATAATCACAAGAAGAGAGTCTTGGGAGGTTCTCCGGAACCTCCCCAGAGCTTCAACAGGGCACTGCGCAAGTGTATAGTGCATTATGGGGATCCCCCCTCCACTCCCCAAGAGCACCGCGGTTTGCTGGCTGCATCTGCTTACTGCTGTGGCTGACAGACAATCCAAAAAAATGAGGTTAGGGAGCGCTTGCTCCCTTAACCTCATTTTAGAGGGAAGCTCCATGGGTGGGTTTGCTGCTACGGTGCCGCCAGGACTGGGCCTGATTCCAGCAGTACACGCACACATGCAAAACCAGGTTGGGCTTCCTTAGCTTGGTTTTGCAGGCGTGTATGAATAGCCTCCACAATTTGTAATTACAGAGGTCACTTTGGGGTTTTGTTGTGTTTTTTGTTCACAAGGTTGTTGCACAGAGATCACAAAGCAAAATGTTGTGTGACCTAAACCACACCTCTCGGAAACTCTATGAGCTTAAACAGCTCACAAAGCTCCCACTGTCTTGCCAAGCACATTGCAAAGGCTTATCATGTGAGCAGTTGGCCAACATGTATCCTGAAACACCCACTAACTTTATTAGCATCTGCAACTTGAGATTCTAAGTAAATTTTGATGAGGTATGACTGTCATATGGGGCTAGGAAGGAGATGAAAATGTCCTAATAGTGTAAGAAGAGTTAATTGCATGATGGAATCAGAGGTTTTCCATTGGCCTTATCCTACAGAACATTATGTGAGCAGGTGGTGCAGTCTATATTTCATCCCAGAGTTCCACTTTCAGGTTTGTTGTGGAAAACCTTTTTTTTAAAAAGTGGCAGCAAATGCCATGATCCAGCACAACACCTGTTAGTAAACCTCGAATGCTGCAGCCAGTACTAGCTCTCTGAAGAGTGCAGCTGAAGGATATATATGTTTTTTTCATTCACACATCACTTTTTTACGTGAACACCTAACACATTTTAATGTATGAAATGCTACCATGATCCAAATCTCCCTGAGGACTAGCCCTACCTTTTGTGCCAACTCCCTTGCAGTATTAGAAGGTAGGGACGTGCATGGAATCCTGGTTTGGTTTGGTTTGGTTTGGTTTGGTTTGAGTCCGGACTAGACTCGAACCAGACTGAGTCAGTTTGGTCCAGCACCCCCTTGAACCCCCACAGGTTCGGTTCGATCTGGGGGGGTGCGCAGACCATTTTCTTTAAAAAAAAACAACCTTATTCCTCCTCGGGGGAGTTCCTGGAGGTGGCAGGGGGGTCCGCAGAGGTTCCCCCTCCCCCGCCAATCTTCCTCATGTCCCTCTTCACCCATTCGGGTGCTCTTCAGCTGGTTTTCGGCCTTCACCAGGTGGCCCGGCAGCCATTATGGAGGTGTTTGGTCCAGGGTCAGACCAAACAGGGAGTGGTTCGGTTCGACCCCAAACGGTCGAAATGAACAGGTTCGATGTTGAACCTGTTCACACATCCCTATTAGAAGGTGCCAGCTCTATCTCAGTATCTGAATATTGTCCCCCCCTCTATCAAGAAGCCTGGTACTCAGTTTTCTCTCTTTACTTACAAAGTAGTCAAATATGGTATCTGAAGTAGCATTTTCTACAGCAATTTAAAGTCCCTACCTGGAACAGCATAATCAGACTGATTAGTCCATTGTGCCTAAGGTAACACTTTAATTTAAACCAGCTTCAAACATACATAACATCTTTTCCTCAAAAATTATTGGGAGTCTGACATGGATCAATAGAAGGCAAGGGTGTTTTTACATTAAAGATGGTTCTACTTCTGCAAATATTCTGTCTAAACATTTTTCATTAACTAGGACCAAAACCTTATACATGCACAAAGAGATGCAGGTTTGAAAATTAACAAGACCACCAAGCAATTTTGTTGAAGGCCACAGGGACGATTTGTCATGAAAGTGGAAACTGAAGTCAGCAATTCCTGACTGATGGTCCTTTAGGAATAAATCAGTTCATATGACCACAAACACTTCATTCAGTTTTGTGAAGACTCCTTTAAAAGGGATCTGGAATACTCTATCACTCACCTTTCCATCCCTATCACATGGTGTGTGGATTTGGAAAAAGTCGTTGTCTGAGCATGGTGGACACTCTAAACATTCACTTGACCCTTCATCTGAAAGTGAAATAGGGGGAAATCAGGGGGGAAGGGATATGATTATTTATTTATTTATTTATTTAAGCACATCTGTATACCGCCCCAAACTGACATTTTTGGGCAGTTTACAATAATGATCAAAGATACATTTGCTCATACTTTGGAAAAACAGCCAACATCCTCAGTGTTTCTACTGGTTAATTTGTGTGCGCGCTTCCAG
Organism: Hemicordylus capensis; assembly: GCF_027244095.1. Lineage (NCBI taxonomy): Eukaryota > Metazoa > Chordata > Lepidosauria > Squamata > Cordylidae > Hemicordylus > Hemicordylus capensis. The sequence goes on from NC_069661.1 coordinate 140,998,063, forward strand.
TTCCGTCCCCTCCCCCACCAAAGTTTGTTGGGTTGTTCCCCGCAAATTTATATATCCAAGGTGGTATATAAATATTAGTCATATAGTCGTGTTCATATTTTGTTCCCCAGCTTTGTCAAACTCCTTCCCCAGGGATGCCTGTAAGTGTTCAGCACAATTTATGTTCCAAAGACGCAATTTTTTATATCCTGCCCATCATGTTGACATTGTATTGCCGAGACAGCAATACATTTAATTTGTCTGTATTACAGTCTTTGACAACCATAAAGCAGAGCCAATGTGGTGTAGTGGTTAGAGTGCTGGACTTGGACCGGGGAGACCTGAATTTAAATCCCCATTCAGCCATGAAACTAGCTGGGTGACTCTGGGCCAGTCACTTCTCTCTCAGCCTAACCTACTTCACAGGGTTGTTATGAAAGAGAAACTCAAGTATAGTGTACTGCTCTGGGCTCCTTGGAGGAAGAGTGGGCTATAAATGTAAAAATAAAATAATAATAACATTAAAACATCATTACGGCAACATTAAAATGGGCTATGCCCAGAACTGTGAAGACAGTACAGAAGCTAAAAGCTATACACTGTTATACAGCTACTGTTAAGCTGCTGTGAGCTATCTTAAAACTACAGTTAAACCAGTTAAAATTAATGTAAAATGGGTAAGACTACATGAAAGCTTTAAGTGGTTTAAAATTTTAAAATTTTACTCAGTCAGTATAAAATGCTGGGGATGGGAACAGTGTGAACATGCACTATGTTGGGCCTGCTTAGTTCTCGCTGTCTGTCAGGACCCGAGGAATTTTACACAGTGCCACACAAAACTTGGCAGCATTATGTATTAGAATAGGGTTAGAATAAGAGAGCAGGAGAGAGACGTAGGGGCTATTCTCACAATCAGCAAAAATCGGGCTAGGAGAGCCTAGCCCGATTTTTGCTGATCATGTAAACCACCGGGCTCGCAGGCAAGCCCGATGGCTTACAAGCAGCTAGCCCGCTTTTGTAGCCCTCCCCTTAGTCTGGGTTTGTGGAGCGAGTGCTCCGCAAACCCAGGCTTCCCGATCGTGAGTAGCTGCGGCGCAGCTCCGCAGCATGGCTACTCACGAAGAGATCCCTGGAGGGGAGGTGAAAAGCCACCTCCTGGCTCCAGGGGTCTCGTCAGCATGCCCTGAACACTCACAAACCCAATTGGCCCCCACTCCCCCCAGCCCCCGCCAGCTCCGTCATGGAGCCGGCAATCATGTGGGTGGCCGATCCAGCCGCCCAGGCTCCCTCCCTGCTCGTGTGCAGGGGCACTCACAAAACCCGGGTCTCACTGATCATGAGACCCAGCTCGTAAAATTGGTTTGAGTGACCTGGGGACTCGATTAATAATGGAAGGATGAGGACAAGATTAATGTCTCTGTAGAATGGGCAATGGAGGTGGACATGCTCTGTTGTTTCAACTTGCCCAAAATTGCAGTGGCACAGGCATTCTGAGAAGGGGGGTCTTCCTGTAACTGCCTTCTAGCACAGCTGAAGGAAGGGCACCACAGCAGGCCAGGGTGAAGGCCCTTCTGTTTTGGGGGACTTCCAGATGCAAGAGGTATACAGCAGGAGATACAATGTGTCTTAATATTTCATAGATGGGGAAGTTCAGGACCTTGCCTAAATTGGTTCAGCGCTCTATGTCCATTATGTGATGAGTATTTTTGCCTGTCTGTAGCCCATGGAAAGTAAGAGGGGAGGGGAGGGGAGAGTGCCAGGAATGACATTTTTGTCAGAAGTGACCATTTCCAGGTGGGCTGGTAGTTGTCCTGTAGTGTTATGGGGCTAGACCCAGTGGGAAGAGGGATAATATTAACCAGTAGTTGAGTATGGCCAGCCAAACTCTGGCCTCCACTTTCACCAGACCAGCCTCTAGATGTAGGCTAGCGTTAAGAGATGCACTGTTGTACTTGGAGAACTGTTCTTAGGAATTTGGACTGGACAAGCTCCAATGGGGCAAAGTTGGAGAAGGGGTCCAGTTGAGCTCCATAGAGGAGTTGTGCCAGAAACTTGGTTTCAAACAGTTTAAGGGCTGCAGGTATGAACAGAAGGACTTCATTAATTGCAGGTCCAGCACTCACGGTTTTGCGTATGTGTGGTCAGGTAATAGGTACCTATTATACATGATAAACAAACACTGGGGGGGGGCAGTAAACCCACATATCCGCATCCGTGGGTCAGGAGTGGCTGGAAATGACCTTGGAGGTAATTTCCAACCGCCATTTCAAGTTCATCAGTTATTGGGAGCCATTTTATGGCTATGTTAAACAAACCCAAAATTGATTTTTGGCAGATTTTCAGCAATTTTTTCCTGGAATGCAGGGGAGCAGTGGAGCACGTTGGGGCACTATGTGGGGGGTGTTTTCCTGCCCTTTGGACCCTAACTCCCAGATTCCCATTGCCCCAATGCCTCGGTATTCACAGTTCCAGTATCTGCGGCACTGGCCTGGAATGTAACCCATGCGAATAAGGAGGTTTTCCTAAGTTGGCCTCTTCTCGACTTGAAGAATTCTAGGATAGCAATAGCACTTCAAATAGTTATCAGTTTAACCATTCAATAGTTTTAAGAAGTTATAAGAATTGTTATTTTTATGTATTTATTTATCACAAACTGCTTTGAACTGCTTTTTTCTTGGAGAAAAGAGATATATTTCTAAGCACACACAGGCTTAGTGTCTTTGTGCTTGTGCAGTAGTCAGAATATCACGTCCTAAACTAGGGTTCAGCAAAGGGTTCACCCTCAAGCCATATCAGGATCACAGAGGAATGCTGCCTCACTCTCCCATCCCTACTAGTGACAAAATCCAGTGGTGAAAAAGTAGTGTGGCTGTGCGAACAGGGCATGCTGGCAGGGAACTTTGGAGGCTGGCAGGGTAAAGCATTGGCCCACCACCTCTCCACCACTTCTTCCTGGCCTACTGGTTGCTGAGCAGGGTCTCAAATGCCTTGCCTATTTGCTGTCATAGCAAGTCTTAAGATTAGGTTGTCATGGTTCCAAATTCTCTTTAAAAATATTGAAACCACTTCACTTATGATGCAGACTACTCCATAACCCTCTGAGCTAGCCATATTATTGGACACCCACCCAACATTTTTCTTTTTGTAACCATCCAGTCACAATGTGCATATGTCTGCAAAGTCCTATTCTGACTTACAATGAATTCTTAAAGCACATTCGACCTTCACAAATATTTACTACAATAGTAAGTAATTTGTAAGTATCTACAATTATCTTTGTAGATAAGCAGTGCAAACAGTAGTAGTTAAACTAGGTTCAAGGAAGTTGTGGCAGCATGAAGTTAAAGTAGAAATTTGAAACGGACCCAGCAGCCCTTCATACCCTGTTTTGTGCACACACTGTACCTGCGTAATGTGTTTCTTCTGGACATTTAGCACATTCCTTAGCACCTTTTTCTGAGTAGGTATTTCTAGGACAGACCTGGCAGGTAGAAGAACCTGGCATGTTGCTAAATGTACCAGGTTTGCAGGGGAAGCATTCAGAGGTGTAGGCCACTCCTACAAAACAAAGACGACAAAGACAGCAATTCAGCAATCATAGAAACACAGAGGCGTGTTCTGTACCTCACTTCTGCTGGAGAACCATTGTGGAGTAGGGACAGAGAGTGTTGCCCTTGGAGCAGCAAATGTGATCAATAAATGCAATTACATGTTTGTTGTAAACCACCCAGAGACATGAGCTTGGGGTGGTGCACAAATACACTAAAGAAAATATTTTTTAAGTGCCAGCTATTGAACACTGTAGTCTGAAACACATTAAAACTATTATTTAAAACTAATCATGTGTAGTTCCACTTAAGTCAAAAGCTAAGCATGACTATAAGAAGCAACTGGAAAGGTTAACCATGATAGTAAAGGTCAGACCATGTCACAGTCAGTGTTCCCTCTAATAGGGATTCCCAGATGTTGTTGACTACAACTCCCATAATCCCCAAGCAAAAGCCATTGCAGTTGCAGTCAACAACATCTGAGAATCCCTGTTAGAAGGAACACTGGTCACAGTACTGTAGCAGCTGAGGGACTAGTTTGAATGAGATGCTGGCTGCATGGAACACCATCTAGATACATTTTTCTTGCACCCCCAACCAACCATTGCCTTTTAATCAGACTCATGAGACAGGCAAAGTGCTCTTAGAAAAGAGTCAAGGTGCCTTGGGATCAGTGGTTATACTTGGAGCCAGATGGGGCTCAACTGAGCCCCTGGGCCTATCTCAGCTCCAGTATAACATGGAAAGAGGAAGAACTGCCAGAACTGCCGAACACTGGACTTTAAATTAACTGGGAAACAAACAATTTAGCCCTACGTAAAGCTTGATTGAGAGGGCAGGGGGAGAATACCACCAGGAATAAGAGAATGGTTTCAAAACATATAGGGAATCCTAATACAAGACCAATTATCCTCACAAATTAAACATCTATGAGTTTGCGTTACATTTTTTTTTTTAAAGGTGGAGTCCTTTTATTAATTCTATTAACACTTATACTAGGCCAGAGAGGTTAAAGATGATATTATTAGGGGTGTGCAATTTGGATTTTCGGTGTTTCGGTTTGGACCCGAACCGAAACACCCCTGTTCTGTGCCCAAATTTTGCCCACCCGAATGACCCCCGATTCGGTTCGGAGCTGAATTAATCTGAATCCGAATCGATTCGGATTAGAAAAACGGGTCCTGGGGCCAAAAGAGTGGGGTGGGGTGGTAGTGCCCAATGGGTGGAGGCTACCACCCAAATTTCAGGGGGATTGGGCAAAGGGCTGATTTTGGGTGAATTTTTGAAGTTTTAGTGTCTTTGGGGCAGATCGGGGGCAGAAAGTGAGATCTGAGCCAGAAGAGTGGGGTGGGGTGGTAGTGCCTAATGGGTGGAGGATACCACCCCAATTGCAGAGTGATTGGTCAGAGGGCTGATTTTTTGTTATTTCTGAAGTTTACGCGTTTTTAAGGTTTTCCCCCATTAGGTAGAATGGAGGGTGTATCGCTTCACGTCGGGGGGAAAGGGGTGGCCTAGAGCGGTGTGGGGTTGGTGGTAGTGCCGGGTAGGGGCAAGGAAGCTACTTGAATTTTTTCAAAGGATTTGGGCAGAGGGCTGATTTTTGGTGAATTGTTGAAGTTCACATGTCTTTAAGATTTAGATTCTATGACAGCAGATGAGAGTGGATTCATGGTGTGTCATTGAAAATCTCATTTGCTATCACAGAATCCACACTCAGAACACCTCAGAAGCAACAAAACTCCAACAAATGAAATCACCAAAAATCAGCCCTCTGCCTAAATCCTTTGAAAAAATTCAGGTAGCTTCCTTGCCCCTACCCCGCACCACCACCAACCCCACCCCACTCTAGGCCACCCCTTTCCCCCTGACGTGAAGAGATTATACCTAAAGGGGGGAAACCTTAAAAATGCTTAAACTTCAGAAATTCACCAAAAATCAGCCCTCTTCCCAATCCCCCTGGAATTCGGGTGGTAGCCTCCACCCATTGGGGACTACCACCCCACCCCACTCTTCTGCCCCAGATCCCACTTTCTGCCCCCAATCTTCCCCATAGACACTAAAACTCTCAAAAAATCACCAAAAATCAGCCCTCTGCCCAATCACTCTGTAATTGGGGTGGTAGCCTCCACCCATTGGGCACTACCACGCCACCCCACTCTTTTGGCCCCAGGACCTTTTCAATTAAAGTGAAAGGAAAGTAATTTCTGCATTGAAATCAATGGAGGCAAGAAGGCGGGAAATTCAAAGAGACGTCAAACTGAAAACGGAGGGGGAAGAAGAGGAAAAGGCTGGCACTTTTCTGGGGCACAAAATGGAGACCCGAAACACCCGAAAAATTTGGACCCCAAACAGGGGTGATTCGTTTCGGGTCTGAAATTTATCGGGACTCGTTGGGGGTGATTCGGTTCGGCTCCGAATCACCCGAAATTGGTTGTTTCGGGCACATATTATGGGAAACATTTAACCATGAAATGACATGTATATTTTCTGTGCGTTTTTTGAAATTAATAGTGCTGAATTTTGTTTATATTTTGTTTGTTAGTTATGTGAGCCATTATTTATATTATTGTTTTGGTTTTTATTTTATTTTATTAATTATTATTATTAATAGTAATTATTATATTATTTATTTATTAATTGATATACTACCTGACTCTGAGGCTCTAGGCCGTTCACAACAGTAAATACAATTAAAACACAATAAAACAACTATTAAAACAATAGTGAATTAAAGTAATTCAAACATTCACAGATTACTAAAAGCCAGGCTGAAAAAATGCATCTTAAGGACTCTTTTAAAATCTGATAAAGATGTTAGTCCTGAATATCTATAGGGAATGCATTCCACAGCCCAGGAGCGACTACAGATAATGCCTGCTCCTGCACAATCAAGAGGCATCCAGAGACAGACCTCTCTTGAGGACTTTAACGTGCAGTGGGGATCATGAGAAGAAGGCACACTCCCACATAACCTGGTCCTAAGCCATTTAGGGCTTTAAAACCGATTACCAGCACTTTGTATTTTGCCCAGAAACCTATTGGCAGCCAATGCAATTGTTTTAAAACAGGCATAATATGGTCTCTCTGAGAAACCTTAGAGACCAATCTAGCTGCTGCATTTTGGACCAACTGAATTTTGGACCAAAACTACATTTTGTTCCCAAACTACACACAAAGGCAGCCCCACATGGAGCACACTGCTGTAGTCAAGCCTAGAGGTTACCAGAGAGTGCATCACAGTTCAGAGATCATTATCTTCAAGGAACAAACACAGCAGTCGTATCAACCAAAGTTGATAGAAAGCACTCCTGGCCATAGACTCAACCTGAGCAGGGGGGTAGCTAGGTGAAAGGGGGCCCGTGTTCACCCTTCTCTCTGGTGGCCCCTCGGACTGAGGGATAATGAAGAAAATAGGGATGGGTGGATCTCGGAGGCCCTCAAGAGCTCAGGGCCTGGGTCCTTTAAACCCATCCACTCAATTATAGCTACACCCCTGAACCTGAGAGACTAGAGTGAGGCCTGGGCCCAGAAGTATTCCCAAGCTATGCACTCTGGAGGAGTGTAACCCCATCCAGAACAGGAAGATCTATCATGTCCCTTGAAGTACAACCCCTTACCATGAGTACCTCAGTTTTGGACTCAGTTTCAATTCATTATCCCTCATTCAGTCCGTTCCTGCCTGTAGGCAGGCATTTTGGGGGGTTATTTCATTTGTGGTTTAAATTAAAATATCAAAAACAAATAGTTTTTTTAAAAACATGGAAAGAGATTGTAACCACCCAGGAAAATGTTAGTCCTACTATGAAGAAGGGAGATAGTTCCACTTCAGGACAACAGAGTGGAGAGCAACTGAAAAGACAAATCAATTTTGGATACCTCATTAAGCGTTCACACCCAATCCATAAAGAGCCAGTGGCAAGGGGGCATTGCATGGCTGTGCTTTAGAACGAATGCTGTAGAATACACATACCCAACATATGCATATGTAGCAGCAGTAAATGCCACCTTGGAGACCCCATGAAAAGTTGTCTTATATTGAATTTTCTCTGCTGTGCTCCCCAAGATCGCACACAAATGTCTTTCTCATCACCTGCTATTGAATTCTTTTTAGCTGAAGCAGCCAGGAATTGAACCTAGCACTTTCTAAATGCAAAGCAGGTCATCTGCCACTGAGCTATGGCCATAAGGACAACCCTGTTGGATCAGGCCCAAGGCCTATCTAGTCCATCATCCTGTTTCACAAAGTGGCCCACCAGATGCCTCTAGGAAGCCCTTTGTATACCAAAGCCACCAGTAGGGAAGAGTCATAAGACTAGGAAAGTGCACACTTACACAAGCTAGTAGAAATGTGTAATCTGAATTTTCATTTTCAGTGGCAAAAAGGTTCACTAAAGTAAAATCTTTCCGGGTAAATGGCATAAAATCAAAGTGTGCGTCCAAATCTAAATAATATAATAATGCACAAAGATCATAGATATCTGTGCTGATTCATTAGAAAAATAAAAAGGTCAACGTAAGGTAAATACCTTTATAGGGACCAACTAAAATAACACAGATTCTTTTGTCTCTCTGTACATCTAGTTATTCCCAGCAGGTGTCACTATTTAACTGTAACTAAAACATTCTGTTGAAAACCCCATACAATTCTTACATAACCTTTAAAGCTAAATTTCACTCTGCACATAGGGAGGAGGGAGGGGGTGGAGAAAGAAAGGAAATAAAGAGTAAAATGTTGATGTGATGTGTGGCCTCCTAACAAAATAGGTCTGTTGTGAAAAGGATAGTGATTTGAAAGTATATGATATGACCACAGTAAAGCTCAATAATCTACTTTTATTTTCCTTTTGGCTTCACCTCTCCTTTCCAAATGGTTTTTTTATTATTGTTATTTATGACCTGCTTGTTAAGAATTGCTTATTTTATATGATGAATGTTTTAATTTGTATTGATAACAAGTGTTACCACTAAATTACTCTAACACTACAGGAATATAGTGCCCCATGCAGTTCAAAAGCTGACATACAATTGCATTTAAAATGGCAGTATTTTCTACCTTCAATTGTGATGTTTTTCACCAGTACAGGCTTCACCACTTGAGCACCCATAAGGATCCCTGTTGTTCTCCAGTATAATATATTGGTACCTGATTTCAATGATACCTAGAAAACACAAATGAAATGATTATACAAACACAGATTAAAAATGAAAGAGATTATGTGGATGGGAGCATGGGTTTAGTGTCCCTATTAGAAGTGTTCCTGAGGAATAACTGGCCTGACTTAGCATGGCCATTCATACAACAGATATTAAGAGCTGAGCTACACTGTCAGCAAAATTCACATAGCAAGTTCTCCCTGGACTGTACCGTATCAAACTGCAAGTGAAGAACTTCATCTCTGAATTGTATATACTTATTTATATGACATGTTTCCATAAAATCATGTCCAAAGGAATTTTTCAGCAATTTAAGATACGGTAAATCTTTATTGTCATTGTCCTCTACAGAACGACGAGATTGAAAGAATCTACAGCAACCTCTGCAGGACCTAACAAGAAATAACTACATATATCCCAATATACGCCCCCCCCCATATACCCATTGCTCTAAAAAAACTCTAAAAAACTGAAAACAAAAACCCCATTAGAAACTGTATTTTGCTGCGTTCAGAGCTAACACCGCTTTTGGATAGAAACTATTTCTCAAGTGGCTGGTCCTGGCTTTTATGACCCTGTACCTCCTTCTCGAAGGCAGAAGCTGAAAGAGATCATTTCCAGGGTGCATGGGATCCTGCACTATCTCTACCGCTTTGTTAAAACTCCTGGTGGCATAAATTTGGTCTAAAGTGGGAAGAGTACACTCAATTATTCTCTCCGCAGTCTTAACAACCTTGGACAGCAATGCTCTTTCCCTGACTGTGCAGCTCCCAAACCACACACAGATTCCATAGGTTAACACACTCTCTATGGTACAGCGGTAGAATATCAGCAGTAGATTATTTGAAAGACTATTCTTCCTGAGAGTCCTCAAGAAGTATAATCTCGGCTGTGCTCTCTTCACCAAATCTTTGGTGTTTGCTCCCCATGTCAGATCATCTCTCAACTCCATTCCCAGAAATCTAAACACCGAAACCCGTTCCACACAAATCCCTTCAATAATGAGTGGCTGAATGTTCGAATTGCATTTCCTAAAATCCACAATGATCTCCTTTGTTTTCTTTAAATTGAGGAATACGTTATTCTCTCCACACCACTCTGTCAGCCGCTCCACTTCCTTCCTGTAGGCCGACTCCCCTTCTCCAGCAGTAATCAGACCAATCACAGTTGTGTCGTCTGCAAACTTAATGATCTTATTGCTGGGGTAGTTGGGAACACAGTCATATGTGTAATGCGTGTACAAAAGTGGGCTCAACACGCACCCCTGCGGCGTCCCCGTATTTATACTGAGATCCGCCGAGACATGGGAACCCATCCTAACCCGTTGAGAACGATCTGATAAAAAGTCTAATATCCACCTACATAAGCACGGTGGAAGCCCCAGATCTAATAATTTGGGCACCAATCTATATGGAAGAATAGTATTAAATGCAGAGCTAAAGTCAACAAAAAGCAATCTTGCATAGCTCCCTTGTTTCTCCAGGTGGGTCAGGACGGTGTGTAGGGCCATAGCCACAGCGTCCTCCGTGGATCTCTTCTTCTTATATGCAAATTGACCGGAGTCAAGTCCAACTGGCAGACAAGCCATAATACGATTTCGCACCAATTTCTCAAAACATTTCATTATAATGGGTGTAAGCGCCACTGGACGAAAGTCATTCAGACTGTCTATGTTAGATTTTTTTGGTAGAGGTATAATGGTAGAGGATTTCAAGCAAGGTGGAACAGTAGCTTGGGCCAGAGATCGATTAAAAATCTTCATAAAAATTTCAGCCAATTGTTCCGAGCAGTCTCTCAGCGCCCTACCAACCACTCCATCAGGGCCCATAGCCTTCCTTGTATTTATTTCCTTCAATATCCGTCTCACTTCCCCCTCTTCCACCCTAACAACATTTCCCTCGGGGAGTAAGGGCGATGACTCTGGTAGCACTGCTGGAACCACTGCCGGTGTCACCTCAAACTGGGCAAAAAAGGTATTCAGCTCCCCCACCAGGGAGGCACTGCTCTCTACAGTTGGTGGACCACTAAATCTGTAGCCGATAAGCTGCTGAACCCCCTGCCACACTTGTCTGGCATCATGACTGTTCATGTGGTTCTCAATTTTCCCCCTATACACAGCTTTTGCCTTCTTGATACCCCTCTTCAGATTCGCCCTTTCTATACCATACAATACCCGGTCTCCAGTTCTAAAAGCAGAATTCCTGGCCTTCAACAGCCCCCGAACTTCGCCCTTCATCCAGGGCTTCCTGTTTGAACACATCTTTACATGCTTTTCCCTGGTGACGTTGGCTGTACAAAATGTAATATAGTCCAAAACCATTGATGTATAAATCTCCAAATCTTGATGGTCAAACACATTCCAATCAGTCTCCTGAAAACAGTCCTGCAACTGTTGAGAGGCCCCCTCAGGCCACACTGTAATGGTACGTGTTGATATCGGGGCTTGCTTCCTAAGGGGTGTGTATGCTGATGTCAAAATCAGGGACACATGATCTGACCTGCCAAGGTGTGCCAGGGGCTTAACCTCATATGCCCGTTTAATGTTCGTATACACCTTGTCAAGCATATTTCCCCCCCTTGTTGCACACTTAATGTGCTGGTAAAAATTTGGGAATACTGCCTTCGAGTCTGTATGATTGAAATCCCCCGCAATAATCTGCACTGTTTCTGGGTATTTACTCAGTCTGCTATTGATGTTTTCATACAGAATACCCATGGCCACATGTGCATTTGCAGTTGGTGCCACATACACCACCGTTAAAATTACTGCTGTAAATTCCCGAGGGAGATAGAAGGGTCGACATTTAATCATTAAGAACTCCACATCCGGGGAACAATGGCTATCCAACCTAACAGAGTTTGTACACCATTTGTGGTTTACATAAATACACACACCTCCACCTTGTTTCTTGTTGGAATTCTCTGTCCTGTCACACCGGTATACTGTGTAGCCTTGTAATTCAATGGCTGTATTCTATTTTACTTTTTTTCTCCTCAAGAAACCGGGGATGCATGGGCGGAATTACGATTAGACAAGGGGAGACAGTTGTCTGGGGGCCCCACTGCCTGGAGGGGCCTCCCAGAGACACCTCACATGACTCCGCATTGCCCCCTGCCCAGCCCCAAGGCCCCTCAGTCACTTGCCCTGTTCGCCCTCTCTCCTGCTTGTCTTCCTGGCCAGCAATCTCCTTCTCTCCCTGCCTCTCAGCTGATCAGTGAGTGGGCGGGGCTTCCAGAGAGGCCGCCGTGTAGGCCTTGCTGAAGCCTGAACTCGAGTAGACTGGCAGGCCCCAAGCAAGCAAGGAAGGAAGCAGGCAGAGTGGCCACCACAGTTCTTTGCAGCAGACCCTCTGCCCAGGCCGGCCAGCCCAGCCTTTGCCTGGGAATGTGAATTCCTTTTTGTAGTTCCCCCTTGCCCCGCCCATATATAGGGATCTGCTTGCCATAGGGCTTTGATATGTGGGGGTGGAGACTGAGAAGTCTCTGAATATTTAATTTAAAACAGATTGGAAAATTTGATGGCTTAAAAACAACTATCTAAAAAGGCCTATAAGTGGCTTGTTTCATGACAGAAAATGCAAAAACCTCTGGAACAAACAATATTATATTTATTTATTCATTCATTCATTCATTCATTTATAAATGCACTTGTGTTCAAATTGTTTTGCAACCCAGAAGGTCTGAGTGAGAACTGTTAAGCATGTGTTGTGCTTTTATTTTATTTCATTTTTATTTTTCTTGTGTGTGAACTGCTCCCCAATAACTCGCAGGGACTTCAGGGTCAATCTGGCCAACATGTGAATGCAGCACCTCCATTCCAGAGGAGATGTGTCTTAAAGGGCTTTAAAAGCCTCGTGTGAAAAACCTCTTGGAATCAAACTTTACTGAATGTGTTCAGAATTCTGAGAAAACATACATAGGCTCACACTGCATGGTTGGAAGTCTCCTTTGCTAATCTGCAGTGAGGGACCCATTTTAATAATTAGTGTTTCTAGTCTGTTCTAGGCATTAAAAGTAGCACAAATATATAGTACAAGCCGACCCCTGCACAGAGCATCTGTGCACTCTTTGGGGCTGGCTACCTCTCTCCTCACTGGCCCAGTCTCTGGCCGGGCCGAGTGCCATGGCTCGGCCCGCCGCCGCCTCGCCTCCGCAGCTGGGCCAGACTGGACCTCTCCGCGGCTGGGCCTCTCTCCCCCCACCCCAGTCTCTGGCGGCATGCCGCCACAGGCGGGCCCACCGCCGGGCTAAGAGCCGCCGCCGCCAGCGGGGGCCGCCGAGAGCCGCCGCCGCCAGTGGGGGCCACCGAGAGCCGCCGCCGCCATCTGTCGGGCCTGCCAACCCCCACCCCAGTATCGGGCCCGCCGTGCTGCCGCCTCCTCGCTCCTCGGCCTGTCCTCCCCGTCGCTGCCAGGCCAGCCCACCAGCGGCCATGGCCGCCGCCGCTGCTGTTCTCCTGGGTGTGCCTTACCCAATCAGGCGCCCCCGCAGCCCAGCCAATCAGCTGGGCTGCCGGGACGCATGTTCGAAAGGCACACCCAGGAGAATTAAATATATAGATTCAATGTATATCAGTATATATTGTGAGGTGTGCATGTGTGTATTCAGTGAAATCTATTTCCAGGCAGCATACTTGTTTTGAAATATCAGACTTAAATCCTTGGAGGCCTGGGGTGTGTGGAGGCCCTGGACTTTTTTTTGCGGGGGGGTGGGCATTTTGAAATCTCATCTCTGGGCCCACTCCAACCTTGCTACGCCCCTGTGGGGATGGTTTGTGTGACTTTGTCCCATCCTGTGTGACCCATCTTTTCCTCACAACAATTCTATGAGGTAGTTAGGCTGAGAGATGGTGAGGCAACTTGTCTATGGTTTTATGGTTGAGCTTCATGGCTGAGCAGGGACCTAAGCCAATTTGTTCCCCACCCAATGTCAGCACTCCAGGATGTTTTTACTTTGTGGATCAGATAAGACCAAACTCACCCCACCCCACAATCCAATCCATTCCATCACATGGAGGAGAGCAAAAATGCAAGCATACCAATGTCATCCCCATGGGGACAGAACATACAAATAGAGTTCACACATGTAAAATCCAACATACGTGCTCTATCTTCATTAAGACAGCAGAAGTGAAGCTAGCATAAGCAAGGAGAAAGTTGCATCTGATCCAGCCCTATGCTAGAATACAAACTGTGTTTGAGGGAACTTTGGAAGACGATCAAGGGTTCAAGATCAGGAATGGCAGAGAAGCTTCCATGAAAGCCACCTTGCCCATCACCTCCCCTACAACATACAACTTCAGGGGAGCATGGGGTGTTTTCTTGGATACACTCCATTCATGGAGCACAGTGCAGCTGCAAGGCCCAGCAATGCACAGGAGGCTTTGCATGATTTTAGTGTTTGTCCAAGTACATGACTCAGAATCCTCTGCAACATGCAGAACTTCCTGAGCAGACAGGTTGATACAGAAAGGGGACCCGGAAGCACAAAAGGTTTAAAACTACTGTGCTAGAACCACGCTGCCCCTTGGGTGGAGTCCCCACATACTACAACTTGCTAGTTAGAATTTTGCAGCTACCCAGAGATAAATGCAATAGCTAACTCTTGCTGCACATTTCGGGGAGCAGGGCTGCACAAGTCTTCTGAGGCCAACATATAATATCATATCATATCTGATATTTTGTTGAATTAGTTTGACCTAGTGAGAAAACAGCTCAGGCAAACATAAGAACAGCCCTGCTGAATCAGGCCCAAGGCCAATCTGGTCCAGTATCCTGTTTTACACAGTGGCCCACCAGATGCCGCTGGAAGCCTACAGCAGGAGTTGAGGGCGTTCCCTCTCTCCTGCTGTTAATCCCCTGCAAATGGTACTCAGAGGCATCTTGCCTTTGAGGCTGGAGGTGGCCTATAGCCCGCCAACTAGTAGCCATGATAGACCTCTCCTCCATGAAGTTATCCAAACCCCTCTTAAAGCCATCCAGGTTGTTGGCTGTCACCACATCTTGAGGAAGAGAACTCCACAAGTGGATTATGTGTTGTGTGAAAAAGTACCTCTGTTTGCTGGTCCTAAATTTCCTGGCAATCAATTTCATGGGATGACCCCTGGTTCTAGTGTTATGTGAGAGGGAGAAGAATTTCTCTCTATCCACTTTCTCCACACCATGCATGATTTTATAGACCTCTATCATGTCTCCCTGCAATCGTCCTTTTTCTAAACTAATAGCCCCAGGTGATGTAACCTTGCCTCATAAGAAAGGTGCTCTAGGCCCCTGGTCATCTTGGTTGCCCTCTTCTGCACCTTTTCCAGTTGTACAATGTCCTTCTTTAGATGTGGTGCCCAGAACTGTATGCAGTACTCCAGGTGTGGCTGCACCATAGCTTTGTATAAGGGCATTATAATATTAGTAGTTTTATTTTCACTCCCCTTCCTAATGATCCCCAGCATGGAATTGGCCTTTTTCACAGCTGCCGCACATCAAGTCAACACTTTCAACGAGCTGTCTACCACGACCCCAAGATCCCTCTCCTGGTCAGTCACCAACAGCTCAGATCCCATCAGTGTATACTTGAAGTTGGGGGTTTTCATCCCAATGTGCATCACCTTACACTTGCCAACAATGAACCGCATTTGCCATTTTGTTGCCCACTCCCCCAGTTTGGAGAGATCCTTTTGGAGCTCCTCACAATCTGTTTTGGATTTTGCTACCCGAAAGCATTTGGTATCATGTGCAAATTTGGCCACCTTGCTGCTTATCCCTACTTCTAGATCATTTATGAATAAATTTAAAAGCACCTGTCCCAGTACAGATCCCTGGGGTACCCCACTTCTTACTTCCCTCCATTGTGAAAACTCTCCATTTATCCCTATCCTCTGTTTCCTGTCCTTCAGCCAGTTAGCAATCCACATATGTACTTGTCCCCTTATCCCATGACTGCTAAGTTTTCTCAAGAGTATTTGATGAGGAACTTTGTCAAAAGCCTTTTGGCAGTCCAGGTATACTATATCAACTGGATCACCTTTATCCACACACTTGGATACTCATGGGTCAGCTTTAAATATATATATAGCAGCGTGTTCCCCCAGGCAACAGTAAACTATTCTGGAGAAAAGGCCTCGCCTATTTACTCAGCTCACGAGTTTAACCAGATATTAAAATATGCAGTCAGATATGCCTCTGTAAAGAAAAAGGGAAAACCTGCCTTAGGCATATATATGCCTCATTCAATATTATCTTTTCTGCATAGATCTGACAACAGTCCTTCATTCTCAAAAAAACTGAACTGGTTCATCTGGACTGCAAACCCATTAGAAATGGCCTCTGGAATTTTGCATTATATATGAAAATTGTATCTCCTTGTGAAACAGAATGGATGAAAGAATCTATGCAAAATTATGACTGTTTGGTTGAAAAAAATGTTTTTAGAAGTACAAATCAAAAGCCTCTCCTCCCAACAAAAAAATGACTAAAACAACCAGATTCAATTAATGTTATAGGCAACAAGTTATCTCATATTGACCATGAAAAATCTTGACCTGTACTAGCTTAAATAACTGGACTACCAAGCCCTGTAATCTGCCAGAGGCTAGGACCAAATGCCATGGGAAACAAGTAACAGCATAGCACACTCCTCTCTTCTCTGTGGCACATGTGAGGATTTCTGGAAGGGTCTTTCTTTGTCTATCCCTCATAGACAAAGCATCTCCTTCTAGATAAGTTGTGGGCTTGAATATCTCCCCCACTTTTAAAATAATGTGCTACTCTGGATTACACACGCCTTGCTGAAGCTAATGGAATCTGCATCATTCTGAAAAGTGGAATGCAAAGGAGGTAAACCCCCCCACCCAAGTCCTGCTATGCTGCCTCATCGTGGCTGGGGGGGGTGTTCTTGGGAGGGATGAGCCAAGTATGCCGGGAAGTATACTCCCAGGGGGTCACCCAAAGCATGAAGGTCATCCCAGTTGCCCAGCTAAAGCTAGCAGGCACCTATATTGGACAGCAGTAATATAGGAAGGTGCTGGAGGCAGACAATCACTTCAGTGATGACAAAGGCATCATTTCATACTGCACAGGAGAAGGCAATGGTAAACCACTCCTGTATTTTACCAAGAAAACCACATGGATAAACAAAATGGAATGATTGTCGATGTAGTGCCGGATGATCGGCCCCTCAGGTCAGATCGTACTCAACATGTTACTGAGGAAGAGCTGAGGATCTCTCAGAGTACCGATGGTGTTTTTGATGCTGTTAGACTAAAGCCTTTTGGATGTCTAGCAGCTGACGTTGCTGTGCAGGAAAAGAAAATCTGAAGCTCCAAAGATAGAATTACAATGGGAACATGGAAGCATGAATATGGGAAAGCTCGACACAGTGAAAGATGAAATGAATCGACTACAAATTGACATCTTGGGCATCAGTGAATTAAAATGGACTGGAATGGGACACTTTCAGTCAGAAAATCACATTGTTTACTATCAGGAAACAAAAACCAAAGAAGGAACGGTGTTGCTTTCATAGTTAGAAAGGATATAGCAATGACAGGACTTGGATACAATGAAGTCAGTGACCGACTAATATCAATTAGATTTCGTGGACAACCCTTTACATGACAGTTCTTCAAGTCTATGCTCCAACAACTGATGCAGAAGAAGAGGAAGCTGATGAGTTTTATGCTCAAGTTCAGTCTGAAATTGACAGAACATGCAAGCAAGATACTGGTTGGAGACTGGAATGCCAAAGTTGGAAAAGGTAAGGAGGAAAACACAATCAGCCTATATGGCCTAGGAAACAGAAACGAAGCAGGAGAACGACTTATTAGTTTCTGCCAAGCCAATTATCTCCTCATTGCTAACACATTCTTCAAACAATGTGGAATAGCTCCAGAAATATGGCAGGCAACAGAAGAAGAATCAGTCAAGGCTCTAACCAAACTATGCCAGCAAATTTGGAGAACGACAGAGTGGCCAACAGATTGGAAGAGGTCAGTCTACATACCCATATCAAAGAAAGGAGACTGAACAGATTGCACAAACCATCGCACAATATCCTTAATTTCACATGCTAGCAAAATAATGCTCAGGATCATCCAATGCAGACTAGAGCCCTATGGGGAAAGGGAAATGCTGGATGTTCAAGCTGGTTTCAGAAAAGGCTGAGGAACAAGAGACATCATTGCTGATGCATGCTGGATAATTGAGAAAGCCAAAGAATACCAGAAAGAAGTCAATATGTGCTTTATTGACTACAGAAAAGCCTTTGTTTGCATCGACCATATCAAGTTGTGGAATATCCTTAGGAAAATGGGTGTCCCAGAACACCTCATTGTTCTCATGAGAAACCTATACACAAGGCAGGAAGCCACAGCCCAGACAGAACATGGTGAAGCAGACTGGTTCCAGATCAGAAGTAAGAATCTGGTCACCTTTGTTTTGGGGAAAGCAGTCAGGAGCTTTTTCAGACAGCGATTGTACAACTTTACTTTGGGTGTATGTTCACATATTGACCAGATTTACCTCAAAGTCTGTGCAATATTTCAGAGAGCACGTCACACATGAACTGGGTTTTTCCCTTCATACTGAAACCTAGCCCAATTTATGTCTGGGGTTAAAAAATAAACAAACTTCTTTTTGCACCGGAGTATCCGTTGTGCCCCCAAACTCGCAGTAAAGCCTCTTGTTAAACCCGTGGCAAAGCCTACTATTTGAAAAGCCTCTAGGCTATGACTGCTGAGAAGTCTAAAGGCTCCCTCCTGTCAGTCAAAGAAAGCTAAAAGGCTTGCCTTGCAGTTATACTGAGAAGGAAGGAGACTTTGCTGGCTAGTGGGCTTTTGTCTCTAATCCTACTCGGCTAATTTCCCTGAGTAGTCAATGTGGCTACATCTGGTAACGGGTAGCCAAAGGCTAACCCATTTACAAGCTGTTGGCATAATCTTAGTTATCTGCTCAATATCTAGGCCAAAGACTCAAGGAAGGGGCCTAGAAGTCTACAGCTGTCTGTGAGACGGGGAGAAGCATTCAGATTAGTTAGTCATCATGACTAAATACCACTGAAATTAAGTTGACAAGTTACTAACTGAAGTACTATTAATTTCCACGGGACTTAGTCATAACTAACTTGATCTGTATGCTGCCAATAGAATCGTAGGAGGTTTTTCAGAATGTGAAAGCTGGCAGAGGTGCAGTCAATTCTTTGAAGGTTTCAGAGAACCAAATGAGTGAAAAGAAGAGATGGAGTTAAGTATTTTATTTACATTTTTTTAAATCCTGCTCTTCCTCCAAGGAGCCCAGAGCAGTGTACTACATACTTAGGTTTCTCCTCACAACAACCCTGTGAAGTAGGTTAGGCTGAGAGAGAAGTGACTGGCCAAGAGTCACCCAGCTAGTTTCATGGCTGAATAGGGATTTGAACTCGGGTCTCCCCGGTCCTAATCCAGCACTCTAACCAATACACCACGCTGGCTCAAAAAGTACCCTTTTATATAACAGAAACATTTCAATATCCAGGAATGAGCTAACCACATTCTTACCATATAAACTGGTGAATCCACACTATTACAACTACAAATATTTATATACCGCTTTTCAACAAAAGTTTCCGAACACAAAGTTATACTCACGGAATGGGAGCCCCATTCACCATTATCTGTTACTTTCATCCACTTATCACTTGTGGAGTCCATTTCTTGGCACTGATCATTTTGAATCTGTTGAAAGAAAACAATAGGAACCATAAGACATCAGGTTAATTTGCTTTCAAGCAAAACATGTAATATTATTTATGTTGTATTTTTATATGTTGAAAATGCGTCACATACATCAGTAATCTGTACACCAGTCCTGTATGCTAGGAAAGTATTAGTATTTTCATATTGTAGATGGCCAGGAGAAAGAAAGAGGTGAGGATGACAGAATCCTGACATGCCTATGGCCACCTAAGAAGTTTATGGCCAAGGTGAAATATTGAATCAGGAGACTTCCTACTTCATAGCACATCAGCTCTTAGAAATCTCTAGGATTCCTATAGACCGACACTATTAATTTTCAACACACATAGCATGCTAAAATTTGGTTGGTAGCAGCTTCAGGACAAAGTATGTTATCATGTTATGCAAAATTGAGGCTGAAATGTACATCACTTACCTGAGAATAAGCCTCACTGAACACTATGGGACTTACTTCTGCGTACACATGCAGAGGATTTCTGCCACAAGATATGGTAATGGTCACTAATTTAGATGGCTTTGTAAAAAGATTAGACGAATCATGGAGGAGGGTCCGTTGAAGGCTATTCCCCATGACAGCAAACAATGGATTGCTGGTAACAAGCATAAATTGTCCCCTTTGCTAAGCAGGATCCACCCTGGTTTGCATTTGAATGGGAGACATGTGTGAACACTAAGATATTCCCCTCAGGGGATGGGGCCGCTCTGGGAAGAGCATCTGCATGCTTGCATGCAGAAGGTTCCAAGTTCCCTCCCTGACATCTCCAAGATAGGACTGAGAGAGACTCCTGACTGAAACCTTGGAGAGGCCGCTGCCAGCCTGTGTAGACAATACTGAGCTTGATGGACCAATGGTCTGACTCGGTATATGGCAGCTTCCTATGGTCCTATGAGTCCCTGTGTTCAGAGGTAACCTTATATATCTGTTTCCAAAAAAAAGCTGTAAGTGTTATGATCCTTATGGGCACTTAACTGGAGTATCAGCAAGTGAGAGCAAGATACCGGCAGGCTCCGCTTAACCTGCAGAAACATTGGTTTCACAAAAATCTGAAGGAAAAACCTTGTGGGATTGGTTTTTGTTTGTTTTTTAACCCTCAAAACTGCTGCTGTTTAACGCAAATGGAGCAGAATGCTTGTGGACTCAGAGGGCACTTAACAAACAACCAGGTAGGTGGAACCAATGGAACTTAGTAGTGAGTGGGGGGAAAGCAGGGCTTGAACAAAAAGAGCAGGACATTTCTCAGCTTAAAGAATACTTCCTCAAGAGAGTCACAACCCCTTCTGCTTCTGTGGGGGAAAGGTGTCTAAAACTGTTAAGTTTTTCTACTAGCCATTTTATAGCATTGTGTTTCTGAGGGGGAAGGTGTATGACACATTGAAGTGTACTGTACCTGTGAGCGGCGGAGCAAAGAGGAAGTCCCGCCCCCGCTGCATCACTCATCCCCGTACCGTGTTGCTCACGGGTCTGATGGGCTTGTCTGAAGAGGGAAAAGCCGTGATGGCAGTTAGGCCCAGGATTGCAAGGGTGGATTGATCCACCCTTGCAATAATGGGTCTGCCCACCATCATGGAGAGGTCTTTCTCTTTTTCAGACGAGTCCTGGATCTGTGATCGACGGGACGCAAAGATGAGTGAAACAGCAGGGCAAGAATTCCTCCCCCTTTGGTCTGCTGCTCATAGCTACAGTGAGTCTTCAGACTAACGTCTGAAGGAGCCTTTAGTCACACAATAAACTAACAACATTCACCACAAGATATAACCTATTCTGACAATCCATTTCCCTCCCTAAAACCTCAGCAAACATTAATGAAAACATTAAACCAAAACCTTAACAGTCATTAACTCCTGAAACTTTAAGGCTGAATGAAAAGAAGCTGGGACTGGGCACCAGTGTTCCCTCTAACAGAAAATCTCAGATGTTGTTGACTACAACCCCCAGCTTCCTCAGTAGGGGTGTGCATGGAACCGCACAGCTGCGGTCCGGCACTGTGGAGGGGGCTCCTTTAAGGGCGGGGAGGGTTTACTTACCCCTCCCGCCGCTTTGCCCCCTCCAGCGCCCGTAGTTACTGTAGAAATTGGGGCGGCAGGATACCTCCCCACCGCCCCTTCTGCCTCCTCCTCATTGCAAAAGGCTGCGACAAGCCTTCTGTGCACGCGCACGCGGCGCATGAGCTTCATGTCTTCCCCCATGCGATGGGTAGACCGGGCCTCCAACCGCCGGAAGCCCAGTCTACCCGCCGGGACAAGGCCGGGTAGACCGGGCCTCTGGCGATCGGAGGCCCAGTCTACCCGTCGCATCGGGTCGTCGTGAAGCTCGCGCGCCGCGTGCGTGTGCGCAGAAGGCTTGTCGCAGCCTTTTGCAATGAGGAGGAGGCAGAAGGGGCGGCGGGGAGGTATCCTGCCACCCCAATTTCTACAGTAACTACAGGTGCTGGAGGGGGCAAAGCGGTGGGAAGGGTAAGTAAACCCTGCCCGCCCTTAAAGGGACCCCCTTCACCCGGACCAGACCGGCCAGGTCTGAACCGGTCCGGACAGTCTGGAGGCCTTTATAATGGCCTCCGGACCGGTCCGGACCCATCACTAATCCTTAGCCAAAGCCCACTACAACTAGGGATTCTGGGAGCTGTAAACAATATCTGGGATTTCCTCTTATAGGGAACACTGCTGGGCATCAGTGCCTGCCCCCAACAAGCCCAGATATTGGGCGGGGGGCAGCTGGGATGACTATCACACCCTGCTTGTGATCTTCCCAGAGGCATCTCTGGGTAGGGGCTACAACTCAGTGGTAGAACAGTGCCTTGCATGCAGAAGGCCCCTGGCAATGGAAGCTAACAGGATCTGAGGTGCTGGGAGAAGACTCTGCTGAGACCTGAAAAAGCACAGACTAGTTAGAAAAGGACACATGAATCAGAGGTCCAACTCTAGGTGAGGCAGCTTCAAATCCAGCTAGGTATTACACTAGCAAACTAGCAGGGCATGGATAGTTCACATGCTCATTAGTTGTCTTTTCCATCACTGGTAAATGTGGTCTGGAGACCTATAGGGCAATTTTACATTACTCACTAGCAAATAACTGTTGGGGAAATAGCAAAATTGTTCAAGAGCCATGCAGACAAAATGACTGGCTATTCTGTAACGGCAGGGATTTAAGAAGAGTGATAATAGTATGCTATTTTGTCTAGAGCAGTCATGTCAGAGACTTCTGTGGAGTAACTCTCACAGAAACAGCCATACCTGCAAATTTCAAGCATCCTTGTGGCAACTACACTAGAAAACAGACTTTTAAAAAAATGTTCAACCAACCTAACATTCTGAATGATAGCTCTGTGATATAAGAAAAAGGTATGATGCAGCTTTTTCTGCACAATCCACAGGGAAGTTCTCCTATGCAAACTCTATTGACATGAATGGAAAACATGGATTTTTAAAAAACATTCCATGTCTTAAAGAGAATTTGATCTTGCTTAGAGAGTATCTGAAGTGAGAAAAACCAATAAATAAAAGGAAACGTGGAAGTTAGTTTACTATGGCTAGTAAAGCATAACTCTCATATAAAACACTGTAAAAACAAAATAATGTTTTATGTATACTGAGGAGGGCAGCCACCTAATGGCAGTGGGGAAGTAACTTGCCTAGGGAGCAAGAGGTTGCCGATTCAAATCTCCGCTGGTATGTTTCTCAGACTATGGGAAAAACCTATATCGGGCAGCAGCAGTTTAGGAAGATGCTCAAAGGCATCATCTCATACTATGTGGGAGGATGCAAGGATAAACACCTCCTGTATTTTTCCAAAGAAAACCACATGACTCTGTGGTCATCAGGAGTCGACACCAACTTGACGGCACAACTTTAAAAAGGGCAAGTTCTCTTTTGAATATTTGTTGACAGTGGCCACAGTCTCAGCATAAAGTTAGGCACAAGCAAACCCATTATTTCATTGGGTTTAGGCATGCTTAACTCCATCAAAGACTGTGGCCAATAAATGTTAAGTTTTACAACAGCTGCTAGAACATAGTTTATCAAAATAATAGTTGGAATTTATAATTTCAGTTTCTACTAGGATGTACGAAACGATTTGGGAACAAAATGATTTGTACCCAAATCTGGCCAATTCGGGTGACAAAACAAATCACCCCTATCCTCAATTGCCCAGATTCAAGAACAAAACAAATCACCCCAGATTTGGACCCGAAAAATTCAGAGATTCGGATCTCCATTTTGTGGTCAAAGTAGGTTGGATGGTAGTGCCCAATGGGTGGAAGCAAGCACCCAAATTTTTTTAAAAAAAATGAGCAAAGGGCTGATTTTTAAAAGGATTTTTGAGGTTGGCGCGTCTTTAAGCTTTTCCCATAGGGAATAATGGGGATTTCTGCAACCTTATAGCTACACATGGACGTCACCAGGGTGGCCCAGAGAGGGTTGTGGTGGGTGGTACTGCCCAATGGGTGCAAGGAAGCTACCACCCATATTTCAAAGAAATTGGGCAAAGGGCTGGTTTTTAAATTATTTTTGAAGTTGGCATGTCTTTGGGGCAGATTCAGGGCAGAAAGGGGGTTTGAATCTACTCTCATTTGCTACCAGAGAATCTACTTTCAGAATACCTCAGAAACAACAAAACTCAGTGCCCCATGGGCACGAAGGGGGTGGTTGGCACCCTACGTGCACTACACTACCACTCACTCTGGGTCACCCGGGTGCCCCCCAAGTGGAGTTATGGGGATGCTGAAATCCCCATTACTCCCTATGGAAAAAAAGCTTAACGACACGCAAACTTCAGAAATTCTTTAAAAATCACCCCTTTCACCAATTTATTTGAAATCTGGATGGTAGCAGGCACCCATTGGGGCACTACCACCTGACCCACTCTGCTGCTCCTGAAACCCCTTTTCTGCCCCAAATCTACCCCAAAGACATGCTATCTTCAAAAATTCTTTAAAAATCACCCCTTTGCCCAATTGCTTTGAAATCTGGGTGGTAGCTTCCTTGCATGCATTGGGCACTACCACACACCACAACCCATTCTGGGCTACCCTGTTGCTACTTGCCCCCCACTGGGAGTTTTAACTAAGCCTGCTGAAATCCCCATTATTCCGTATGGGGGAAATCTTAAAGACACGCAAACTTCAAAAATTCTTTTAAAATCACTCCTTTGCCCAATTTCTTTGAAATTTGAGTGGGAGCTTCCACGCATTGCGCACTACCACCCAGCTCACTATTTTGGCTCCAGGACCCTTTTAAAAATCTGAATCAATTCAAATTCAGAAAATTCGGGCACAAATCGAATCTGGGGTGATTTGGGTGGGGGGCAGATTCAGACCCCAAACAAATCAGGGGTTATTCTATTTGGGTACAAATCAAAACAAAGAAATCGATACGTGCACACCCCTAGTTTCTACACAGTATCGCTCATTACAGTCACCCATAGACCAATCAATTGGTCCACATAACACTGCTGGTTATAGGAGGGAAATTTATCTATAATGTAACAGACCCATTTTTGACCATTTGCACCCACACAAAGTTACCTGAACCACACCATAAACTACCATACAGGAATAGTTCACCACATGGAGGCTGTTGCTATGTGGTGTACACCAAAAAGTAAACCACAAGTACACCACAAAACATTTTGTGGTGTTTGTTGCAAGTATAATGGCTGACATCCTAACAAAACACAACTCATGTCTGTGGTGACATGCCAGGAGCCCTTGCACAACTCCCCCAGTCCTGCTGCCGTGCCAGAGAGCTAATACTTCCAAGCACTGCTTGCTCTCTGGCAGCACTGTGGAAGATCAGAAGCACATCACTGAGGTGAAGAATGAGTTGCAGAGTGCTTCCAGACTGAGCATGAGCAACACTCTGAAGTGTTCATCCTCTGTAGCAACAGCACGCATGGAAAATGACTGGCAAGCTGTGCAAATGCTCCTGGCACATCCCTGCAAACCATCCTTCATGTGGGCTTTATCAGTCAGGTTGTCAGTCAATGCTCCTATTCAGAATAATTCAGAATACTACTTTATTTCTATGTGGCACTCTATTATTTATTTTATTTTATTTATATACCCCCTGAAAGGCTCTAGGCAGTTCACAACCATAATTACAACACAATAAAGCAAACTATTAAAACAACAATGAGGTAAAACAATTTAAAACATTCAAAGATTACTGTAAGCCAGGCTTTTAAAAATGCATTTTAAGGGCTTTTTAAAAGGCTGACAAAGTCCATGGATATCTATAGGGAATGCATTCCACAGCCCAGGAGTGACTACAGAGAAGGCCTGCTCCCAGACAAACTGGCAGCATCCAGAGAAAAACCTCTCGATGACCTTAATGTGCAATGGATTGTGCAGTGGGGATCATTTAGAGTATTCAAGGCACTTCACATGCATTATCTTGCAAAATGACAGTTTTGTTAAGATAGGATAGTGTTGTTATCCTCACGTATGGTTGCTAAGTCCTGAAACAAAAAAAAATCTGATACTTGGGTAGAGCCTGGGGTAGGGTCAGTCTGGGGGTGGGTTTTTTTGCTTTTGGGCAAGTCCAGGGGTTCAGTCCTAACATTTTTTATGAGTCTGAGGGAAGACTTAGAAAATCTGCCTATCTGCTTCAAGTGTCCAGTTAGAAAAGAATGCTGGAGAGAACAGCACTTCCTTTAGTTTGGTAACCAATTCCAAAGCAAGGAACTCAGCCAGGCCCATTTTTAATTTTCAGTTGACATGACTATCCCCACATGCAGCTGTCGAGAATAGGCTAAAGAAGAGTAGAGGAGTCATGTTTCATTTTGTGGCTGAGGTGTGATCTGGGGATTTGGAATTCCGGAAGGTCACTGTCCAATGTGGTGAAAGTGGTGTGGACACATTCTCCATGCTGAAAATAAATGCTCCGGAATCCAGCAAGTTCAGTCTCTTGAACCCAGTGTATTTACTCACTTCCACCACACTTCAGAAATTTCATCCTCACTGACTCATATCACCCTGCTAACTGAGCAAAGAGGCACCTTTTAAAAGTGGTGGTTCTCTTTACTGAGCAGGGAGAGAGCAATTGGCCCTATCCAACCGAAGCACAGCATCCCTCCAGTGGCTGTAGCTGGTGTCTACCTTATGTTTCTTGTTTGGATTGTGAGCCCTCTGGGGACAGGGAGCCATCTTTATTTTTTTATATCTATGTAAACCACTTTGGGAACCTTTGTTGAAAAGTGGTATATAAATATTTGTCCTGTGATGCCGTGTCTCATACCTGTAGCCACTACACGAAACGAGGTCATGATTAATAGGTCTTACAGATGATGCACCTGAAGTGATCTGGAGGATGTTTTTGTCAGTAAACCATAGGCTGGAAGTGCTGCTATTCTGTGTGAGAGGAGGGAAAATCAATCACTGCCCAACCAAGTAGCTACTGTTTGTGTATCTGGAAGCAATTTAATGTAGCTGCAACAGAATCATTTCTGGTTTCCTTTTTAGAAATCTAGCAGGCCAATTTGGTGGTGGTGGTGTTTTTTAAAAGTATTTCTTAATGGAGCGTGAAGCCATGAACCATCTTATTAGCAAACTCTGATAGATGTTATTGAAGCAACAAAAGGAAGGTGCCTCAGGCTGATGTGATTGTTTTGTTTCTGTTTTTATATTCCCTTGCAAACAGAGTTTCATGCCCTCAGCTTTTCCATCTCCAAACATTCTGCAGATGTTAATTAAGGCCAAACACCCTATGTGGCAGAAGCCACTCAATGTTCTGGAGATTGCAAAAGGAGTGATTCATTCCACACAGAGAAAGAGAGTCACTAAGAGAGAGATGAGACATTTCCAGCATTCACTTGTTCTGAGGCACCTATTAAAGTCCTTATCACCTTCAATCAGCCACCTGCATAGCACTGTCAGAGATACAATGGATACTGTGCATTTGAACTTCAAAGTTTTGAAATCATTCAAAACTTGTCTGATGTGTCCTGACAACAGACCTACATAATATGTAAGCAGAGTAGACAACACTGGATTTTAACAGTTCCATAGCTAGCCCATGCCAGGTGGTAAAGACTTGGATAAGTCAAAGTTTAGGATCTTATGGACTCCAGGAGGCATGGTGCTAATTGCAAAAACTGTGTTTGTCTCTGTGGCTGATGCAGGCAGAATTAGTGCATTAAGCTTCTACTCTGGTCCTGCAATCCGACACAAACACCCAGTTTTTCCACAGCTGCTGAGACATCACATTGTTTTGACACCACTACCCCATCTTCCTCAGCTCAACAGAGCCTGTGAGGGTGATGAGATATAGCATCTGCCTGCGCCATGCAGTCTCACAGCCAATGTATAGGGAATAGTCTTGATATCCTGAACCAGACTCTGAAGGCTGTTCTGTGTTGGATGGGGAAATTAATCCAGATAATATGGAGGTGCTTTGGGTCAGTAAAACATAATATGGAGATGCTTTGGGTCAGTAATACATACAGAGACGCTCTAACCCCCAGACCTTGGGGCCCTGGTCTAGGGCCTTCAAAGGCTTGGGGGCTCCTGCCACTGCCACAAGCCCCCCATCCCTGCTGTGAGCCCTCCTCCCCACCGCGAGCCCTCCTCCCCAATATTCCAGCTGCCCATGAGCGCGGTCGGAGTGGGTGGCTGGGTGAGGCGAGCAGGCCTCCCTCCCCTACCTGCGGCAGCAGCGGACAGAGAAGGAATGGTTAACCCTCCGTTCGGACGTCACAGGCGTGCTACACTGTATTCGAGCTGCGCAAGTGCACCAGAGCGTCTTGCGCTTCTAAGAGGCTGCTGAGCCAGAGGGTCGACCGTTCCCGCTCCATCCCCTGCTCACCTCACCCCCGGCCACGCACGTGGGCGGCTGGCATATCGGGGAGGAGGGTTCATGGCAGCAGGGGGGCTCGCAGCAGGAGTGGTCCAGGTGCCCAGTTTGCCTGGGTGCACCACTGTATATATAATAAATAGTAAACTGGAACCAAGATGAATAACCTGCTTCTTTAGTTCACATGCACTAGCTACTCAGTTTAACCAAAATGCTTAAACAGCAGAAGGTGCATCTGCTGGGTTTTGTTCCAAAAAATCAGCTGTTACTTAAAAAAATGAAAACCCTAGAAGTGAATTCTAAATTCCAGCAACTGGACAGAAGCCAAAAACAAACAAACAAAACCAGCCAAGCCTTTATTTTCTTCTCAGCTGGCAGCCCTACTTCTGAGACACCAAGCCAAATGCAGCCCACCAACCATGTATAGCAGCTCACCAGGAACTAAGAAAACCTATTTTTGCTGCTGCCCACCTGAGCCTTTAAAATAGGAGAACTACCACAAAGCTGGCAGACAATACATGTCCGGTAAGCTATGTTTGGATCAGTGGGTCACAAGCTGTGCAGGCCTATGTAGGAGGATCATGGAGGAAAGAGCTGTATTATACCATTTGGCAAGGAAAATACATGATAGTATTAAACAAACTGATGCTGCTAAACATATGAACAACCAGTGAGCAAGACCACCTGTCCCATAATCCCTGCTTATAGAATTATCTATAATTCTCATATTTTTCATATACATACATACATACATACATACATACATACATACATACATACATCAGCACAGCTCAGACTCTATACTTGTCACATGCTCCCCATTGCAAATGTTACCTGTTCACATTCATTGAACATGGGGCATGGAGGAGCAAGAGAATGCCAGCTAGTCATACCAATGCAATAACTGGAAACGTATCCTGACCTCTATTTGTTCAGAACTTTTCGGCAGAGGACAGGGCAGGAAGGAATTGTTCCCACATTTGGCACTGCCCTTTGCAAACAAGGGTTTCATGCAGAGATGCCTGAGGGCATGGCTGGCACATGCATCGGCACAGGAAGCGTGGCTAGCTTGTGTACTCCCATTTGTCTTCCCCCTCCTCAAGTTCAGACATAACACCTTGTCAAGGCTAGATAAATCACTTTATTACTTTGCTCCACATTAGGGGTGTGCACAAAACCAGTTTTGCTGGTTCAGCTCAAATCTTGACTGGATTCGAGCTGACCCTACCTGGTTCAGTTTTGCCCTCAGTCAAACTGGACCCAGTATGAGTTCAAACCAAGCAAGTTCGACTGACTTGGAGCTTTACTGGTAAGGGGGAATCTGATGAGGATTTCCCTTTACCAGTAAAGGGGCAGAAGGCTGTCCTAAGTGTAGAGGGGGGTGGGAGGGAAGTAAATAGGTATTCACAAGTGCAGCTGCCAGCTGTGAGGCGGGGGGTCAGCAGCAGATCCCCCACCCCTCCCCCAGAGTAGCCCATGCCTACTTCAGCCCAGTTTGGGACTCTGCGCATGCATAGAAGTCATTTTAGTGACCTCCATGCATGTGCAGAGGCCATTTGCATGACCACATTGTCACACAAATGGCCTCTGCGCATACACAGGTCACTAAAATGGCCTCCACGCATGAGCATAGGCCCAAAATGGGCTGAGGAAAGCCTGAACCAGGCCACCACTGGCCCAGGCTACTCTGGGGGAGGCCGGTGGGGGTGGAGAAGAGCCACTACTACAGTTGTCGGCAGAGGCACTATTAAGTACCTAATTAGTTCCTTCTCACTCCCTTTACACTTAGGACAGTCCCCTCATCAGATTCCTCTTTAGCAGTAGAGTTCTGAACCAGCTTGGTTCTAACCAGGCCCAGTTTGGTTCAGACTTGGACAGGCCAAGGCCGGTCCGGTTCAACTCCAAACCTGAGCCGACTCAGCTCGAACCAAGCCAGCTCGCACACCCCTTCTCCACATGCATAAATTTACCAAGTGAGACTCTCCATATAACTGTAAACATTTATTTTTCTCTCAGTTCTTGCAGTGCCACAGTAAAATTTGTACAATCAGCATTGTGGGCTGATGAACAACTCATCACATGAGAACCACCACCACTGAGCAGGATTTGAAATGACTTTCATATGACAACCCCAATATGCACATTTACAAATAAAGACTGCTTTTCAGTGACATGGTATTGTACAAGTCATTCGAAATGTCCTATTAGCACTTGGACATGTCCCTGGAAATGTCCTATAGCATTTGCACCTAAGTGACAGGTACAGCATATTCCATAGAAAAAGAAATAAAGGCCATATTTAGATACGTGTTGTGCCTCACCACTGAATTCACAATCTG
This sequence comes from Hemicordylus capensis, assembly GCF_027244095.1. NCBI lineage: Eukaryota > Metazoa > Chordata > Lepidosauria > Squamata > Cordylidae > Hemicordylus > Hemicordylus capensis. Next base: position 141,028,593 of record NC_069661.1, read on the forward strand.
GCCAGGACTCTGTGGAGTCATGAGTAATATGTATGTAGCAGCACCTCCATGTGGGAATGGACCCACAATCACAGTGGCGCTTTTTGAAGTTGCAACAAATTGAACAAGTTACAGCTATATCTGCACCGTATGCATAGGCGTAACTATAGGGGGCGGGGGGGCACATGCCCTGGGCGCCACTTGACAGGGGGCGCCAAAAAGTGCCCCCACCGATTTGCCGGAAAAAAATTTTTAAAAAAAATTTATTTTTTTTTGCAGAGCTGTCCCCCTCCCCCGGTCCTGGCGCCCCCCCCCCCTTGGCATTGCTTATCCAGCACTGGGCGCCACGGCGTCTTTGTAGTCCAAGTCTCTGACTCTCACTCCCCAGTGCACCCCACCGCCCCGCCACCAGTCGCGCATGCGACGAGAGGAGGACACGCACCAGAGCAAACTTCCTGAACAACTCCCTCTTCTGAACAACTTCCTGAACGCCCGAACCAGTTCCCCTTTTTGCTCATTCAAGTCCTTCCTCCCCTATAATCTAACCACGTTTTAACTGAAAAGGTTCAGGGAGGGGGAGCTAGGGGAACCTTGGGTTCCACATCCCCCCATCTCTCCCTTCCTGGACTTTTTCACTATGTAATGCAAGCTAATTTAATTATATGTCATCATCAAAATGGATTAGCTGTTTCAGCCCATCAGGAAAGTCTAAACCTCCACCGATTTAATTAACCAGACTGAAAATCAGATGAACAGAGAATGTTTTAATGAAAGGTGGTATATAAATTTAACAATAAGTAAAACTATCATTAGGAGCAATTAGCGATTACTTAAACATTGGTGCTGCCAAGCAATTTGTAAATAAAACTAGAAGCCCTTTGAAAATAATCTGGAATTAATTGTAGGTTGGGCAGGGGGTGAAAGTATATACGTCTAAACATTTATTGTTAAATTTATATACCACCTTTCATTAAAAACAACCCCAAAGTGGTTTGGTTTTAGTCATGGATTTTAATTTTAATTGCTCTTTTTGTCAATGTGATGAAGATTAGTTAAATCTGAGTGGTCTTAGGCAACCAATGTTGCATCTGAAATGCCATTTCATTTTTTATTGTCATAAATACTCTCCAACCAATTTAAATAGCAAAGGTGTATATTATCGCTTTATTCAATTGCAGGGAATTTCAAAAAAGCAGTATTTGCAACTAAGGCAGTGCATATCTTCTCTAAAAGGGCCCTTTTATAGTTTTTCTAACTTTGAAATCGTAACATAAAACAAAGCATAAATGCATAAATGCTTCCCCCTCCATTTGAAACCTTTTCTGGTGTAAATAGCGCACGGTTTTGGAAAAGGGGAGTCTTTCTTTAACAGCGGGAGAATAAGGAGTCTTTAGCACTATCACCCTAGTCCCTCGAATTACTTTGGAGTCCTTGGTTTTTGTTTTGTTAAAATACAGTCACTCACAAGGGAAAGTCAGGAACAGAACCAGGGCGTGAGGGAGGGGCATCATAATCATAATAATCATCATTGCATCATAATTCTGATGTTTGAGATACAAGCCAACTTCACAGGGTTATTGTGAGGAAAAACCTAAGTATGTAGTGCATTTTGAAATTTTTGGTAATTTTTGTAATTTTTTAAAATAAAAGTTTTCTGAAACATGTGTGTCAGTCAGATGTATGTTGGGGCGGTGGCGGGGGGACGCGGCGGGGGGGCGCAATTTCAGTGCTTGCCCCGGGCGCCGTTTTCCCTAGTTACGCCTCTGACCGTATGTGACAGTGCCAGCTCTTACAAGCAGAACCTACATGAAATTTCAGCTAGGTCATGCATCCACTGACAATTGCAAAATGGTCTAACCAATATCATAGACTTTGATACACTCAAGGCACCAGTGAGTCTGTCTCAGCAACAACTGAAATCCAAATTGTTTGACTTAACTGGGTTGTAGATAGGATTAATCAGCCTCTAGAGCCTTGTGACTGATTCACTCATTAACAAAGCATACATATGAGACCTTAGCAGGGTCATGCCAAGCAGAGAAAACAGACTGACCTATTTCAGTGGTTCCCAGTCTTGAGCCCCCAAATATTGTTGAACTACAATTCCCATCATCCCCAACCACAATGACTGAAAGCCTGGCCTACATGAACCAATAGTCTGATTCAGTATAAGGCAACTTCATATTTTCATAGCCCTTGTGCAAAGAAAGACATTCAGGATGCCAAGAAAGGCTTCAGAAATTTCTTTCTGAAGCCAAGAAATGCAGGATGCTTCAGAAATATGTTGTGTGGGTTCTTTCCTTTCAATTTGTTGCTAATTAGGTTTAGTGTAGTGCACAAATCCTCCTTACAAAAAACTCAAAGAAGATGTTGTTGTCAATATGCTGGTATTCAAAGACAACAGAGCCAGACTTCTTCAGGTGTACAGTGTAGATCAAGGAAACAGTGCAGTCATCCCTGTTTGATTCAATGTAATTCCCACGAGGAGTCCATGAAGATCTGAACAAACAAGAGCAAAACAAGTCTTGATTTAGAAGACAGGCATATCTAGCAGGCATCTTTAACCTGTATGCTGCTTAACAAGCCACTGGGGATAAACATTTAGGGAAATGAAAAATGGAATTTAAAAGAGGTTCTCATCAATATTTTCTTTTTGTCTAGAAAGTATTAGATTTCGCAACTGATTCATGTTGGCTGCAATTTATATTCAGTGGTAATGGGAAGCAGTTATTAATATGTAAACAGAATAACAAAACAGTATTCAATGATTTTTTTCAGGCTTTTAAGAAATAAAAGGCAGTTCATAACTACAATTGTGTCATAATAACAGCCCTGCTGGATCAGGCCCAAGGCCCATCTAGTCCAGCATCCTGTTTCACACAGTGGCCCACCAGAGGGCATGCCCTCTCTCATGCTGTTACTCCCCTGCAACTGGTATTTAGAGGCATCTTGCCTCTGAGGCTGGAAGTGGCCTATAGCCACGAGATTAGTAGCCATTGAGAGACCTGCCCTCCATGAATTTGTCTAAGCCCCTTTTAAAGCCAAGCTTGTGGCCATCACCATATCCCATGGCAGAGAATTCCATAGATTAATTATGTGCTGTGTAAAAAAGTACTGCCTTTTATTGGTCCTACATTTCCTGATCTCTGGCTTAGTGGGATGACCTCCTGGTTCTAGTGTTGTGTGAGAGACAGAAAATTTCTCTCTGTCCATTCTCTCCACTCTATGCATAATCCTCTACACCAGGGTTTCTCAACGTGTGGGTCCCCAGATGTTATTGGACTTCAACTCCCATAATCCCCAGCCCCTGTGGCCTTTAGTCGGGAATTATGGGAGTTGAAGTCCAATTACATCTGGGGACCCAAACGGTGAGAATCCCTGCTCTACACCTCTATCACGTCTCCCTCTAGTTGGCCCTTTTCCAAACTAAAAAGCCCCTGTTGCTGCAGCCTTGCCTCATGAGGAAGTTGCTTCAGGTCCCTGATCATCTTGGTTGCCTTCTTCTGGCACCTTTTCCAGTTCTGCAATGTCATTCTTAAGATAAATTGACCAGTACTGTATGCAGTACTCCAAATGGGGCCACACCATAGATTTTTTGAAGGGCATTATAATATTAGCATTTTTATTTTCAATGCCCTTCCTAATGATACTTTGCATGGAATTTACCTTTTACACAGCTGCTATATAACACTTTCAACAAGCTGTCCACCATGACCCCAAGATCTCTCTCCTGGGCAGTCACCAAAAGCTCAAACTCCATCAGTGTATATGTGAACACACTGTATATCAGTGTATACGTCTCCCAAATTCAGTGGTTTTGCTACTGATTGAAATTAATATCAATTAATCTCGGCAGGCAGCAGGAAAAATGCTGGCCTTGGACTTGCAAGCTGAAGCTGAAATAACTACTCGGAGCCACTTCACACATTGCATTTGACACGCTTCTAATAATAATAATAATAATAATAATAATTTGATTTCTATACTGCCCTTCCAAAAATGGCTCAGGGAGGTTTACACAGAGAAATAACAAACAAATAAGATGTAATCCTGTCCCCAAAGGGCTCACATTCTAAAAAGAAACTTAAGATAGACACCAGCAACAGTCACTGGAAGTACTGTGCTGGGGGTGGATGGGGCCAGTTACTCTCCCCCTGCTAAATAAAGAGAATCAGTACAGTAAAAGGTGCCTCTTTGCCCAGTTAGCAGGGGCAATCTCTTCTACATAGAGATTATTTTCATGATGGAAACAAGTGTTCACTCTAAGGCATGCCTATGTGTGCACAGATATTTTTTAATGCCCACTCAGTTGATTTTTTTATCCCGCTCAGGTTGATTCAGGAAGGTTCCATTCTGAATGTACATGTGCTCACACTGCCTTGATACTGCCACCCAGAACAAAACTCATTCTGAGGGTACACTGATGGAAACATGCCATGTGAGAAGCTGCAGGGAGTGTGCACTAGGCCTTAAGCATACTGTGTGGCTTTTCAAAGGTCACTGTCTCTAAAGTTTGATTCAGATGCTCTAAGACCCTGCAGATGGACCAGTCCCTCAGACTAGCCACAAACACATAAGGAAATTATATCTTTTGCAGTATAATCCATGCTGACAGGTGTCATTTCATTTCACAATAGTAATATTCCCTCTTTGGGGGGGGGGACTTACCATGCTCATGTAAATCATCATCAGGAATCAGAGCCTTTCACTAAATATTTGGAGACACACAGTGAGCATGCACTATGGCTTGCTGCAGTTCCCTGCTGCATATCTCCTGTGTGCTTAGTGAAATGTACCTGGAGAAGTAACATTCCAGGGATGTAGCGATGTTCCAATGTGTTGAAAGAACATGAACACAATGACCTGTGGGGCCCTCAAGCATCACCAGTCACCATTCACCTGTCTCCCCTCCCTGCCACCATAAGGAAGTACTTTTTCACACAATGCATAATTAACCTATGGGATTCTCTGCCACAAGATGTGGTGACAGCCAACAGCCTTGATGGCTTTAAGAAGGGTTTAGATAACTTCATGGAGGACAAGAATATTAATGGCTACTGGTCCGAGGGCTATAGGCCACCACCAACCTCATAGGCAAGACTCCTCTAAATACCAGTTGCAGGGGAGCAACCAGGGGCGGAGCCACCATTGGGCCAATGGGTTCAAAGAACCCGGGCCGCCAATGGAAAAGGCCGCCGACGCCCTGTGGCTTGGGCTCCAGAGGAGCCCAGAACCAACTCCCCTCTTCCACGCCCGGGCCACCGAGAGCCCAGGCGAACTCTGCACCAGTTATTTCAGGCAGCGCCGACTGCCTGATAGAACATTTTCCCCTTCCACTCCCTCTCTGGAGGAAGAAAAAGGGGAAAACATCCTATCAGGCAGCCGATGCTGCCTGAAATGACGAGCTGAGAGCTCGTTCTGGCTCTCGGCAGCCCAGGCCACGTCCCCTTTGTGTGTGATGTCACACGCAAAGGGGCGTGGCCTGGACTGCCGAGAGTTTGATTTTGCTTTTCTCAGCACTGAGTATAATATGCTGTGCTATTGCTGTTATAACTATCTGGTTTTGCATGGTCTCATCCTGACAAAGGCAGAACTCTGGTGCCTGCCTGCCTTCCTTGAGCTGTTGTTTGTGAGATAACATTGTGCTGAGAAATGTGGCAGCTCTCTGTGTGTTATTTCTTGGTGATTGCTGTGATGAGCTCCATGTTTGGCCTTGAGACGAACTTGTGTGTTTGCTTTGCAATCTGCATTGCAAGGTGTACTCAGTCAAATGAGTACACTGGCTGCCGATACGTTTCCAGGCAAAATACAAGGTGTTGGTTATCCTATATAAGAAAAGGCTAAGTGAGTGGCCGTGGCTTTGGAATGTTGGGGATCTGCGTCCCTGCCTCCCTGGGCTGTTCTGGGCCTGCGCGAAGCACAGGCCCAGAAGAGCCCAAGGGACACAGGACCTCAGACACCAGTGTCCCACAGCCACGGGCGGCCATTAGCCGGTGTGTGGCGGCGGGGGAAAGTGGCCTCAGCCATGAGCTGCGGCACGGCGAGAGGAGGCCGAGGCAACCAGAAGCGGCCGCCCTGAAAAAGGCTAGGGCAATGGCGGCGGGGGAAGACCGAGACGGGGGACAGGGAAGCTGGGCGAGGTGGCGGCGAAGCCACCAACGAGGCCCCCGCCCGCTCACAGCCGTCGCCGCCACCTGCTCACCCGCCCTCCCAGCTGCCCAAAATGAAGCTGGGCGAGGTGGCGGCGAAGCCGCCAACGAGGCCCCCGCCCGCTCACAGCCGCCGCCGCCGCCTGCTCACCCGCCCTCCCAGCTGCCCAAAATCACCTTCCCCACTCCCCCCCAAAAAAGATTAAGGGCCAAAATGGCCCATGAGAAGGTCGCCGCCCCCGCCTATCGCCCTCCCAGCTGTTGAAGACCACCTTACCCGCTCCAGCCCGAGGGAAAAGAGAGGAGCTCACGAGCAGAGCTCCTCTCTGTGCTAAGTCACTGCTCAAACTGCCGCTATGGACGCAAAGGACGCCTATTGCGTCCATTGCGACAGTATAGGCAGCAGCTTAACACAGAGAATAGCTCTGTTTCCGAGTTCCTCTCTTCTCCTTCGAGCTGGAGCGGGTAAGGTGGGCTCCGGCAGCTGGGTGCGTGGGAGGGCGATAGGCGGGGGCGGCCACCTTCTCATGGGCCATTTTGGCCGTTATTCATCCACCCCCCCCCCAAAAAAAAGTAAAAGCAAAATAAGGAAGAACAAAAACAGAGACAACAACAAAACAAAAAACAAAAAGAGAGGGGGGACAAGGGGGGGGAAGAGACAGAAAGAGAGAGAGAGAGACAGAAAAGACGGGATAGAAAGCTAGCGCCCGTTATCATAACGGGCTTAAAAATACTAGTAACCTATAAAGCCCTAAATGGCTTGGGCCCTGAGTATTTAAGATAACGTCTTCTTCGTCATGAAACCCACCGCCCATTGAGATCGTCAGGAGAGGTCCGCTTGCAGTTGCCACCGGCTCATTTGGTGGCTACTCAGGGACCGACCTTCTCAATAAGAGCCTCCCCTGGCGATGGATGCCAAGTCAGTGTGGTTCTTTTTTGGCCCATTTTTGGACTGTGTGAAATGTGTGTTCTGTTTGGGGAGGGACAGATTCCCTTTTAATGTGTGCTTCTGCTGTGTTTTTCAAGGCCGGGTTGCAAAATGCATTGCAAATTGCAAGGCAAAACTGTTCTGGCCATAAGGAAAAATGGGGAACTTAAACTTTGAACTCGATCCTATGGGTGTTTGGGGGAAAGGTTAAAAAATTGTTTAAATTGTTAAAATGGATAGTTTAATTGTTTTTAAAGATATTTTTTAATTCGTGCTTATATTTGTATTTCTGTTTTAATTATTTTTAGTGATTTCTGTTTTTTAATTGTAAACCGCCCTGAGCCAGCTCGGAAGAGCGGTATAAAAATCGAACAGATAGATAGATAATAAAATCACCAACTTGCCCATTACCTTTGTGGGTTAGGTGGTAGCTAGCACCCATCATGCCTTACCACACAACCCACTTGGGTGTCCCTAGGAGCTACCCATGGGAAACAATGGGGTGTTTCGAGTTTCCCCATTGTTCCCTATGACTGGAACATGCAAAATGTTTTGAGTCTGTTTCAACAAAACAGCCAACTCGACCACTGTTTCAATGAAAGGTTTCCATCACTTTGCTCGAAATGAAACACAAAATCCATTTTGTGAACATGTCTAGTAATTAGTCAGTAAGATGAATAATGTTTGCAGTTGAAGCCCTACAAATGTCAAACTTTTATTTTACTTCCCTTTGGCAAGCACATTAATAAAACTTTATATGGCACTTACAGGTGGCCCTCGAGTAGCAGTTTCACCCATTCATGGCCCACCTCCCTGTATACCAGTTTAGTGATCACATCGGGTAGTTTTGGTTATTCATAGTTTCTAACCCCCAACTAAAATTGGTAAACAGTTTAAATAGCCACTCTCCCCACTTCTCAGCTGACACATGGGGAGATTTAAATAAATGGTGCCAGAAGTACAGGTGCTCCATCCACTCTCATCTCTTGCGCTACTTCTTTAAACCTCCCTGCACATCACCTGAGAAGTGGAGAGAGTGGCTATTTAACATACACCTCCCTGCAAGTCTCTGCTGATGTGCAGGGAGACTTACAATTTAAAAAGCCACCTTCCCCACTTCTCAGGTGACACACAGGGAGGTTTACAGTTTAAATAGCCACTACCCCTGCACAGGATGCTCAATCCACTCTTGTCGTGATATTATTTATCGAAGGAACCTAACCCACCCCCCTTCTTTTAGCTCAAGGACTCCAATATTGTGGTTTCTGCAAATGTGACCCCTGTGATATTAGAAGGTCTCCTGGGTTTCATTTCTTGAACTTTCCTAGCAGTGTAATCTATGCAGAATGACTTTTCCCAGTCAATGATGGGCCTTATTTTATGTAATAAAATAAGCTATACATGTAGATATTAATATAATATTGTAAACAGCAAGGTTGCAATCCTATGCATGCTTAATTGGGCGGAAGCCCACTGAATTCTATGGGAATTGCATTAAACATGCAAATAAGCAGGCTGCAGGTCATAATAGCTAAAGAGAAAATTAGCTATCCTGAACTCGTGTGTGTGTGTATATATAATTTTATTTACACACACACTGTATAAATGTGTGTGTGTGATTTTATTTATACTACAGACATTATTCATCTTATTGACTAATTACTAGGCATGTGCACAAAATGGATTTTGTGTTTCATTTTGAACTAGAAAGGAAATGCAAAATAATGGAAACCTTTCATTGAAATAGCAATCGAGCTGGCTGAAAGAGACCCAAAACATTCCGTGTGTTCCGGCCATAAGACACAATGGGGAAACTTGAAACACCCCATTAGTCTCCATGGGTAGCTCCTAGGAACACGAAAGTGGGTTGTGTGGTAGGGCATGATGGGTGCTACGTACCACCTAACCCACAAAAGAAATGAGCAAGCAGGCGATTTTCTTGCTCCATCCCAGTAAATATTATATATTTACTAACATAACTCAGCTTTATTGCTCTAATCAGTATCTGAAAGACTCACCACTCTCTTTTGATTCTGAGATCCATGTACTTCATGAAATTGATGCTTTGCATAGATTAAAAATGGTTTGCATGCTTTAGCTGTCTACAGCAACACAACAATTCAGAACATCTGCATTAGCCTGGAATGAATGGCAGTTACTACCTTTTAATCTTGGATCTAAGAGTTTTGCAACAGTGCCATAGGTTATAACCATAAAATACTACTATAAAAATATGTTGTTATTTCTTATTCAGAGAAAAAATGTGCCTGTTTTTAACAGGGGAAGGTGGGATCTACATCATTAAAATAAATCTTTCCAAAAAGTCCCTCCCCCACTGTTTCTCCCCATTTTTTTCTGTCCATTGAGAATATTAAAAATAATTCCTTGGGGGGGGAGGGCAAATACACATTTTAAATTTTTTTAAAAGCTTTGGGACTAGCTGCACCTCATGTATAAGCAGCACAGGTTTGTTTAATTCACCAGCTGGAGTAAAATTCCTGGCTACAGAAACATCCACAAGGTTCTTACTTGCCACAGCTATCTGCTTTACTCTCAGCTGAGCCAACTGCTGAGTCCATGTAGGTTGCTATATTAGAGAATCCTGCAGGCAAGTCATCCCATTCATCGAATTTGATCCCACTTCCCAAGGAGTAAGTCCCTTCAGCACATTTGCTGCATACTTGATTCTTCATTTCCAGATATTCCCCAGAAGCGCATGAAAAAGCTGAGAAGGCAAATATTTATGACAGATTAACAGCACAGATAATTAATGCATCATAACCACAAAGACACTCTGCCCAAAGAAAGCGTTCAGCAAACATAAAACCTTTAAAAAAAAAATCTCACATATCATACCACGGTATCCGTATCACGCACAAATTGGCAATGCTGTCTTTAGTGCAACTGGATCAATCAAGATTCTTTTTCTTAAGAATTTTATTTCTGTAAATATTCAACACTTCATTCAGCATGGACAACAGGCATAATTTGGGAAACTTAATAGCATATTAACACAATCCACAAATGATTTTCATTTATCTCACCCTGATGCCAAATAATAATTGGTGAAGAAATCACATTTATTAACAGTAGTAATAACTGCCTTTATATCATGTTTCTTGAATGTTAAAAAAAGACCAACTAGCCGCGTTTGGCCAAATTTTGTGGCAATTGTACTAGCTTACTCCATCCATCCATCCATCCATCCATCCACACATATTCACATCTTTTAACCAAAAGGTATTTTTACTTTCTGCAATTCAACCACCATGCTGTTTTTAACAAATAACGATTTCACTGGTTCTGCATTATACAACATCCAAACACCATAGATGCCAGGTAATAAATGTTGTGTTTCATTCCACTGAAGTCATTCAGGGAAGTCAACATGCACTCCTCAAGGCTCTTGGGTAATATATTGGCTGCATAATCTTTATTATGCTTATCTACTCACTGCCCTCGCAGCCAATAAGACTTTGACTTCTTGATTATGGAGAATCCAGTTAATACACATATTTTAACCAAACCTGACATTCAGGTTCCACCCATGTAAGGTAAAGGACTGACACCCAATTCTGTTTGAAAACTCGTCCTTGATCAACTGGGGGTAAAAACTGGACTATCAGAGAAACTGGACTGGTGCTAGTCATTTTTGCGCTTTTGTCCTAATGGTAAAATTCATTACTGATATCTTTTTATATTTTGGCCAGCTATTTCCATGTTCCACAGAAGACTGCTCTTTTCCCATCACAGTGCATATGTCCGTGAGCAGAAATAGCTCCAAGCATGCCAGCTGCTTGCCTGGTTCAATCTGAGGCTGAGTGTAGCTGATGGCAAAATGAATCGCTTTCGACATGAGGGAAAGCTGTGTTTCAGATGCTACACAGAGCAGCTAAAGAAATGGCTTCAGGAGAAAATGAGGGCCAAATTGCTACTGCAGTGTTTACAGATCAGCATGGAGCACAGCTATAATCCTTTCAAGATTAGAACCTCTGGCCTAGATTCAATATATTTCTTGCTATCTTATAGAAAGTGCTTTGCTTCATAGGTCAGGTACTTTCCAAGTAAAGTCCATTGAGCTCAATTTGAAAGCACTGAGAAAGGACTACTACTCCCAATGCTCTCTGTGTACCTTTACTGTGATGTTTTTGGTTAATCCATTCCTTGATCCAGGCCAGCTTTTGAATGGGGCTTCAGTTACTTGTATTCCAGTCCTGACGTAAAGGTGGGGCTAACAAACAGCTAACAGCAAGAGCACAAAAAAGCAGTCTGCACTTGCATCTCTGTACATAATATCTATTTCATTAAACTATTAATATTCCCAATTCCACTCCATTGCCTTGTCCTTGCATACCACAACTCCTTCCCTTGGATTCAACATCTTCCAAGATGGCTCTGGAATGCAGCCAGGCTGTGTTCTCTTTACCAGAGCTCTCAGACAGGTGGGAAGTAAATCAGGGATCCTGACACCATGTGGAGGTGAGCAATGAGAACATTCACCTCCACACAGTACTGGGGGAAAGTAATTCCTCACCACAAAAAGTCAAATTCTACAGCGTACGTGAACTTTGCAAAATACGCTTATTTGTACAATTGGCTCTACATCTGTTGAACATGGGGTGGGTCAAAGACCAGTAGGACACTGTAGCTCCACCCCCCCCCCCTATGAAAATGTTAGCCATTCACTTCTCTGGCTTCTGAAAGATCACCAGACTTTGCTCATTCGAACCTTTCTTCACAGCCATAATAACAGCTTACTGTGTATTTTAAATACAAGAGTGAAGATTCACATTTTACTACTACATTTTACTACACTGTTAGTGTGTCGGACCATACTGAATGCGTGTACTTAAGTCTGGGGACCAGGGATAGACTGGGACTTCTGTTGGAGTACTGATCACCCAGCTGCTCAACGGAGTCCCTAACTGAGCTGACGGACTTGGTCTCGGACTTGGTGTTGTAGTCCCCCCAGGCTTGTGGTGCTGGGGACTTCAATGTTCACTTTGGGACCAATTTGTCCGGGGCATCTCAGGAGTTCATAGCGGCCATGACAACTATGGGCCTATCCCAAGTGGTCTCGGGGCCGACACGCATTGCTGGTCACACGCTTGATTTGGTCTTTCACTCTGATCAGGGTGCTGTTCCATGGGTGGGAAATCCTGTGATTTCCCCATTGTCATGGACGGACCACCATCTGGTTAAGGTTGGACTCACAATTACTTCCCACCTTCGCAGGGACGAGGGGCCTATTAGGATGGTTCGCCCAAGAAGGTTATTGGATCCAATAGGATTTCAAGAAGCCTTGGAGGGATTTAAAGTTGGCTCTGCTGGCGATCTTGTTGATGCCCAGGTGGAGAATTGGAACAGCAAACTCATCGGGGCAGTAGACATGATTGCTCCTAAGCATCCTCTCCGACCCGCTTCAAAACTGGCCCCTTGGTATACAGAAGAACTACGGGGGCTGAAGTGGTGAGGTAGATGACTGGAGCACAAGTGGAGAAAGACTCGGCTTGAATCCGACAGATTGCAACATAGAGCTCATTTGAAGACCTATGCTCAGGCGATACGTGTGGCAAAGAAGCAATTCTTTTCTGCCCGTATTGCATCTGCAAGTTCACGTCCGGCGGAGTTGTTCAGGGTTGTGAGAGGGCTAGTATGTGCCCCTCCTCCCTTGAATCAGAATCTGGAACCATCAATTACCCGCTGTGATGTGCTTAATGAATTCTTTGTGGGGGAAATCTCTCGTATTCAGGCCAAATTAGACTCCGTCTCCACAACAGTGTCTGATATGGAGGTGTCCAGTGACTCCTCTTGTGTGATTAGGTTGGATCAGTTCCAGTTTGTGACTCCTGAGGATTTGGACAAGCTGATTGGAACTGTGCAGCCTACCACCTGTTCTCTTGACCCTTGCCCGACATGGCTTATATTATCTAGCAGGTGGGTTGTTGTAGAAGGCCTGGTAGAGATTATAAATGTGTCTCTGAGGGAAGGTAGGATGCCTCCTTGTCTTAAGGAGGCAATTATTAGACCGCTTCTGAAGAAGCCTACCTTGGATCCCTCAGAGTTGAGCAACTTCAGGCCTGTCTCCAACCATCTGTGGCTGGGCAAGGTGGTGAGGGTGGTAGCCTCCCAGCTCCAGACAGTCTTAGGGGAAGCTGATTATCTTGACCCATTTCAAACTGGCTTTCGGGCTGGCTAAGAAGTGGAGACTGTCTTGGTCAGCCTGATGGATGATCTCCAAATGGGAATGGACAGAGGAAGTGTGACTCAGTTGGTCCTTTTGGACCTCTCGATGGCTCGATACTATCAACATAGTATCCTTCTGGAGCGTCTGAAGGGGTTGGGAGTTGGAGGCACTGCTTTGCAGTGGTTCCACTCCTAACTTTTGTATGGTGTGCCTCAGGGCTCCATATTGTCTCCAATGTTGTTTATCATCTACATGAAACCACTGGGAGAGATCATCAGGAGATTTGGTGCAGGGTGCTATCAGTATGTTGATGACACCCAAATCTATTTCTCCATGTCAACATCATCGGGAGAAGGCATAACCTCCCTAAATGCCTGCCTGTAGGTGGTAATGGGCTGGATGAGGGATTACAAACTTAGACTGAATCCAGATAAGACGGAGGTACTCATTGTGCGGGGTCGGAACTCAAGAGACAATTTTGATCTGCCTGTTCTGGATGGGGTCACACTTCCCCAGAAGGAACAGGTACACAGTCTAAGGGTGCTTCTGGATCCAAGCCTCTCCCTGGTCTCCCAATTTGAGGCGGTGGCCAGAAGTGCCTTCTATCAGCTTCGGCTGATACGCCAGCTGCATCCATTTCTTGACGTGAACTACCTCAAAACAGTGTTACATCCTCTGGTAACCTCCAGACTGGATTACTGCAATGCACTCTATGTGGGGCTGCCCTTGTATGTAGTCCGGAAACTATAGTTGGCCCAGAATGCGGCAGGCAGGTTGGTCACTGGGTCATCTTGGAGAGACCATATAACTCCTGTATTGAAGGACCTACAGTGGCTGCCAATATGTTTCTGGGCAAAATACAAGATGTTGGTTATAACCTATAAAGCTCTAAATGGCTTGGGCCCTGGGTATTTAAGAGAACGTCTTCTTTGTCATGAACGCCACCGCCTACTGAGATCAGCTGGAGAGGTTCATCTGCATTTGCCACCAGCTCGTCTGGTGGCCACTCAGGGACGGCGCTTCTTCGCTGCTGCCCCTAGGCTTTGGAATGCGCTCCCTAGTGAAATAAGAGCCTCTCCATCTCTGACAGCTTTTAAAAAGTCTTTAAAGATGCATCTGTTCGCCCAGGCTTTTAATTAATATTGTTTTAATGGTTTGAATACTGTTTAAAAATATTGTTTTAAAATTTTTAAATTGTTGTAATGTTTTAGATTTTTTGTTTTTGTTTTAACTAAAGTTTTACTTTCTGTTTTTATTTTGTTGTAAACTGCCCAGAGACATAAGTTTTGGATGGTATAAAAATAAGTTGTTAAATAAATTTTTAAAAATACTACTATCATCTATAAATTTTTACTTTCCTGATCCAACATACCTGATCTAAATCATTTATATGGAGTATCTTGAATAGAATGTTAATTATTCATGTTCATTTTTCACCATTTATTAAAGCTGCATATGTGGTCAGCCTCAAATTAGTCTTAATTTTAAAGAGGATACTGCCAGAACAGTTAGACCCCAAAGGAAATCATCTTTAAATGATTTGGTCTAGTACATTCCAGTATGGTGACTCTGAAGCAGGCTTGTAAATAGGCATACAACTGATCACCTTTTAGCCCTATTAAGACAATATGTGCAGGGTGAGCAGTGAACATATAGTAAGGGGACAGAGAGAGTGGGATAGTGATAGCAGAACCTACTTTCCACTTATGAATGTTCAGCTGAAAACACCTGCAGAGTCTACATGCATACAGCTGTACCCACATTGGGCTCTATCCTCATTGTGGAGAGGCAGCCTTGTGGCCACACAGTTGTACATGCAGGGGATGTGCAGACATTCAACAGAAAATGCATAGGTTTCCCCACACACACATTCACTCAGCCTGAATGAATCATCATAAAAGTACCTTACTGAATAAATGTAGTCTCCAAGTCACTAGACAGGAAAGTTTCTATGAACTGAAAAGGAGTTGGCTCTTTCCTCCTTGCAGTCCACTTATGTGCCACAAATAAGTAATATAGGTGAAGAACACAGGTGAGTTGAAAACATTTTTTGTGAGCTAGCAATTATCTGAGCTTTTTCTCACCCACCCTCAAACTTAACTACATTGCACAGAAGTATGTTTTATTGATTTCAGCAAAAAATGTCATATTTTATTATATGTTTGAATCACAGGGTGTAGCGAATAGCAGATTTAAGCCCAGCCTTTGTCTCAAAGCAAGCTCACGTGGTGGAAACAAAAATGCTGCATAATTCCCTCCATGTTTGCTCAACAAAGGCTGTTCCTTTAAAACTTAAATTGCTCCTTTGGTAGTCCAATCACTGCCACCACACCCACTTTTTAACAGAGTTTATTCCCTCCACCCGTTTTGGGCGAAATTCCACAGAAACTCTCATCCTTTAACAATGGAAAAATAAAGAAAACCTTCCATGTGCAGCCTACACATGAAGAGAAAACTTAGTGGTGTCAGTTGCTGAGCAATCAACACTGAGGCATGTTTGCACCAGAGTAGAACCCCTTTTTCCTGAGTTAAAAATCCACTCAGAGGCAGGTAAAAATACAAAGAGCAACAAGAGAAAAACTTTATTCAAAATACAACAGATTGCTTCAGTCTGAGGCACTCTCAGCTTTGAATTACAGGTAAAAATACATACTCAGTACTTTACAAGATTACTTCCAAAGATCACTCCAGCTAATGTTTGGAGTGGCACACTTTAAAATCGTGGTTACCCAGTTGCAAGGATAATTCAAAAAGTACCCCCAGGTTTAAAAGCACCTTTACAGGGTACAGAGATTTCTACAGAGCCCTAGTTGGATAAAAGGACTCAGGCTCAGGTCCTCTTTGTTACGTTACAGATAAAAACACAATAAACCAATTGTAAGGATTTGCAAAAGCACATCAAAAGAAATCTAATGCAGGCTACCTAACACAAGGTTCCCTGGCTAAACCTTTCCCCGAAGCTGAAGCCCTGGCTTCCCTCCTGAACTCACCAAGTCCATGGTAGAGACTTCAGGCCCCTGTAGAGCTCCTGGTTGCTGTCATTGCCAGGCCAGACATCCTGTAGTTCACCCTGCCTGGATCCAACTGAGAACAAAGACCCCCTTCACTTCCTGCCTCCAGGAGCTGCCCACTATGTGTTGGGTGGCTGATCCCTAGAGGTTACTGTCAGTGCCTGATAGACAGGACAGGGTTCACTTCCAGCTCACTTGTTAGGGGAGGGGAGGGCTGATCACCACACAGGGTTAAAGGTCAGATGTTAAATTATAACACACATTTCCCAGCTGAAAGTACATTCTGCTTTTTAGGGTAAAATACCTTTCACCCACTGAAGGTTTTCACTTCAAGTGTCCTTAAGACATCCTTCCAGGCTGTGAGAGCCTTCTATCCATGGGCACCACATGATTCTATGGGAAACTTGGGAAAGAGCATGTGGTTGCAGCCCTACCCATGCAAGTGTGTCACTTAGAAGATTCTCCCAGTCATGTAGCAGATTAGCGTGTCAAACAAATGAGCCACAAGTTAAGCCCAAGCAATATATTGTCTTTTCTTTACCTCCAGTCTGCCTTGCCTTCTGGTGCATTCCAAGTCATTCTCCTTTGAACTCCAGTATCTTTTCCACATTCAAAATACACTATGCATTAGACTTCTGAATCTTGAAAGAGTTCCTTGTGATTCAAAGCACTTAATGGTTTCCCTCCATTATTTCCCTGTGTCAATGCAACTCACTCTTATAAAATGTACCTTACACAATATTTTGCAGGGAACGATTCTCAAGAAGATGAATGCCAATTATCTAATAAAGGCACATTGGTTGCTATTTTATTTTATTTTAATTTAATTAACATCTTATATCCCGCTCATCCTCTAAGCAGCCCAGAGTATACTACATACTTAAGTTTCTCCTCACAACAACCCCATGAAGTAGGTTCAGCTGAAAAAGAAGTGACTGGCCCAGAGTCACCAAGCAAATATCATGGCTGAATGGGGATTTGAACTCGGGTCTTCCCAGTCCTAATCCAGCACTCTAAACACTACACCACGCTAATGTAGTTGGTTCAAATTACTTAGACTATTCCAGCCTTAACAGAAATTACTTCCTACATGCATGCAATGCTCATAAATTAAATAATTTTGTGGAATATGTAGCTTTTGCTTCCATACTTCTACTGGTCAGTGACCATAATAATGACTCAAGATTCTGGTTCTGGGGTGTGTGTGTACATATGTACATTTTGCATATCTTCTAGTAAGCTGGTCAACAATAAAATGAGGCAATGAAGAATAGAAAGAGGATAATAGAGATGTGAAATTTGGCCAATGTCAGTTTTACATTTATAATAAACTGATTTTTAAAAGTAAGGATGTAAATCTTACTCTAAATTCCAGGCACCTGAATTTGCATGTTATTCAAATTAGCTTACAAATAATTTGCATGTTATGCAAATTAACTGATCCAGTTGATTTGTATTTGCTCTGGATATCTACCAACAATAGTTGGGGAGGATCTCTTTACCTGACCATTTATCTGAGCATTAAACACCTAGACTTTCTATCCCAACACTTTCTAATATACACAGAGCTTTTCAGTTAAGGCTGCAATCCTATACACACTTACTGATAGAAACAAATGGTATTTACCATGCATAGAATGGATTGCACTATAAATCCAAAAACCTTAAACATTATAATACACAGGTAGGCAGTGATTTACATAAAAATCAAGCTATCCTCTCAGATGCCCTATAGAGATCTCCTGTTGACAAAAAACAAAGGCAACATTCCTCAAGGGGATTAGTTATTCCTCAGGTATTAGTTATTCCTCAGGTTCTTTATCTGCCTTACTCGAAGTCCCAGCGGTTGAGCAGAATAGTGACTGCACATTTTGCTCCATAACTCCACTTCACAAGGGCTAAAGCTTAGCTTAAAAAAAAAATGAAAGCTGGAAATCTGGGCAAAGAATAGGCTAACTGGGCAATGGGGGACTTGCTTAAAATCTGGGCATTACCCAGAAACCAGGGTAGATGGCTACCTTACATGTGTAATAATGTCCTATGGCAACAGGACCAAACTGCACACATGCAGCCATGCAGGATATCTGTGATCTTTCTCTCATTAAAAGCAGCCATGTACAAGCAGCTATTAGCCTTGGAGAGAGAGAGAGAGAGTCCCAGTATAGATAAATGCCTTTTTACTGTTTCATAGCAACCTAAGAGGGTTATTTAAGCTGCGGAAATGGCATAGGAGGGAAAGAGTTAACCCCCTCTCCAGCAGTACCATGGACCTGATCTTTGGGTCTCTCTGCAGCAGCATTTAATAAAGATGTCTGGATCACAGATCTCTCGTAGTTTAGCCCTGAGTGGTAAATATAGGCCGAGCATTGCTGAATGGGTAAAGCACACACTACAAGTTTAGAGAAAGGGGATAGTCCTAAGAATCTAAGATCCAAGAATAGATATCAGCATATCTTCTAGATATCAGCTTGATTGTTAAATGCATCTTGAACCATGTTTGATTATTAAGGGGAACAAAAACAAGGAGGTGCTACTGAAATTTGTAGTAACAAAATGTAAAGCCTTACTGCATTCCTTCCCTTTGACAGGATCAGGTAAACCAGAGCACTCCACTCCTGGATTTGGAACTGCTACCCTCCATCTGGATCCACTGCTGTCACATTCTGTGTATTCATAGTGGTACTCTGCCTGCAAGCAATGATATATTGTTTTATTTCCATCATAGTTACATTTTCATTTAGTCTTACTACATCCATGAACAAGGAAAGGAATGCTTTTATCAAAACGCCAGGTTCTATTTGGACCCAAAGTTAAATCGCTGACTAAAACAACACGCTCTGTAGATGTATGGAAAATAAAACTGGAATTAAAACTTAAACATCTACAAAACGACAAAGGTTCCACATTGAGGGTAATCAGTATGGTGTCTTTGGCTTCCCCTTGTGCAGTTTAGCATGCCTGGAGCCAAGCTGGAATGCTGAAGGGTGGGACTTCACTTTGGAAGTGAGAAGGAGGCAACCAAAGCCAGAGAACTCACTCAAGGGAAATAGTCTTTACCATTCTGAAAGCAACTATAATTTGATCTAAATAATACAGTTTAAAAACATATTTGTTTCCTAATACCCCAAACTCTCAAAAACTGATATAGCCTTATAGCATTAAAAACAAATCTAATATAGATAGTTTGTCAGAGGTGAGACAGACATTTTTAAATGAAATATTTTTTCTAAAATAACAAACATCAAAGGCTCTAGAGATAAAGTGTCTTTCATAAGAAAAAGAAAAAGGCAAAGGCCATCTGAAAAACAACTCAAGATACACTTCACATCTTGATTTTATTCATTAATTTCTAAATTGTAAGGACCACTTTCTTGAGAAAGAGTTTCTCTCAAAAGAAGTTAAGAACAACTTTTGATTTTGATATATAGCTGTTTGTTATTGTCAATTTTACAGCTGTTTGACTTGCCCACTTGTTGCTTCAACAGAAGCTGGTTACCAGTCCAGATCCAGTAACAAGCAAAGTCTGAGAGAAACCCTTCTGTTTAACCAAATTTAAATAAAACGTGCACATTACCAAAATCTCAGTAGAAATACCTTATTTTGAGATACAGAAAGACATTCAAGATAATGTCCAGTTTAATAAACCAATGCTATCAGCTATTGTTAGAAGGAAGGTCATCTTTAATATATTCTTGAGTGTGCCCAATTATAGGAACACATTGGAAGCAAAAATAAGTGTCAGCCTTTAGCTGTCAGCCATACCAATTAAAACTGGCCCTCACTGAATAATCAACTAAGGCTTTGTGTTCATATGTTTGCATTTATGACGTTCAGACAAAATATAACCTCATTAAGAGTCACTAGTGCTGTGACCTATAGCTATAGTCATTTAATAAATTACTATAGTTGCTTCTGCTATTAAAACATGAAATTGCTGCTTCTTTCACAAAACTTGAGAAAATGAATTATCTACTTTTAGACATCATTTGGTTAGTATAATAATCTACTTCTAGACATCATTTCACAGGTTAGTACAACAACTTGCTGTTCAAATACACAGCTTTATGTTTCAGTCTAGATCCTCTGTGGTTCAGAACGCTATTTGTATGGGTTATATCACAACAACCACTTTTTGCAGAGAGAATAAGAAAGGGAGAGGGAGGGACAGAGAAAACAGAGGAGGAGGAAGGGTGGGCAGAAAAAATGATGGCTGGTCTCTCTTCCACTTCACTGAAAATTTTAAAGATAGCAGATGAATCTGGGTTGTAGCCAGGCAACTCAGTCACATAAGCATTTGGTTTTTGCAAAAACTGTAGTGAATTTGTGATTTTGTGCTAGAATCTCAGTGAATATTTCCACTGAAAATCCAACTAAGGGTTAACATATATAATTTTCTTAATGGAAGGCTGACATTTTCCCAAGTATTCTAGGAAGCATATCAAAATCAGTTCATAAGGTTCAACTGAAAAGGTGAATAGTAACTGGGAGAGCAAAGCCAAAAATAGATGTGAATTTTTTTCATATAAAACATTCACCAAGCATTGCTTTATTCTGTTCTGCCAGTGAAATAAACTGTATGTGTGTGTTCTGATAAACTGACATACTTTTAAGGATTTTGTAAGAATTTCTCCAGCAAAAAGCACCTATCCTCCTTCATCTATACTAGTCATTTATCTAAAGGAGGACTGTCACCCCAGCAACTGTGCTAATCTTAGCAATAGGAGGAGGGTACTTCAAGATGATCACTTTTGTGTCAGGGAGGATGATTATCACCCATTTGTATCCTATCTGATTTACACTGAACACCATTATACCACACAATAAATAGTGATTATCTCCACGTGTTTCATCACCATTTGAAAAAAACAGTTCTGCCTTAGAGTTTCAAAATTTCTATTTCCAATTGTCACAGTACCTTTTTCAATGAGACCTGCTGTTCCAGTTTCCTTTGCTTTGCCATAGCCATGAGAGAGCCCATGCATCCTCCCCCAGCCCACTGCCTACTTAAAATGAAGCATGAGCCCCAAGCTCCCTCACTCCCTGCCCCCCTTGCCTTGGTGCAATTGCATCATTTATTTATTTATCATATGCATATACCCCCTGATATGTGTATCTCTAGGTGGTGTACACAATTTAAAACAAACTAGTAGGCCCAGGCACAGAGCATCTGTGCTTCTAGTTGGGCCCAGCCATCCCCCACCCCATGCCACAGCCACCGTCTCACCCGGCGGGGGGGAGGCAGGGCCAGGTCGTCCCACTGCCACCACCTCCCTCCGCCTCACCGTCCTCCTCGGGGTAGTGGGACTTTACCCGCTGCCAGTCCTCCTCTCGCCCTCCTCTTCAGGGCGGCATCACCACCTCGCCATCCTCCTCCTCGGGGCAGTGTGGCTTTGCCTGCCGCCCATCCTCCTCCTGCCGCCCATCCTCCTCTTGCCCACCACCCCAACCACCTCCTGGCGCGCACTCCCCGCCTCTTTTCTGGTGGACTGATGGGCCTACTTAAGGGCAGGAGTGGTTGTTCCCCTTCCCTTGACTCCCTTCCCCAGGTCTCTCTGAGTTCCTCTGAACTATCCCATCAGAACTTGTTGATTTCCTTTCTGGGCAAGGAGACCTCTGAGATATTCTTAACTTTCCATTGGATGTACAACTCCCTCCTAAGTGGTTTTCGCCTTAGGCATGAATGTGTTACAGAGTACTCATCTAATGGAGTTGTCCATGAAGTTGCAATCCATCTCATCTTGCCTTATAGACCTTGAGGGTTCTTTTCCACAGGATAGGACATAACCCCACAGGGCATGAGAAGGCACTTGAGGGTGGCAGCTCTGGTCAGCTATACAGCCTGGAATCACAGAAGCCCACAGATCACCAAATTGGCAACTTGTTCTGACAAGAGTATTTTATAGCTGCTTCCCTCATAAACACAAAGGAGTCTTAACTTGGTTGAACTAACACTTTACTCGGGGTGGGGGGGGACACGACTCATTTTTCTCCTTCTCCTATCCCTCCCTTTTCTTTCTGACTCCACCCCCTACACTCTCTACAGGATCCCCACTGGGACAAACTTCTAAAATCACAAAACATAAAAGATTAGTAGATAGAATACAATACACCCTCCCCTTTATAACAAGCAGAATTGAATTGATTTTAAATTCAGTGATGAAAGCTTGAAGTCTTTTAGGTGGTCTCCTGTCACACACACTTTTTCTAAGTCTTAGGGTCTCTGGCACATGAACTGTTAGTAGCACATGAGCTGCTTTGTTTTCTGCTAGTGAGAATTGTCCATCACTTTCATCAGCCTCCTCTGCAAAGTCAAAATTGGAAGCAAGATCAGATTCCTCTCCAGATCCTCTCTTTAGATCAGACTCCCTTCTCTCTTGTCTCATAGCATGCATGCTGGAAAGTCTGGAACTGTTCAATTTATTTCCTTCATCCAATATGACAGAATCTCTGTGGATTTTGATTATTTGTATATCTGGAACATACCTTTCTCACTTTATAAGGAAACCATACTTGAACAAAATCCCGCATCTGAAACGTTCATTGTTTCCAACCCTGTTTTCTATCCACATACAATTCTTATTTTTGTTGCTTCACCCTTACCCATTCACGAAATTCTGCAGGGTGAGTTGGCATGGAAAGCCCTATCAGTTGTTGCTGCTGGGTAAATTTGGTGGAAGTGTTGCCTCCTCTCAACAGTTCAAATGGAGAATTTTTTTTGTAGTATAATGAGTAGTTTGATGAGCAAATAGAGTTTCACAGATTGCCTTTTTCCAGGGTTGTTGTTGCGTAGCAACCAGTCACTAACAAGTTCATTCTTTCCTATAAGCCATTCCCTTGAAGAAGGTACAAGGAAATAGTCTTGTGTTTTATCCCATGGTTATGCAAATACTGCTCCATTTCAAAGGAGGTAAGATGTGTCCCATTGTGAGTCACAACTTTTTTAGGAAAACCTTCTCTCACAAAAACTGCAGCTATGAACTGGATCATTTTGCTTGTAGTAATGTTGTCAGCAAATGAAATTTCTGGCCAGCTGAAATAGTAATCCACCATCACTATAACAAATATATAGTTTCTGAGTTGGTTATCACCATTATAGGCCCCACTTTATCCAGAGCAGGTTTTCCCCAGGGTCAATTGGGATACTCTACTGGAGTCAAGAGGGTGATAAAAGGCTTCTGTGATTTGTCACATGCAGCATGTGATACAGTGCCTGGTTACATTTTCAATGCATTTGTCCATACCTGGCGACCATAATCCTTCTCTGATTCACCTTTTTGTCAAGCTCATGCCCAGTTGACCTTCATGGGCAATTTTGATCACTTTTGCTTGTAAGGTGGTTGGTACCACCAAGCAATCAGTCATCAGCACCAACTCATTGAGAAAGGACAACTCACTCGCTATGTCCGTGTATGGTTGAAGATGTTCAGGCATCTAGTTTTTGCATGGCTATCCATTAGTTATGTAAGGTTAAAGTTCAGTAAGCACTTGATCAGCACTGAGGGTCACTTTCCATTCAGAAGACGTGATCACTCTATGATTGGATGAAGCTATTTGCACAATTACTATTCCTTCAACCTCTTCTTTTGGGATCTACTCTTGGCCTGGAAGTGGAAGTTGAGATAAACAATCTGCAGTTGTATTCTGAAGACCTGGAAGATATTCCACCTGGAAATCGAAGTCCATAAGCCTGTGTCATGTCCCCATCTTCAGATAGTGAAGAGGAAGGGGAACCTGGCAGACCTCCAGCAGTTGCAGGGATACCTGAAGGGCAGAGTCCAGCTGTCAACTCACAGGAAATAGCTGAGGAAGATCTGGTTGAAGCTTCAGGACAAGCGGGGCCATCAGAGGCAGCAGAGGCAGGGAATGGAGAGCAGAACACTGAGGTAAACATTGAACCAACTTTGCCTCCTCACGAGAGAAGATTGATGAAATGCCAACTACAGGTGGAAGTGCTCAGGAGAAGTAGACGGCTGCTCAACAAACCAGATGAACCCTGAATCTGTACCAGCTGGCCGAAGGCGGGGAGCAATTAAGCCAAGCTATAAATTAAGTCTGAAGGCTGCAGCCAAACGCTGGAAGCAACATGTCTCCTGGAGTCTGCTTCAGCTGAGCCTCAAATTCAGAGGAAGCCCAGCTTCATGTTGGCCTCTAGAGACCCAGGCTTTTCCTGCTTTAACTCTGCTACCTGATCGAGTCCTGACAATTGTACCTAGCTGCAACATCTCCCCTGGGAACGCTTTGCATCCCTTTTTGCTCTGGAACTGTGCAATCTGGTGAGCAGACTGAGTTTGCAGGGGGAGGCTATCTGAACTTGATACTGTAGTAAATTGTTCTTTTGTGTTTTTCTTGCTGAGCAAAGAGGATTCTGAGGACCTTCCAGTGACCTTGACGGAGATTGTGACTTGGACGCCGGACAGACAGGCTCCTTATAGTCTGGTGATCCATTTGGCTATTCTTGGGGTTGCTCAACTTGATCCCTGAGTAGTAAATAAAGTAGATAGGGGTTTATGGTCTGACCTTAAAGTGAGTTTTATGCCCCACAATGGTTATAGTTACAATTGTGTGCCTGTTCGTGTCAAAAGAAGCAAGATCAGGGCTTTCAGCAGTAGCCATTTTGATAGTCTGAAAACTAGCCATGCAGGATGCATCCCAATTAAATGCAATGTTCTTTTTAAAAAGAAGATGCAATGGCGCAACTTTTGAGGCAAATTGTCTAACACATTTTGAGTAATATTCACAGAGTCCGAAAAATGATCCAAAGGCATCCTGTTGTGTGCTTCTGGTGCGTCCTGAATAGGTTTCACCAAGTCTGTTTTGGGATGTATGCCACTCTGATATGTGTGTACCAAGTATGTCACCGAGGGTGAGCAAAACTGACATTTCTCTGCAGAGATCATAAGTTTGCATTGTCAGAGTTTTCTTAGGACTGCTGTCAGTTTAGCATCATGCTCCTCAATATGCCATGCACTAAACCTTTTAGTTTAGTGTCATGCACTAAAATGCTATCCTGAAAGTTATTTATGCCATCCATAGTCCCAAAAATTGCATGTATTCTTTGAAATACCGAAGGTGCAGAGGCTAATCCAAAGGTCAGTTTTTTGAATTGAAAACGCCCTCTGGAGTAATGAAGGCTGTACTTGCATGAACTTTTGAGCAGAGGAATTTGATGATGGGCCAAAGGCAAATCCAAAGTTGTGGCCTCTTTCAGAGTAAGCAACATTTCACTGATATTGGGTAATATCAGTGAAATCTACTACAATGTTGGAGTTCACATCTCTTAAATCTATGCACATTCGAAGTGTATCATTTGATTTCCATACAAGAACAATGGGAGATAACCGTTCTGATGAATCAACAGGTTCTATGATGTCAGCATTTATTTATTTAGTATATTTATATAGCACCCCAAACAAAAAAGTCCCTGGCAGTTCACAATATAAAGCCATTAAAACACTGACATAATTAAAACAATTTAAAATACAATAAAAACTATAAACAAAAAGCCTGACTAAACAGGTATGTTTTTAGGTCCTTCTTAAAAACATTCAGAGAAGGGGAACTTCTAATTTTATTAGGACATGCATTCCAGAGTTCTGGGGCAACTCTAGAAAAGGCCTGGTTTCGGGTCACCATCAACAAAGTTGGTGGCAACCGCAACTGGACCTCCCCAGATTATCTTAACAGGCGGTGGGGTTGATGAAGAAGAAGGGGCTCTCTTAAATACCTTGGACTCAAGCATGTCTTAAGCAAGTCTTAAAAGCTCTTCTTTAAGTGGATGATGTAATGTTATGGGTACATTCCTCACAATATCTGTTGTACAGATATTACATTTGCCTTCATCTGAATTTTATGTTTGAAATGTATGGCAGTGCCATGAGTATAAGCAAAAATGTCCAAGAAATAAGCAATCATATTAGAACTAGTATTTTTCAGCCCTTTAAAATAATGGGCGCTAGTCTCCGCACTCAACCGATCTGTGCCGCCGCTGCCACTGCCGGACCCGCCGCCGCCTCTGGCCTCCCGGCCGGGCAGAGAGTTCCACTGCCGCCGCCAAGAGTGCCGCCCGCCGCCGCCGCCTTTGGCCTTCTGGGCAGGCGGAGAGTTCCGCCGCCGCAGCCAAGAGTGCCGCCTGCTGACCCGCCCGACCCGCCGCCTCTGTCCTTTTCGGCGGGAGGGCCAGACCTGCCGCCGTTTGTCCCCTCCCCGCGGACCCCCAACGCCTCAATGATGATAATCTGGACCCCCCGCTGCCCCCTCTGCCCTCCTGGTCCCCTCACAGCCACCTCTGCCCTCCCAGTCCCCCAGCTGCCGCCTCTGCCCTCCCCGTATCCCATTCTTCGGCCGCCTCTGCCCTCCTCAACATGGCCGCCGTGTCTCTGCAGCCGTATCTTTCTCGGACGTTCTGGGCATGCGCTCCGCGCATGCCCAGAACTGCCAAGAAAGACACGGGCAGACACGGGATTACACCTAAGCATTTTATTATAGAGGATATGGATTCTCCATCATTGTAATCAGGGTGCACCAAGGTAATTTTGGTGCCCGGACACACACACACACACCCGCTGCAAGTTTAACTGTGGCACCAAAAACTTCTATAATTCTAGCCACCATGTGTGCGGCTAGGGTGTGGGGGTGAGCTCAGCAGGCCTCCCTCACCCCTGTAGTGGTGGTGGCGGGCAGAGCATGAGCGGCAGCTAGGCCTGACGATTGGGCCCAGCAACCCTTGAGAACTGTGAGGCGGTCAAGAGCACCTGCACAGTTGGAATAGAGTGCCGCAAGCCCTGAAACTCCCACACACCCCAGCCCCCTAGAATTATTGTAGTTTTCAGCACCACAATTCAGTGCTGTGGGGCAGCCGCAGGGCAGGTGAGAGGTGGTGGCAGCAGCCCCCCCCCCCCGGACCTTGGAGGCCACGGACCGGGACCCCAAGGTCCAGAGGTAAGAATGCCTCTGTCTGTAATATGGGTTCTGTGCTATTTGGATTGAATGCTATCCATAGATCTTTCTGGGTTCAAGCAGTTCGACCCCATTCAGGATGTTAGTGAAGCAAAAGGGGAACCCTAGCAACTAAACCTTTTCAGACAAACACCATAATTGTGATGAGCACAGGGAAGACGGGGCTTTCCAGTGTGTCAGCGGCAGGAGCAAGACTTCCAGGTTTGTCCTTGAACATTGCACATGGTTACAGCATTCCTTTCCAATCCACCCCCCACCCCGCCATATGTGAACAAGACTTAAGAACAAGCATAATGACATGCAGCTTGCCTATCCCACCATCACTGGAGGACAAATCACTGTGAGGAGCTAATTTTTCTCTCTGCCCTCTGAGTGGCTTCATTTTATATATCTTTATATAAGATAAGGTAATTTTCTTAACCCGATTAACTGTGTACCATGCTATTTAAAAAATATCACTTGCTAAAAGGGGCTTCAATAATCCTTAGAGATCCATGTGCTAACTATATTTACATGTCAAGAGGGATCAGATGTACCTAAAAATAAGTAAAGCTTCTTTAAGAGAAGAACAAAGGGAGGATTAGAAGGCGAGGGGGAGAATTTGACCCAGTCAAATGGTCTAGTGATCTTTTCTGAGTAATTAGGCTGAGGCTGGGAAACACTCTCTCTTTCTTCCTTCTCACAGCAGTGGCATCTCACTACGTCGCCAAGCTCATCACTTACTTAGCAAATCAACAAATCAATTTTCTGCAATATTTTTTTCATAAGCTTATCACTGGTTGTTAGCCATGATAGCAAAATGAAAATTTAATATACAGAGGGAATAAACCTCTGGACACCACTTGCTAGAGATAAAACAACAGAGGAAGGTAATCACTTTCCAGATCCTCACCTGTGTGAGATGTTCCTGGAGGCATCCAACAGGGATGTGCAGGAACCAGTCCAGAGGCCATTCTAAAGGTCTTGAAGGTTCGAGGCTGGGGGGCGTGGTGGCTCTTTAAGGGTGAGAGAGGGTGCAGTTACCCCACCACCACTTTCCCCCCGCCACCGCTCCATTTTTAGGGTAATCTATGGGGCGGCAGCATACCTCCATGCCACCCCTTCCCCCGTTATTGGCCAAAAGTATACTTCCGTGCAAAGCATTATGACCCATTCACAAAATGACAATAATGCAAAGCATTATGACCCATTCACAAAATGACATGTCATAAAACACTGGAAGCAACAGCGAACTGTAAGACTGGACTAGTTAGATTAGATACTGGCACAAGAAGCTAGAAGGTCCTTTTAGGTCATATGCATGGATTTCTGAGTCAAAACTACTTTTCAAATAATTGCAGAAAGGGCTTTCCATGTGGGTGTGGTGTATGTAACATACCTCACAAGGTTGCTGTGAGGATAAACATAACCATGTACACCACTCTGGGCTCCTTGGAGGAAGAGTGGGATATACATGCTAAGTAAGTAAGGAAGGAAGGAAGGAATTGATTATGTTGGAAGAAAAATAATTTTAAAAATCAATTTGCTATGCAGAGAGCTAACCAGGTTTTTCTCTGGATTGTGGCCAGTATCTGTAACATAGGTTACAGTATCTGTAACAGAGCTGCCCTGAGCTGACAGAATACTTAACAAGTCATATTAGCCCTATTTTTATTTTTTATTTATTTTAGCACATTTGTATACCACCCAGAATTGATATCTCTGGGTGGTTTCCAATAAGACAATACAAATTAAAACAAAATAAAAAGATTAAAATATAATTTCAAATTTAACACAATATTAAAGCTATTAAAACTGTTAATTTAATTGAAAGCCTGGGTGAACAAATGTTTCTTAACTGCCTTTTAAAAAGTTATCGCCTGGGTGAACAAATGTTTCTTAACTGCCTTTTTAAAAGTTATCAGAGATGGGGAGGCTCTTATTTCAGAAGGGAGCGCATTCCAAAGCCTCAAGGCAGCAGCAGAGAAGGCCTGTCCCTAAGTAGCCACCAGATGAGTCACTGGGAACTTCCGATGAACCTCTCCTGATGATCTCAATGGGTGATGAGGTTCATGGTGAAGATGTTCTCTTAAATATCCAGAGCCTAAGCTGTTTGGGGCTTTATAGGTTATAACCAGCACCTTGTATTTTGCCCGGAACCTTATCAGCAGCCAGTATAGCTCTTTCAATAAAGGAGTTATATTGTCTCTCCGAGAAGACTCAAAGACCAACCTGGCTGCTGCATTCTGTACCAACTGCAGTTTCTGGACTATGTACAAAGAGCCCCACATACAGTGCATTGCAGTAATGAAGTCTGGAGGTTACCAGCAGATGTACCACTGTTCTGAGGTTGTTCGTCTTGAGAAATGGATGCGGCTGGCATATCAGTTGAAACTGATAGAAAGCACCTCTGGCCACCACCTCAACCTGGGACATCAGGGAGAGGTTTGAATCCAGAAGCACCCCCAGATTGCATACCTGTTCCCTCTGGGGAAGTGTGACCCCATCCAGAACAGGCAGAGCAGTTCCGACCCCACACAATAAGTACCTCTAGCTTATCTGGATTCAGTCTTCATTTGTTAACCCTCATCCAGCCCATCACTGCCTCCAGGCAGGTATTTAGGGAGCTTATGCCTTCTCCTTAGTATGCTGACATGGAGAAAAAGATTTGGGTGTCATCAGCATACTGATAACACCCTGCACTGAATCTCCTTATGATTTCTCCCAGCAGTTTCATGTAGATGTTACACAACATTGAAGACAACATGGAGTCCTGAGGGACACCATATAAAGTTCAGATTTTGAAGAGCAACAGTCTCTAAGGGACACCTTCTGGAATCTGCCAGAGAGGTAGCAGTGGAACTACTGCAAAGCAGTGCTTCCCACTCTCAACCTTCTCAGATGCTCCAAAAGGATATTTTGGTTGATAGTATCAAAAGCCCCCAAGAGATATAAAGGAACAAAAGAGTCACACTCCCTCTGTCAATTCCCAACTGGAGATCAGGCCAATCAAGGCAGTCTCTGCAATCTGTGAGTCTAAATCAGTTTAAATCCATGTATTTCAAAATTAAGGAAGGAAATAGATGTCATACTTGACATGGGGCTGATGCAGAAAAAAGCAGCCCCATACACCATCGTTGTTTATTTTCCCTAACAGCAATAGGAATTACCTTGTGCCACTGCTCCAGTCAAATTTTGAGCCCTCAGACTACTTTTAGGTAAAAGAAGAAAATATCAGGAGAGGCAATCACAGATCTCCTGCATCTCATTTATTTTGGTCATTAGTGGTCCTTTTTTAGAGAGGTGATGAAATCAAAGGAAATAACAATATAACTCACAAGTTGCTTTCTCCTGCTTTTTCAAATATTGTTATTGGTGCAACACCAACCAGCTGCAACCAGTTACTGTAACACCAACCAGCCTGGGGTGAGAAATGATCAGTTACTAGAACATGAAATAAAGAAGAGGCTTACTCACAGCATTCCAGGTACACATTGATGGAGAATGAAGTTCCTGCTCTGTTGCCTAGGAGATAGGTTGTTTCTCTGTGTTCTGGAAAAGGGGGTTGGAGTAGCACTACTTTTAAATTCCTCAGGAGAACATAATAGCAAAGGCTGCAGCATCACATTAATATAATAAAGTAGAGGGGTCCAGCTAGCTCTTCTTAATACCTTCCTCTAAAGCTGCCACCTGTCATAAAGTTTAGGGACTGTATATGGGTCAGGAGCCCTGTTCATCATAGAAGAAGCAAGTAATTATAGACATTTTTGTGAAGGTCAGACTATTTCAAATGTGGACAAGTAATTTTGCTTTCACATAAAAAGAAATTCCATCCATAATAAGTTCTGAACGTATAACAGGTAGAGTTTACCATATTTATACTTATTATAGAGCAGACTCCCAAAACCATGAACCAGTCCATAAAAATGACAAATTGCAGTCCTACTCAAGCTCTGGCAGGTATTCTTGGGAAAGGGTATATATCACTCCCATCTCCAGCATGTAACTATAGTTCATTGATTCAGGCACAGGGGTGTAGCTATAATTGAGTGGATGGATTCAAAGAACCCGAACGCCTGAGGGCCCCCCAGCTCCACCCCTCCCTATCTTCTTCATTATCTCCCTCACTCCAAGGGGCTGCAGGAGAGAGGGGTGAACACGGGCCCTCTCTACCATAGCTATGTTCAGGCATAATGCCAAACCACAGTTCACACAAATCATGGTTCACAAACTTCAAATCATGGTTTCTGATTCTGGTTTCCTGACTAATCAGAAACCATGATTTGCCCATTTGGACACAGAACTGCAACTTTAACAAAAAGACAATTTTACTTCCATGGAACAGGACCTCTGTGCATGTATTTCTTCATTTAAGCAGACTAAAAAATTGACTATCCATATGTACTTATTTTATATGGCAAAAGAAAAGATCTAGAATAGCACTGAGCTGCTTATGTAAGCCCTTGAAGAATGGTGGTGGTGCTGGATTGCCTAACTTCATATATTACGAGTGCTAATGAAACATAACTCCTATATGCAAAATATATGTTAGAAAATCTCAACCAATATGTATTTCTTCTCACAGGAGTACAAATTCCATGTGATTGAATTAGTTCATATACAGTAAGGCTCTACACACAATCAGTGTTTAGAGCCAAAAGGGGTTCCGTGGGGAGAGCAGGCTTGACCCGTTCTCCCCGCAGATGATCACGGAACCCTCCTTGGGTGGGCGAATCGCCTGCCCAGACGAGCAACGGCTTCACTCTGGCACTCCTGCACCTGGCCCAGGCTCACCTGACAGCTCCAGGGATTGGGTGAAGGGAAAGCACCACCGTGTGGCACCCCGCCCCCTGGAGCCCCGGTAATGCATCACACAAGTGCACAGTGCATTCCTGGGATCCCCTTCCCCCAGGATCCCCTCCCCTCTTTCCTCCCCGTGTCTGCTGCAGCAAACACACAACCAAAAACATAGTTAATGGAACTCTCGATCCGTTAAACTCATTTAAGGAGGTTAGAGAGCTTTGTTGTTGTTAGTCTGACAGCTGATTACGGAAGACCGCAAGACATGGGATAAAACAGAACACTTAACCCTAACCCTGCCTTTGTGAGTGACTGCCTTCATCACCTCACGTTTCCCCCCCCCCCACTCCAAGCCATTTAACAGGCAGAGACATTTAAAATAGAAATAATTGCTTTCTCTCTGTCATGAAGAAAAATGCAGTCTATGAAATCAGTTCAGACACAAAGGGCTCAGGTTACATTGAAGACGTAGTCTCCATTCTGCATATGTAAAGCTATAAGCATTTAACTCAGGAATTTCTCCCTCCACTTCTGGACTCCCTCCACAGAATTTCACCAATCTGCTACAACCCCTCCCGCCCCCAGCACTTGTAACTGCAAATCACTCCAAGCAGACTAAACCCAACACAGCTGTCAAACTCCCCTGCCTTGAGTTTTGAAAAACACCGAATTACTGCCAATGGCCACTCCACACATCACAGAGAAACTGCGGGTCATACCAGAAGCCTTGGGGGTTTTGTCTGTTTTTTTAAAGCCGCTGAAAATAGAGGATTTTTTTAAAGCCGGACTTAATTCAGGTTAAGCCAGAATGTGCAGCCATGATTTGGGGGGAAACAGAGTCATGTCTGTACTGGTCCCTGACAGGGACTTCAGGGTAAATGCAACTAATATGTGGACTGGCACATTCCAGAGGAGATTCGAAGTAAAAGCATGTATGTAAAACCCCCAGGGCAATTTGAAAGAAACAGTACAAACTGCCTGTGAGTCATGTATATCTACCTCTGCAGAAATAGTTGGGCAGAATGCCCTTTCAAAAGTCACAATCCTTGATTCTCTCTTGCTTAGAGCAAGGAGTTATAGATCATCAACTATAGTACTGCTTTTTTCTGTCAAGGCAAAGCTGAAAGAACAGCAGTTGATTACTCCCCACTGAAGAGGCAGTGTAAACATTGCAGAAGTTAAGCTCTTTGTTGTTGTGAGGGAGGAAAATAAAAGGTAGGTAAAAATGCATCCTAGAATATGTTAAAGCCAGGCTTTCTATCCATGTGCAAGCAAAATTCCCCATATTGAACCTCAAACAGTTCTTCTACATAGATTGGAATGCAGATCATGACAGCATGTTGAGGACAGCAACTGTCATTTATCTTATTCTAGTAAGCACTAGGGAGCCAGCACAAGGTTAATGTAGTCTAGACGGGTAAGAAAAACATGAAGAAAGCAAGTGCACATACCAAAGAGCTGATTGTCAAATACTGCTAACTCTGCATCTTCATGCATGAATACCAATGCTTTTAACAAACTCTTTCCCCCACCTTACATCACTTTTCCATTGCAAGTGTGAGTGCATTTCACAAACATGTATTAAAACCTTTTGTCTGACTGCACCAAAATTTGTGGCGCAATATTTAATATTACATCCATTTTAATCCTCTTCAGCTAAGGGTGGATTACACAGTTTAACACATTAGTATCTCCACCCCACCCCCACCGCAGGAATTAAAGGTGGTGCACACAGTGGTTTATCTCATGTTATCCTACTACAACCCTGTGAATGGTTAGATTGGATAAGAATGACTGGCCCAAGGCCACCCTGTTTCTTGGGCTAGGTTGCCAAAACCTAAGGGGTATACTCGTGGGTCAAATGGGCCGTAAGCCAAAGTTTGGCTTTTAAAAAGCCAAACCTGCCAAAAGAGGCAATTCAAACCCAGGTTTCCACAATCAAATATCTGATATATTTTAAAACCAAAATATCACTACTAATTATTTGTTTGTATCATCCATGGACACAGCAATACATGTCCAGAACCAGAGAACAAGAAGATTGGTTCTTTTCTCTTTTTTAAATCCTTCTACCCTTGCCATCCATGCCACCTTAAGTCACAGCTACCAAAGGCTTACAGTCCCAGAATATGTTCCTTCTCTGGCTTTATGTTCCTTCTCCCTCTCTGAGCTTCCAAAGGGAGAACTGCACAGTTGTTGCCACAGTTGTTGCTCCTATATATACCTGATGCCTTAAAGGCAGAGTCAGAAGGATGCTCTGAACTGAGCTTATTTATTTAGTATATTTGTATACACACACCCAAATTCATATTTCTGAGTGGTTTACAACAAAAACAAAACAAATTAAATCAAAAATTAAAACATGAAAACTGTTCATGCACACCCCTATTTTAAAGCTAGCTTCCAGAGATTTGGTGGAATGCTAGCATTGGCACCTACTTCACAGCATGAAAGAGATTGCAACTGTTGCTGCTGCCACATCTTCTGCCCTGCTTCACCCACATCACTTCCCTCCTTGTTGTTAGGGGGAGAAGGGAGAGTCCTGTGAGCTGGAATGAGGGGTGAAAGGCTGACAGTGGGGCTGAGGGAGGAGCAGGACAGGAGAAGCCAATGCTGCAACCTCTTTTGCTACAGTCGTACTAGAAAAGAGACAAGTATGCTCTTCAGGATGGGACCGGGCAACCCTGCTTTTGATTATGAATAGCAATGTATTAAAAGGCAAAAATAAGTTGCTGGTCAAAATATTAATGGTCCTAAGTAAACAGAAAAGGTTTTGATCAATAGCATTGACTTTAAGAGGGCTGATTACGTTTATTTCATAAATTTATTATGATGTGTCATTAGGCAGAGCCTCAACATACGCAAGTTGCCAATGTGCCATTCCTATTAGGGGAGCAGGCATTTTAGAAAAACCATAAGTAATTGAGGCAGACTCAGGTTGTGGTCAATAAATGGTTAAAAGGGTCTGTATTACCAAACTGCACTAATTGCAACTTGCTAACAGCACAATAAATCTGTCGACCTGCTGGAATGCAGGCAAAGGGGCCCCCTTGGTATCTATAGATAACAAAGTGCTGGCTGGCCAGTACCTTCAAGGCCACAACTGGAAGGGAGTGAAATAGTTGGCAATCAATATGCAGAAGAGAAGGAGGAGGAGTAATGCTTAATTATAGTTAGCAGAAAATGTCTGATTGGTAATAAGTGTAAGATGATGGTGCTTATCAATGAGAATTGTATCCACAATATGTAAATTGCTATGTGTTTAAAAGCTGAAGCCACAGTGTAACCGGGGCTCAGCCTTTGGAATTTATTCCACTGAGTCTCTAATTGCTTTCTCTCAAACTGTTGGTGCCAATCTCTGTCTCAAGAACCTGGGGGATTTCTGCTACATAATGATGTAGCTTGCCTCACAGAAAGTGCCACTGAAGGAAATCAAAGCAATAGAAACGCATCAAAATCATTGATAACCTAACTGAAGTTGTGTTGCCAATGCCTTCAAAAGCAGCCTCAAGGGAGAAGCTTATCTGATGTCTTATCCTCTCACAGCAACATCTCTTGTCACATAATTATCAAAAGGCAAGCTTCAACATCAGATGCTGGCACCCCTAAAACTGTCATGGCTTCCTCAAACCTTGAAAACCCTTTAGGAACTCTAGTTCCAGAAGAAGCTGAAATCCCCACAACTCTCACCAAACTAAATCTTCAGGCTTGATTCACACATGTATTTGCTTCCTTGATTACTTGTTCGGCTGGTAGCTGAAGGTGTGAATTGATTCCATTAAAAAGCACTGCCTTTGAAGTGATATGAGAATGTGTGGAAGTTTTTCTCTCTCTTTAGTGTCATTTACATGATGGCACTTTTGCACATATTAGCTGTTACCTGTTGCTCCAGTATTGAACATGTGTGAATTGGTCCTGTGTTCTCATGTCCTGCTTCCAACGTCTGCAAGCCAGCACTGACAAGTTCGGCAGGAACAAGTAGAGCCGAGGAGGAGTGCCGGGCTG
This sequence comes from Hemicordylus capensis, assembly GCF_027244095.1. Taxonomy (NCBI): domain Eukaryota; kingdom Metazoa; phylum Chordata; class Lepidosauria; order Squamata; family Cordylidae; genus Hemicordylus; species Hemicordylus capensis. The sequence goes on from NC_069661.1 coordinate 141,064,587, forward strand.
TTGAAGGCTGCCTTTTTAAGGCTTCCCCTTTCCATTCAGGGAGGCAGAGCCCGGGAGGGGTTCTGTGTGCAGATGTACTCTGTGTGTCTCTGTGCAGTGTTAAGTCAACTTGTTTCTTTGAACCTCTTCAAGGTTCTGAAGACTGTCTTTCAGAAACGGCAGAGCTTCAGAGAGAACATGGCTTTTTTGCCATTAATTTATTATTGATTTTTACATTTTATATCCCACTCTTCCTCCAAGGAGCCCAGAGCGGTGTACTACATACTTAAGTTTCTCCTCACAACAATCCTGTGAAGCAGGTTAGGTTGAGAGAGAATTGACTGGCCCAGAGTCACCCAACAAGTATCATGGCTGAATGGGAGTTTTAACATCTATGTATCTAATACACTAAGCCCTGCCCACACAGTACTTTACCAATCAGAGGTAACAGAACAGAAGCAATGTGGTGATTGGGCAGTGGAGTTTCCATATGCAGATAGGGAAAAGGTGCGGGTAGGGGGAGAGTCAGTGAGCAGGGAGGGGGTGAGTGAGGGTGGTTGGCTGACACTGAGCAAAAAAGCAGGGGCTATGGCAGGGGGCAAGGAGAGCAACCAAGTCCTAGCGCACAGATGATCTGTGTGGGTTCAGCTAGTTGTCTTAAATTGTTTAATCTTATGTAGATCACTTTGAAACTGTTGGCTGAAAGACAGTCTAGAATTACAGTGAATAAAATAAAATAAACCCAACCACAGTAAACAGGAGTCTGATTTAAAATTATTATTGGTATAAGTAATTAATGTTTTACAGGAGCAGTGTTTCCCATGGCAATTGTCAACTTTTTTTCACAGCAGGCAAACATTCAACAGAGAAGGTTTTGGCCACCTTTGGAAATAAAGTCATGGGGGAAGCTGTGTACATTAGACTTATAAAAGCAGCCAAATTTATAGAAGTTTTCTCCTACTGTGCCTTTGTGTGGCAGGTACCATTAAGGGGCTCAGAAACTGAATGAACTATTCAGGGCTGTCATACTGGGATAAATGAATGCATTAACAAGTTCAGAAAAGCAGTATCAAACCTTTATCATCAATTTATTTGAGGCAGCTTTCCTCCTTTAAAAAATTGTAGAAATATTATATAAACTATTCATTCTTCAGCCATTCCTGAATCTCCTGTTTATTTTACTTTATTCCTACTAACAGTGACAGCCTAAGTGACAACAGGCAACACAATGTGAGAGGGCCTTCTTTGAGATCAAAACACAAGAGCAGAGCTCTCTTCACAACCAGAGAACTCAGTGTTCTCTTGGAGGGCTCTCTCTTCGCCATGCTTCCTCAAAAGAGAAAATAAAACTGTAGCAGATTACCAGCCTTTGTCTCAGAGCAAGCCCAGGTGAAGGGGATAAAAATGCTGAATTTATCCCCTCTATGCTTTCTGAACAAAGGCTTCCCCCAAAACTTTCCTGTAGGCTGCCACTACCACCCAATTATCAACAGTTTGCACGCACACACACACACACACACACACACACACCGGGCTGGGGTGGACTCCCAGGGAGACTCCCCTTCTTTTGCTATTGGAAAGTAAAAAAAAACCTTCCACATGCAAGCTTACACGTGGAGAGAAAACTGGTAGAACTGCTGAACATATAAGGTGTGTTGCACCAGAGGAAACCCTCTTTCCTTAGTTAAAAATCCACTCAAAGAGGCTTGTTAAAACTGCAAAGGAAAAAAAAGAAAAAAAAGGAAAGCTTTATTCACATGCTACAGACTGCTTTGGTCTGAGGCTCTCCCAGCTTTTAGTTACAGGTAAAAGAAATACTCAGTAGGTTACAAGAATCCTTCAAAAAGCAACCCAGATGATATTGGGGTGGCATACTTTAAAAATCATGGTTACCCAGTTGCAAAGAACATGGATGTAAGAAAATACAAATGCACCTTTAAAAGCTTATAGAGTCTTTTACAATGCCGTAACTGGATGAGTTTTCAAAAGCTCAACTTTTCTTAGCATAGTTGCATTACAGGTAAACAACAGAACAGGTTCAGGGATATACAGAGCACACAAAAGAAAATAAAAGTTTAACACAAAATATGACCAAACAAACTTTCCCTAGACTAAACTTCCAGAAGCCAAAAGCCCTGGCTTCCTTTGTCTTTAAACTCACCAACCCCTGGATGGAGAATTCAAGCTCCTGCAGTCCTATCTTCCAAGAACTGCAGTCCTCCTTTTGCAGCCATTTCCATGGCACCTCCAGCCCAGCTTCTTTTCTCTAACAGAAAGACCCTTCTCTTCCTCCCAACTCCTGTCTAGGTCCCACCCACCTGGTGTGCTGATTGGCTGAGCCCTGGAGGTCACCAGCCTGTCAGTGAGGACAGGGTTCACTTCTAGTTCACTCTTTAGGGGAGAAGAGGGGCTTCACTACAAGAACCTATAGCTTCTGTTTCTTTGAGTCACGTTCCTCAAGAGGCACCCTTCCAGCATGAGCCTCCCATCTCACAGGAGGGATGTTATAGTGGCGTAATCTGGATCCCAGATAGCAGAGATATTAGTGTTCCAAGGTGTCCGGGGATCCCTTGACCACCTGCCCCCTCCACCTGCTGTCACTTCTGTGCTCCACTGTGGCTATGGCTTCTGCTCTTCCCATCGCTTGTCACCTGCCACCATGGCTATCACCTTTGTTCTCCCCACCACTATCATGGCTATCGTTCCTGCTCTTTGTCACCTTCCATCATGGATATCACTTCTGATCTCTCCTCCTCCTCCTCCCCCCCTGCCCCCATGGTTGCCATCTGGCTCTGAAGCCGATCAGAGCTTTCGACAGTCCCAGAGCCTTGATGGGAATGAAGAGCACTAATGCAGCTCTTTATGTGCTCTAGTGCAGACAAAGGATGCATGCAGACTTTTCATTCCCATCTGGAGCAATCGGAGGCTCCAATCAGTCTTGAAGCCAGATGGTAAACACAGGGGCAGGGGGAAGAGGAGTATGACAGAACAGAAACAATAGCCACACTGGCATGTGACAAGTGGGGGGGGGGGTAGGGGAAGAGCAGGTGTGAAAGCCATGGTGGCAGCGGGCAACAGGTTGCAGGAGCAGAGAGAGTAGGCAGGCAGTGGGCAGCAGGTGCAACAGCAGTGGCAGGGCCCTGCCACCATGCAGGGGGCGGGGCATGTTCAGTGGCTGAACACAAGCTATCCCTGACCTTGCTACATCACAGGGATGACTGAGTGATGTACATCACAGCTAACTGAGAAGAGACACCTTTTAAAGTGGTGATTCCAGTATTTAGCAGGGGAAAGCCAACTGTCCATATCCAGCATCCCTCCAGTGGCTATTGCTGGAGTCTACCCTATTTTTCTTTTTAGATGGTGAATCTTTGGGACAGGAGCATCTTATTATGTATCATATTTATATGCTGTCTGATACGTGTATTCCTAGTGTACATAATTTAATATATAACAAATGTAAACAGAATAAAAACAAAACAATTTTACAGAATAAAAATAAAGTTTAAAATTATTTTTTTTATTTTCTATGTAAACCACTCATAACAAATTCTTCAGAATATATATTTCAAAAAATATATTTCAACTACTTGATAATAAGCTATTTTATATATATACTAGTATTTTCAGGCCCGTTGAAATAACGGGCGCTAGCACCTCCCCCCCCTGCCCCCCACTTGCCTCCGCCGTCTTTAAGTGCCGTCTTTAAGTGTTCTTAATCCTTTTTTTTTTTTAACCTTTCTGTCTCTCTGTCTCTTTCTGGTTTTTTTCCCCTCCACCTGTCCCCCGCGGCAATCGGGCGGAAAAAAAGCATAATTTGCAAAGTGGAAGTGTGGAACACGCGAAAAGAGCTCCTCTCTGTGGTATGCTACTGCCCATACTGTTGTAATGGACGTGAAGGACGCAATAGGCATCCTTCACGTCCATAGCGGCAGTTTGGGCAGAGGCTTAGCACAGGGAGGACCTCTGTTTGTGAGCTCCTCACTTCCACTTTGCGTTTTTTTTCTTGTTTTTTTTGCCCGATTGTCGTGGGCTGGAGTGGGTAAGGTGGGTTTGGGCAGCTGGTTGGGCGGGTGGGTGATAGGCGGGGGCGGCTCCCTTCTCATGGGTGATTTTGGCCCTTAATCTTTTGGGGGGGAAGCGGGGAAGGTGATTTTCGGCAGCTGGGAGGGCGGGTGAGTGGGCGTGGGCGGCGGCTGTTGCGGTGGGGTGCATTTGCACTGTCCTGGACGGTGCGGACAGGGCTTGTTGGCGGCTTTGCCGCCACCTCGCCTGGCTTTCCCGTCCCCCGTCTCGGTCTTCCCCTGCCATTGCCCCCGGCGTATTCGGGGCGGCCACTTCTGGGCGCCTCGGCCTCGTCTTGGCCGCGCCGCAGCTCATGGCCGAGGCGTCGGCTTCGCCGCTGCCTCGGCCAGTTTCCCCCGCCGCCGCATACCCGGCTTTTTCGGGACGGCTGCTTCTGGCCGTTCAAAATGGCCGCCAGGTGCTGGCGGTCGTGTCTCACTTGCTCTGCTCTGGGCATGCGCTTTGCGGACGGACACCAAGGCTTTTATTAGAGAGGATATATATATATATTATATAATGTAAAGATATTATATATTTTGAAGAATGTGTGTGAAATGAAGCCATACTTCCTGATGACTTACAGTTACAAAATTTTGCATACACAATCCTGCCACTAAAAATTAGCTGAATGCACTACGCTTTACACTGGAATATGCACAGAGAAAGGTTTAAATAAGTTGAGGGGTTTTAAAAGAAGAAATTCTGAATATAATCATCGTATTTTAACTGTTATTGTTTCCAACAGATTCTTAATACTCAATAATCAGATCAATAATTCCAAAATGACATCATGTCCAAGAGAAGAAGAAGATCTTTCTCAGATTCAAATTTAAGGTTTATGCTAGATATTCTATAAAATGAATAATGTTTGAAGTTGAAATCCTACACATTTCAAACTGTTCTTTTACTTCCCTTTTGCAAGGACATTAATAAAAATTATATTACATATAATTTCTTATTTGTAATATAATTTCTTGAACTTTCCTATAAGTGTAAGTAAAGTAAAGTTGTGCCATCAAGTTGGTGTCAACTCCTGGAGACCACAGAGCCATGTGGTTTTCTTGGTAGAACACAGGAGGAGTTTACCATTGCCATCTTCTGTGCAGTATGAGAGTATGCCTTTCAGCACCTTCCTAGATAGCTGCTGCCTGATATAGGTGTTTCCATAGTCTGGGAAACATAGCAGAAGGGATTCGAACCAGCAACCTCTTGCCCCTAGGCAAATTACTTCCCCACTGCGCCTTTAGGTGGCATATCTATGCAAAATGACTTTGCTCAGTCAACATAAGGCCTCACCTACTTGTTTAAATATATGTAGCTATAGTAGCAGTATTTTAGTAATAGTAGTTTGGGACTATATGTAAAATGTGTCACATATTGGGGTGGTAGGGAATGATAGCAACACTGTTAGGATTTGTGATGAGAAAAGTAGTAGTAATGTGTTAATTCAGCAGTTTGTTTAGTGTTTAGCCTTTTCCATCAAAATACTCAGGGCCTGTATGAATCTTTTACACACAACAATACAACTTAATAAACAATGCATAATGTAGATCAGTGTTTCTCAAACTTTTTGGAGTCAAGGACCGCTAAATTCTTCGTGCAGAGTTTCAAGGACCGCTACATTCTTCATGCGCAGTTTCCCGGACCAGCAGTTAGTAAAGGGGTTTCAAGTCTGTCTATCTATCTATCTGACTTCTATACTGCCCAAAACTTGCATCTCTGGGCAGTTTAGAATGAAAATAATATAAGCATTAAAATAATTAAATTTGGAATCTTTTGCAAACATGGAATATTAGGGGTTCTTAACCTTGGGTCCCTCAGTTAAACTCCCATAACCCCCAACAACAATGGCATTTGGCCATTATGGCTGGGGATTATGGGAGTAGAAGTCCACCAACGTCTGGGTACCCAAGGTTGAGAACCCCTGAATCTAAAAGCCTGGGTGAACAAATTTGTCTCCAGTATGTCTTCAGTATGTGCGGGGTGGTGGTGGAGGTGCTTCTGATTACTCAGTGGAGAGGGGATGTTGGGCCATTAGAAAAATTCAAAAGCTACATGGGGCCAATGAAAACAACATACAAGCAAGCCCCACTGATGCAAGAGGGAAACAGCGTTCCCTCTCAAGGCGCCTCGACCACAACAGGCAGCTGGGTTTCAATCAACCAACCTTTGGCTGCAAACAATGAGCATGCAAGAACCAGCAGCCCTTCAAGTGGCGCCCACTGCCATACCTTTTCCTCCATGCCCCTGCACCGCATACAGTTTGAAGCTGTAAAGATAGGGAATAAGATAGCTGTAGGAAGATCTCAGCAGCACGTGGAGGCAAGGCACAAGAAGGGTCCCATGCCTCCGTGATACTCTTCCTCTTCCGTGCCATGTGCAAAATTGAGGAAGTGAGTGCCTTGATTTCAGTTGGGGGGGGGGGTTGACTCCCAGTCAGGGACCGGCACTCAACCCTTTGGGGACCGGCAGCGGTCCAGGGACCGGTGGTTGAGAAACACTGATGTAGATAATCCATGGCAAGTGCAATGTGATCAACCTAAGTTACTAACCCATACGAATGTTTTTCTATCCCACCTGTCCATATGCTCCTATTTACAGGTGGTGCTGGAGAGCAAGGATCTCCCCCCACCACCCCAGACAAGTAGTTCACCACTCCCCCCGACCACACACACACACACACACACACAGACTGCTAGACACAAGGAGAGCAGTTAAGAACAAGGTTGGACATTTGTTCCTGTGTTTATTATTTATTAATCACGTTTTTATACCACCCAAAACGCGAGTTCTCTGGGTGGTTTACAGAACAATAAAAACAGCCAATAAAAGATTAAAACATTTCAACAATTAAAATTAAAAAATTAAAACTATTAAAAACACAATTAAAACACAATTAAAACAGTATCAAATTTAAAATCTGGGTGAACAAATGCGTCTTGACTGCTCTTTTAAAAGTTGTAAGAGATGGGGAGGCTCTTATTTCAGCAGGAAGTGTGTTCCAAAGCCTCAGGGCAGCAATAGAGAAGTCCCATCCCCAAGCAGCCACCAGACGAGCTGGTGGCAACTGCAGACGAACCTCTCCTGATGATCTCAATGGGCGGTGTGGTTCACAGCAAAGAAAGCGTTCTCTTAAATACCCAGGGCCCAAGCCATTTAGGGCTTTATAGGTTACAAGCTGACCCCGCACAGAGCATCTGTGCGCTCTTTGGGGCAGGCTACCTCTCCCCTCCCCAGTCTACAGCGGGGCCGAGTGCCGCCACCGCCGCCAGCGGGCCCACCGAGAGCCGCCGCCGCCAGCGGGCCTGCCGAGAGCCGCCGCCGCCACCGCTGCCTCCTCCACCACCAGCGGCCCCACCGAGAGCCGCCTCTACCACCAGCGGGCCCGCCGAGAGCCCCCTCCACCGCCAACGGGCCCGCCGAGAGCCCCCTCCACCGCCAACGGGCCCGCCGAGAGCCGCTTGCCAGTCTTTGTGGCCAGCCACCTCTCCCCCACCCCACCCCAGTATCGGGGCGCCACGCTGCCGCCTCCTCGCCCCTCGGCCTGTCCTCCTCCTCGCCTCGCCCCCTCGCACCACCCTTCGCCCGCCGGCAGCCCTGGCCCGCACCGCTGGCCAATTGTCCTCTCTCCTGGGTGCGCCAGCCAATCAGGCGCCTCCGCAGCCCAGCCAATCAGCTGAACTGCCGGGACGCATTTTGGAAGGCACACCTAGGAGAAATATATATAGATAGATAACCAAAGCCTTGTACTTTGCCTGGAAACTTATTGGCGGCCAGTGTAAATCTTTTAAGATGGGAGTGATATGGTCTCTCCGAGATGACCCAGAGACCAATCTGGCTGCCGCATTCTGGACTAACTGCAGTTTCCGGACTACGTACAAAGGCAGCCCCGCATAGAGCACATTGCAGTAGTCAAGTCTGGAGGTGACCAGCAGATGTACTACTGTTCTGAGGTCATTTATCTCAAGAAATGGATGCAGCTGGCATATCAGCCGAAGCTGATAAAAGGCACTTCTGGCCACTGCCTCAACCTGGGACACCAGGGAAAGTTTTGTGTCCAGAAGCACCCCCAGACTGCGTACCTGTTCCTTCTGGGGAAGTGTGACCCCATCCAGAACAGGCAGATCAAAATCATCTCCTGAGTTCTGACCCCGCACAATAAGTACCTCCGTCTTATCTGGATTCAGCCTCAGCTTGTTACCTCTCATCCAGCCATTCACTGCCTCCAGGCAGGCATTTAGGGAGGTTATGCCTTCTCCTGATGACGTTGACATGGAGAAATAGATTTGGGTGTCATCAGCATACTGATAATACCCTGCACCAAATCTCCTGATAATCTCTCCCAGCAGTTTCATGTAGATGTTAAACAACATTGGAGACAATACAGAGACCTGAGGGTCACCATACCGAAGTTCAGTTTTTGAAGAACAATCCCCAAGGGACACCATCTGGAATTTGCCCAAGAGATTAGAGTGGAACCACTGCAAAGCAGTGCCTCCCACCCCCAACCCCCTCAGTCGCTCCAGAAGGATACTATGGTCAATAGTATCGAAAGCCGCCAAGAGGTCCAAAAGGACTAACAGAGTCACACTTCCTCTGTCAATTCCCAGTTGGTGATTCGGTTGCTGGCAGAGGGAGCTGCTGGCCGCGTGACAGCTCACCGTTGTTCTGCCCCCTTACCTCCCCAACTCACTGGCACTCCCGATCCCAGGACTCATCTTGGAGGAGTCCTCTCCAAGAGGTGGAGGAATGCCAGGGAGAATCCCTCCCTCCTCCTTTCCTCATGACAGGCTAAGTGCTCAGGCTCCGCCCATCCTTCCCTCAGCCTGACTGACAGGCAGGTGCAGTCACAAGGAAATGCTGTTGCTGAGGCATCAGTCAGGCTAAGGGAAGGATAGACTGAGCCTGAGCACTTAGCCAGCCAGTCACAAGGTAGGGACTGGGGAGGGCCAGGGCCAGACAAGGGTATACTGTGGCAGGCTTTTTTGCCTGGTTGAGTTCAGATTCACTTGGCTTGTATTTTCTTGCCACCAACATTGGCATGATTTACTTGGGGGCTATCACAATTCTTGGCTTCTACATATTAAGAAGATTGGGGGGTGGAGGGCATTTTCACTTGTCCAAGATCTCAGTCCAACCTTGTCATGCCCTTGGCTGGACCCCTGTAAAAACTGGAAGAAAAGGCACTGTTTACATATACAAGGTGTTTGTCTTTATTTTATTCCCCCCACATATGCTATTAACATTTTTTTAAAGGCAAGCAAGCACACTAGGTCCAGTGATGTGAACAAACACATATTTAATTTGACCCTGTGGCTATGTGCCACAGAGGTTTGGTTCAGTGGCAGTACCAGAAATAAGATGAGATGCATAGAAGGGGAAAGTTTGGACCTAGGAATTCACACACATCCCCTACCGTATGCACAAAGATGCACACGCACACCAGTTTAAATGAGCTAGGTCACTTGGAGGCGCGTGTTGCTTACTACAGACAGCCTGGTGAATGGCTATATTTAAACATTACCTTCGCTGTAAACCCTCCATGTACTGCAGTAGAGAACATTGCAGAATGTGCTGCAATGCTTCCAAAAGATTTTTAGGCTAAGGCTTTGGCAAGCATCTAGAGAATAAATCTACTAATGACTGTTCTCCATTAGCTATGTAACATATCACAATGTGAAAGAACAGTTTTGCCCCAACCATCAGAGCAACAACAGCTGCTGAGATTGTTATGAACGGTCTATAACATATCAGAACCAGAGGTACCAACTCAGAAGTATGGTGAAATATAGGCCTGTGTCTGATTTCATTTTATATTAAGAAATGATACCTGAACTCGAGGTGAACTGGCACCCAGGTCAAACTGCTCTCTGGAGCAGGAGACAATATAGCATTGTGTTGCAAAATGGATATGCAAGGGAACACAAAAGCCAGGTCTGAATGCTGAATGCTGTAATCCATATGCTAATACCACTGACTACCAAGTGTCTGTGGAAGGAGCCAGGGGGCTGATCCCCCCCTCCTTCCTGTTAGTGTTAAATCCTTGTCAGTGATTTGAATTGTTCTCCATGGAAGTTCAACATAGCCAAATGCATACAGAGATCCGTCTGTAGATTTTAATCTCACTTCACTGATGCTACAAATGGACTGAATGTCTCACGCACATATATGTTACTTTAAATATAATTACACACTAGATAAGAGGTACACAAGAAATAAGAATGGCTGTCTCACACCAAATAGGATCAATTCTCTTACTAACTCTGAATTTTAACACCTTTTGGGGGAAGATGCAATTTGCAGCATCTTAGATGCAGATTTGCTGTGGGCAATGTCCCCCTCCCTCCCTTCTCAGCACAGAGTTTACAGAAGATGAGATTCAGAGATCTCTCTGGACTGGCCAATATCCTGAATAATTAAGACTTTGTTCAGAAGGTAGCAGCAAGTTGTCACCTTTTTGGACACCCAGGAAAAGATGATATTTTGAATAAGATCTATGAGAGATCAAAAGAGAAATACACTATAAGAATGAGGCTTTTTAGACAGAGAGTGAGCAATCTTTTGCCTATAGCAAAAGCTGCTCACGAGGATCCCAGGGTTTTGCTGCTAAGCCGCGGGGCAAAGCAGGAACTCTGCCATGGTCAGAGGCTGTCTGTGACTTCTACTGCGCAGTGAGAAAGTCAAGACTCCCCAGCCATGATGCTCCGGCTATCAGCCGTGATCTGAGCACTGCAACAACTCCTGTCTCCGCCAAGCACCTCACCCCTTCAGCTGAAGTGATTCTTCTCTCTCAAGCCTCTGTTCCTGGTAAACATGCTGCTCCTACAAGCCTGGAATCCCCTCCATCCTTTCCCTGCTCCCTTCTCCTCCCCCCCTTCTTTTCCTCTACTAATCTCCCCAAAACCATGCCAGCCCGCAGCCTTCCTCCCCCCCCTTCTTTTCTGCCTGTATCTGAATTGTATTAGACTCTAGGAAGATTTAATTGCACACACATATGTTAGTTAGGCACACGGGTTGAATATTGGTACGGGTTAGGATGTTCTGTTTAAATACTGTTGCTGATATTAATAGAGTATTCTGCTTTCTGCTTTGCTAGATTATGTTGTTAGTCTTTTATACTCAATAAAGCCAATTGAATCTTGAGGACTGGTTTGATCTCCTTTCTTCCTTGCATCCATATCATACATGGTCACTAATATAAAAGAACTTGGTTCAGACCTGTTTTGTATACTGGCCAATGAGCATATTTAGTATATAAATCAGGCCTGGTCTGTAAAAAGACAATGGCCACCTTCACACATGATGCCAAACTGCAGGTTGATGAACCTGAAGTTGAATCCTGAACCCAGGAATCACCCCACAGATGATCCTCCAAACCAGGCTGGGCAACCTTCGGTTTCAGGGCAGAGGAGTCCCTCCCTCTCCCTGGTCTGCTGAGGCCGCATGCCAACACACTCTGTAGCACTCGCAGCACCAGACTGCTGGCAAGGCGTCAGTATGCCAGCAGAGTGGCAGCCATTGGCCATGATCTTCAAGGGTGTGTGCCCAGCATGATTGTGCCTTTTCAGCATGGACCGCCCACCCTCTGTAGGGAAAGGGCATTTGAACCCTTTTCCTCACAACACTTGTGCTGCCATCCTCACAGGATACTCACAACCAAAACAGTCTCACACAAGCACAATTACTGGTAATGGGGGAGGAGAGGCATTATTTCTCTGTTACTCCGGGAAGGGACCATGACAACTTCCTAGGAGGAATATGTATATGAAGGTGGGCAAAAGATCCTGGAGTCTGGTCCACTGTGACAAAAGATGCTCTTGTGATGGCAGACCCAGTCAAAGCAGTCCATGAACCCACACACACACTCCTGCCCCCATGTCGGCCAGGGATTAGCCCTCTCATGAGAGGGCCAGTCCAGTGGGGAGGACTAGAGGCTTCATAATCTTCAGGTCTCCATAGGACTGCACCCTCATGAGCTAGGGCATCGAACTATAGGGGGCCCTGTTGATGTGGGGCCCCCAGTAGATCTGTTTAAAGAATATAACTCATACTGCTCACCTTCCCCTCTACACTCAACCCCTACAGACTCCCAAGCAGTCCAGGCCACTCCATGTGTCCAGCTGTTTCTCTATGGGCTTGATCTGCCAAGATCAGTAATTGCTCCTAGTGCACATTCAAAATTCCCCGGCTAGAATCGGCATTCTGTCATACGCAGATCAACCACCACAGGGAATTGTGGGTGGGCAGAGCCCCTATTTTCAGCTATTCCTGACAAGCCGGTGGCTGTACTGGAAAAAATCAATATGCATATGTGCCAAGGGACGATCAGACTGCTAGAGTGAGCATTTTCATTCATAGTGTCTGCCAGTCGTTATGACCTGGAATGACATTGGTGTGGTATCCTTCCCTGGCCTTGCGTGGATCTAGCAATGGTGCAAAAAACCTGTGGCCCACATGCATGCCTCTATGGCCTGCCACTCTCATGAAAGAGTGATCCTTGGGAGAAGGGGTATCATCACACATTATTAACAATTCAGCCCTTTAATCACCATCCCGGTGTACCTCAAGACGGTTCTTCTAATGAGTGATGCCACAGAGTGTGTGCTTACACCCAAAGGGAAGGGTCTGCTGTACCTTCCCCTACTAATTTGTACAAAAAATAGAGCAGAGCCACTCAAGACTTCCAGGGACTGCCTTTCAACCCAGACCCCAGGTATCACTCCCCTGGCATGTGTTTTCTTTGTTGGGAAACAACCAGGTTGCCCAGTTTATGGGGCCACCAGGACTATACATGCTTGTGCAAGTACTTATTCATAGCTTGATTTATGGAGACCTCTCCATGAAGTGCCCATCTTGTCAACCTATCCCCTTTCTCTGCAGATTGTCAATGGTGGGAGGAATGAGACACAGTGGAATACAGACATCCCACAATGTGCCTTTTCACTTTTGCATGTTTTGAAGTTGGGGACAAGGCAACGTGGTGTCCCTGTTGCCAGGCAACAGCTGGATGAGTGTGGAGACAATGGGGGGAGGGGCAAGAGTTCAGAGAGGAGGCCAGTGAGAAGTGTGGCAGGCATAGAGCTAATGTGTTTCTGGTCTGAGCCATCGTCTCTATGGTTTTGGCACCAACCACAGCACAAAACCCAGATTGCGGCAGTGACCGAATCTGAATGACACGATGGCACTTCCAAACCTGAGGTACAAGCAATGAAACTCACTACAAACTGAAGGTTCAATTCATGATTTGGGGAGTGAAACTTCATGTCACTTTTGTGATGAAACCGCAGTTTCACACATTCAGACAACCATGAAATTGAACCTCTGCCTCACTCACCTCCAGTTTGTCGATTTGTCCAGAGGCAGCCAATACTCTTCCTATTCCCTTTGTGATGCATTTAAATGCACACTAAACACTTTTCTTCAGTTTAGCATTCTAAAACAGATCTCTCTACTCTATCTTTTCTTTCCACTCCCTTTGCTCCAAGTTTCTAGACTTTTATGTCTATGTCTTATGTCTAGAAACTTTATGTCTAGAAACTTTATGTCTAGAAACAAAAGAGTGTGTGTCTAGAAGATATTTGGAGGAGATTTGCAAAGTAGGTCTGGCAGGCGAGAAGCATGCATGTGCTTTTAGGTCTTCTGCATCTCCCAATTTTCCTCAGCAGATCTCTCCCTCTGGTTATTTTTTCACATAACAAAGCTTGCTTCTGGTCTTCAAGCCCAGGGGGAGGGTATCGTTTTAATTTAATTTAAAATCCATTTTTAAAACCTTTTCTTAAAACTATCTTTTAATATAAGGTCCATCCTCAGATTTTAAACCTCAGAGCAGAGTCTGTGTCTTTGGGTGTGTACAAACATACATTTAAATCAGGATTCATTAACATTTTTCCCCTTTCACTGCTCAAGCACAACTTCTCCCCAACTCTGATAGAAGTACAGGTCAACAAATTGAATGCAGTGATTCAATGGTCTTGCCCCTCCCCAGTGCTTCAAGCAAGCTGTCTGATTTTCTCTTATTTTTTTAAAGTGATGCATGAACATTTATTCAATATATACCCTTCTTTTTTAAAAGGTCAGTTTGTATTTTAAAAATTGGGGGGGGGGGAGACTATTGAGTGGCTTAGTGATGTTACCACTTGCCAGCGAACACACAGAACCAATTATCCCTGCACTTGATCCACAAGTGATGTCTGGATTTTTAGGCAAAACATGGTAAATGTGCTTCTACAGTGGGCTCACCACTTAAGTTATGCACATCTGTATGCACCCTTCATCTGTATGCACCCTTCATGTTTTATGTGTAATGCCTAGTTACTGTAGGCATTCTAAACATAAATAACTAGGTGATGTGGGCAGTGTCCCCTCTAATTTTTTTTTTCATTTGTGTGCGGAATGAATTTTGTTCTGGGCAGCAGTATCAAGGCAGTGTTTGAGCGCATGCATTCAGAATGTCATCACAAAACTTGTGAGTGCATGCATATGCACACACTTTAGAGGGAACACTGGATGTGGGTATACATGGGAAGACGGGGTGGCTTGGCTTTCCTAAAGTGTTAAACTTTATACACATACCAAAAGATGGATGGAAAATAGGAAGGTTGAGTACTCCCCACTTGACAGTAGGGCCCTTCCCAGACGGAGATTTTTCTTTGCTTCAGGAAGGAAAGTATGCATTCATACATCAGGGTAATTTGCATCAAAGTCCATGCAAGACATCAAGGTGCCCCTCCATACACAATTCAGATTTTCCCTGCTCATTGGAGCTTAGCCTGCATTATCTCTGTGCTAAAAATTAAATAGTGAAATAGTAAAATAGTAAACAATTATTTTAAATTAAATGAAAATTAAATAGTGTTTTAATAATTTTAACATTTTTTAAATGTTTTAAAAATTTAAATTGTTGTAATGTGTCAATCTTTCCTGTTATCATTTATTCTGTTTTAACGAATGTTTTAACTTTTGTTGTAAACTGCCCAGAGACATGTTTGGGCAGTATAGAAATATGTTAAATAAATAAATAAAATAAAAGTTCCACTTTTTATGGCACCTTTTTGGGATGCTTTGATATATCCCAATGTTTCTTCTGAGATGTACTGTATGGAGGGATCATAGTAGGTAAACATGAGCCACAAAACAGCTCCATGCTCCCTCCAGACCACAAATGCCACCAGAAGTCACTTCCAGTGGCCTAGGAACCATGGATAGGGGGAAATCACCTATTTTTAGTACCATGAATAATGAAACTGGGTCTCTAAGATCCATCTGTGGATAGATGACACCATGGTTGATGAAACCGCAGGTAACGAGGGCCAACTTCAATTCAGAGTGGAGTTTCGCCTTGGTAAACTCCATTTCTGTGGCACCAGCATTACATCTGAGTTCTGGCACTGGATTTGCCCACATGGAACTGGAATTGAGGGAGGATGCTCCTCCCTCACTACGGCTGCCATGGGCTTCCAGAGCTGTCCTTCATTAAAGAAGGAAGCCCCGGCAGTCAGTACCCCCTCCTCTCTGCAGTCAGCGTGACTGCAAAGAGGCAGCTCTACATTTCATCCAAATGCAGACTGGAAAGTGGGGGGAGGGGTGCAGAACCACAGATCCATTGGACATGCAGTTTGGCATCACGTCCGAAGGCAGTGTATGTTTTGGCAGATATAGCCCCTGAAGTTGGGTGGGGGGACCTGGCTTGGTTATGTGGTAATGAGGGGAATGTATTCTGCATATATGCAGAGGCACTTCCTTGCCTACAAAGTCTCAAGAAATGCAGCTAGATATGATTCTGGAGAGGGGAGAGGATGCCTGTGATTATTCACTAGGCTGAGGCTGGAGTGTCAAAAAGCACACACAGGCACATCTGTGCTGAAACCGCACAGACTATGTGCATAAACAATATAACACACACCTAGCACACATGGACCCCAGCTACAGTCTCACCAATTCGAAAATTCACCAACCACCACTGGGCCTTTGCTCAGTGTTCTTTCTAATTCATTTCATTTGTGTGCAGAACCAATTTTGTTCTGGGCAGCAGGATCACAGCAGTGTGTGCACATGTGCATTCAGAGTGGGGCCTTCCTGATTTAACCTAAGTGGGATCTAAAATTAACTGAGCTGACATAAAAAAAGACTTGTGAGCGTGCGCAAGTGTGCACATCTTAGAGGGAACACTGGCCTTGCTCCTCCTCACCACAGATGATTTTGAATTGCGGACAAGAACTGAGGGAGTGTAACATACATTCCACTTCATCAGCAGTACCACAGGGGAAGGACATCTCACACAAAACTGACAAGCGAGTCATGCCAGAAATGCCACTGAAGCTCACTCCACCGGTGAATCTCTGCATTACACTTTCATTTGGCATTATCATCAAATTCCTGATTGTATAAGAGTTTCCTTCCTTGTCTTCTCATAACTGATTTTAATAAGGCAGTCATCATCTCTACCCAAATAATTTCCCTAGGCATCCCAGAATCTCTATATACAACATGCACACTTACACTTAAATAGTTCCAAGATTTAACCTTGTAATACTAGAAAAGTATTCTAGAATTCTTTAATACTAGAAAAGTAGCAATTATTTTGATAAAGTGATTCACTGAAAACGTATATTGAATATAATAAAATCTTCCAGGTACAATGATTTATACAAATGTAAAGATTCTACATTTAGCTGCCTTTTCATATTTCTTTCAAAAAGAACTTTAAAAAAAAAATCTATTTCCAAATATATGTAGGCCATTGGGTCAAATGTTGCGCTTGCTTATTTATTTATTTGATTTATATACCGCCCTTCCAAAAATGGCCCAGGGCGGTATGCTTGCTTATGCTAGCATACATTGAAAATAACTATTTACACCAGTGGAAAATGTGCAAATTTACACCTGGGTGATTGATAGCAGAATCCAGCACACAATGTTTCTCATTAGATAATAGTTGTCTGTCTTCCTGATTTTCGAACAGATGGCATACTGGCATTTCTCATGTACCACAATGTTCTGCAAACTGTCTCCCGTGTACATTTAACTCCAAATTTGCTTCATAAAACACTGGTCTCAAGGGTGTAGCTATAATTGAGCAGATGGGTTCAAAGAACCCAGGGGGCCCAGCTCCTGTGGGCCCCCCAACTCCACCCCTCTCTATTTTCTTTATTATCTCCCTCACTCCAAGGGGCCACTGGGGAGAGGGGTGAACACGGGCCCCCTCTCCCCTAGCTATGCCCCTGACTGGTCTACTTTTTTTATAAAAGAAGATTTTGATTTCTTAAAATATCTTGTTTAATACAAACCTTTTAACTGCAGAAGCAGGTGGTGTGAGAAACTGAAAGTTCATTTTCTGTAACTTGTTCAAGAAAGTAGTCCACACCAATGTCAACTCTCTTTGGATCAAAGTCCAATATTGCTTGTATTAATTGAAGTGTATAGTGTTGTTGCAAACTGAAAAGAGGGAAAGAAAGAAATGGGGGAGGGGGGGGAGGGGTTGCCAGGTTGCAACCCAGAGATTCACGTTGTAGCTTTCAAACTAAGCAATAGATGCCTCAGTTGTGGTTTCTCCCACCTGATCCTTCCCCAGTCCTGCCCTGTACCTGTTGTAGTAAGCAGGACTCCAGGTAGTACCCACAATAAACAGGAAAAGGAGCAGATGGCAGAAATTGAAAGGGAAAAGGATAGGTTTGTGCAGGGAGTACATCGTACCCAGGCCCGGGGTCCAAAAGGGGGCCCAGGAGCCCAAGTATTAACTGTAACCTATCCTCTCTAATAAAACGCTTGGTGTCCGTCTGTGGACGGACACCAAGCGTGTGTCCGTGCCTCCCTGCCCTGTTCTGCGCCTGCGCGAAGCGCAGGCGCAGAACAGGGCAAGGGAGACACGCTCGCCGGTACCCGGCAGCCATCTTGGGCGGCCAGAAGCGGCCGCCCCGAAGAAGCCGGGAAACCGGCGCCGGGGTAAACTGGGCGAGGCAGCGGCAGAGCCGCTGCCTCGACCAAAAGAGACGGAGGCCGGGGGCGGAGCGGAGGCCACTTAAATATTTTTTAAAAGGCACCCGCAGCCGACGCCGCCGACCCTCCCTCCCAGCTGACCCCCCCCCCATTAAGGGCCAAATCGGCCCAGCCACTTGCCCCCGCAGCTTCCGCTGCCGACCAACCACCCGCCCACCCAGCTGCCGATACCTCCTTACTGCCGGCACACGTCCTCCGCTTGATCCGCTGCTCAATTAACAGAAGGAGAGAGGTGCTCGCATGCAGAGCTCCACTCTCTTTAAAGTCTCTTCCCGAACTGGCGCTTTGCGTCCTTGCCGCCCAAACCGCCAGTTCGGGAAGAGACTTTAAAGAGAGTGGAGCTCTGCATGCGAGCACCTCTCTCCTTCTGTTAATTGAGCAGCGGATCAAGCGGAGGACGTGTTCCGGGGGCAAGGAGGTATCGGCAGCTGGGTGGGCGGGCGGTTGGTCGGCGGCGGAAGCTGCGGGGCAAGTGGCTGGGCCGATTTGGCCCTTAATGAGGGAGGGAGGGGGAATGGCAGCGGGGGGACAGGAGAGCCGTTACTAGGGCCCGTTGTTCAACGGGCCAAAATTAACTAGTATTATATGTTATTGCAACAGTTCATAGCTTATCTATAGAACTTTTGTGGCCTAATGATGATAATTATGATTGCCAGCTTGGCTAAGCCTATTCAAAAGATCAGGTACCACATATTGTACATTATGAGAAGCCAATGATTTTATGCTACAAACAAACTTAAGTAGATATGCTATGCTAAGTAGGTATAAAAATACAACAGAGCACATGCAAAAATACAAGAACAATGCTCAACAGCCATTTTTTCACCCTGCGGTTGTCACACACTCAACTTATGTGGAAATGATGCTGCTGAATGCATACCTGAAGCAATAACCTTTTTTGGAACAATTCAAACTGTGTACCACCTGTTCAGTTCCAGTCCTAAGCGATGGGAATTACTACAAAACCGTATTGGTTGTTCTCTTCATGGTATGTCTGAAACAACATGGTCAGATCATGTTGAATGTGTAAAGCCTTTTGCAGCTCACCTGCCTGGCATTAAATTGGCACAGGAAGACCTCCTAGAACTAAATGTGATGGCCAAAACATGAAATGAAGTCCATGGGGTTTTATTATGTGACATTTTTTGCCTGTGTGTTAATGTCAGCTATGTGGTACAAAATATTAGCTGACACAGATATTTGCAACAAGGTCATCCAAGCTAGAGATGCCACACTGGATGCTGAAGAAGCAAACATAGAAACTCTCCTCACAGATCTGACAAAACTTTGAAACAACTGGAAATGCATGTGGAATGAAGCCAAATTGGTTGTGTCAAACCTAAAGATAGAAATAAAACTCTCCCGTAGATGTGGTGGAGTTAGGTGGAAGAGGACAAGGCTGCATGATGACAGCATACCTGATGCTAACTTGGAGGAAATGAATGACACAGATGATATGCCAGAAGAGGCCTACTTCAGAAAGTGTGTGTTCTACGTTTTGGCAGACAATGTTATAGCAGGATTAACTGTCCGCTTCAATGCTTTTAAGCAGTTGGCAGAAAAATTTAATTTCTTGTGGAAATATCTCACCATGTCTGAAAGTGATGTGGAGAGAAAAGTTTTATCTTTATTAGAGCAATATCCTGCTGACCTTAACGGTGATGATTTTGGAAAAGAAATGCAACATTTACCCTCAGTACATAAAGCAAATTTTGTAAATGCACAATTAAAGACATTAGATCTGTTTAACTTGTTAAACAAAGTACAGACTTGGTGACCTGTTTCCAAATGTTTGTGTTCGCTTAAGAATACTATTAACAATTCCAGCAACAGTAGCTTTTGCAGAAAGGTCATTTAGCAAACTCAAGCGGATTAAGAATTATTTAAGGTCTACAATGTCTCAGAAACATCTTGTGGATTTGGCCGGGCTAAGTATTGAATCAAACATTTATTTATTTATTTATTTTTACATTTTATATTCCGCTCTTCCTCCAAGGAGCCCAGAGAAGTGTAGTACATACTTAGGTTTCTCCTCACAACAACCCTGTGAAGTAGGTTAGGCTAAGAGAGAAGTGACTGGCCCAGAGTCACCCAGCTAGTTTCATGGCTGAATGGGGATTTGAACTCGGGCCTCCCCGGTTCTAGTCCAGCACTCTAGCCACTTACACCACGATTTTCTTCACAAAAAAAGGCCAGGAAAGCTCTTCTTTTAAAGTAAATACTAAGCCTATCCTCTTTTTTAAAAAAACTTTTTACTAGTAATTATGTCTTCTGATTATCTGATCCGCATTGCAATATAAAAGGATGTTTCAATGTGAATTCTTTCTCCTTATCTGTATTGTAGCATAAACAAAGATATTTAAATCAAATGTGCTTTCTTCTCTCTGATCCTCTTTTTATTTATATTTTATTTTATATTGTATTTATATTTATCATGGAGGGACTATAGGAACATAAGGCCCCAGCAGAAAATCAACAGAGCACTCCATTCCACCCCTCTCTCATCTTCCATACCCTTTTTGTCCTTAAAGGCTACAGCTCATGGCATAAAACTATAGCAGATAAAAACAGGATGACTAATGGAGAAGGGAAGGGGGCACGAAAGAAACTTTGTACCCCCTGATAAAATTCCTCTGAGGCCCTGGGAATAGGCAAAAGGAAGACACTTCTGTGGCATCTCCTACTTAATCACCAGATTTAAAGCTTCTGTGCTTCTCTCTGGTTGCAATCTCACAACCCCCTGGAGGCAGCAGGTGCAGAAAAAGGTTTATAGTTTACAAAATTTGAAGGCTTCCTCTCCAAATTCTTGGGGTAGTTAGCAAACAATAGTAAAACCATTCAGTAACACAAAATACAAACTTTAAATCCTGATACAAAAAACACTGAGCACAATAAGATGAACTATAGCAGCTTCCTTGTTTAGCTTGAGAAAGCCAGTCTGAGTAAATGTCCATCACATTTCGGGAGAGAAACAGCCAGAACAGCAGGGACAACCAAAATAAAGACTTTGTTTCGTCACACAGTTTTTTCATTTCCTTCTAAGTAAGAATCCTCAGCGGGGCCTGAAGATCTTAATGGGTGGGGGGTGGGCACCATATGGACCTGAAATACACAGGTCCCAGGTTGAAACATTATTTTATAGATCAAAACCAGCACCTGGAATAGAATACATTGCCTGTATCATCTCCCAGGTCATGAAAACTGGCTTCCTAACACTGAATTTTCACACATTAGAATTCCTGCTTTCATTTTAAACAAAAGAACCAGTTTCTACAGTTCATGGTGGCAAAGGAGGAAAGTGTTGCCAGACTCAAAACAGAGATGCAAGAAAACAGAAAGTGCTGTAGCATCTTAAGGCTGAAATCTCAATGTGTACTTTCTTGATGATAAGCACCACTGAACTCATACTGTTCAAGCCTGGCATACATCCAGCAAAATGAAACAGATGAATGCATCTTTACTTGGGAGGAAGTCTGAAGGAATTTGGTGAAACACTTCCAAGCAGAAGTGCTCTTACCCCTGTACTTCGGGGCCAAAGTCCAGGGCCTCCACATCTCCTGGGGGGGCCCAAATCCTCTTTAGTCTGTCACGGGTGGTGTGGTTGCCCGGCAAAGCATGATGATGCTTAATTTTCAGGGGAGGGGGGGCTCCAAAGGCCTTTAGGTCCAGACTCCAAAATTACCTAGGTGCACCTCTGCTTCCAAGTGAAGGATCAGACTGCAAATCACTTCAGATGGTGGGCGGTGGGGGAGGGGGCTTCCATTTTAAATGCAATTTACTTTCTAGAAGATTATCTAGATCCCCTTCCCCCATTCAGTGGTACAAAACCACTCATGAGCTAGGGTTGCTACCGCCTGAGTTCCACTTTGCTCTACTGCATGCCTGGATCTAAGCTGAAGCAACACTGAATAGATGTTCTAGACAGTTTCTCCTTCTAGACAGTTTCTCTTTCCAGATATGACTCCAGATCAAAATGGAAGCAAGTCAAGAGTATGGCTAGGTGGGCCAAGCACAGCAGTTTAAACAGATATACACAACTGTTAGTAACAGTATTAATTTACAGAATATGTTTAGCAGTATTCTGGAGATTGCATATACTGTATTATGGCATTTTATGGAACTGCACAGATGTATTTTATGTAAATTAGATGTATTTTATCCCCTTTTAGTATTATACTAGTTGAACACTTCAGCTGTTTTTGTAAAAATGTAGATATTGCTACAAGTGCCCCTTTCTTTATTACTAATAATAATATTAGTAGTAGTAGTATTAATTTCATATTAGAGAACACTTGTGCTAACCATTCTACTATTACCAGTGCTTCCAATAAAGTGGCATGCCACGTGATCAGAATGGCAATTTAATCATGAAATTATCCTTTTGGCCTTGCTGAGAATCTACCCTTCCCCTACAGAAAATTATTTGGCCTCTCTCCCTGAAATGCAAGAGGGTACAGAAGAGGCAAATGGTTCAGAGAATATGGGGCCAATACAATGGTGCCAGATGTCTGGCCTTTGGGGGACCAGACAAAATCTTCTCTGGGTCTATATGTGGCCATAAAGCTCCAGCTGGCCATCCTTGGTCCACAACACAGAAAGCAAACACATCCTGTTGATCCCCCCTCACATAATCTGCCCAAACTACAACTAACCCACTCCAACAGGTGTCCCCTCCCAGGATTTCTAATTGTGCACTTAAAGTGCATACATGCTCCCAAGCCACCCCCCTGCATATGACATCAGATGCAGGGGGCATGGCCAATACCAGGGTCGGGGTCCGTCAGCCCCTGCAGAGCTTCCCCAGTCAACGGTTTAACAAACCACTGCCTGGGGAAGCTTTGCAGGGGCTGAAAGGCCACTCCCCCTGCATCTATCGTCAGATGTAGGGCGTGTGGCCACTTCCTTACAGAAGATCCATTCTGTCCCTCTCCCATTCTACCCAGCCAGCATTCCATTGAAAAGCTAGCTGGCTGGGCTTTTCCCCCCAGCCCAGCCAGCGTTTCATAGAAACACTGGCTGGGGAGAAGAGGGGCGCACCTTGCAAGCCCAGCAGACAAGTGCTGGCTGGGTGCAGGAGGGAGCAAGAGGGGGTGCCCCCCTGGGAACAAGAGGGGGTGCCCCCCAAGAGGGGGTTCCCCCCTGGCAGCTGAGGGACAGTCATCACCCCTTGCTCAATTGTCCCCATGGCCCTGAACCCACTGAAGCACTGAGATTTAAACCATCCCAGAGACTTAACAGTGCTGTGAATACAGCACAACATAAAATAACTAAATATTTAAGAAAAGTTACTCATGTTCAGCAATCAGTCATTTCTGGGAGAAAATATTTTTCACACCTCTCTGAAAAATGTATCCATCTGTAATGGAATAGTAGGCTAGCTGGCTGCAATATGGTCCATCCCTAATGAGATACATTAATAAAAATTGAGCTCTCATTACCCTTTGGAGATAATTGGGATGGAGATGGCCATTAGCAAAAAGGATCATTTCATCTTGACACTGGTAATTAAGTAAAATCTATTTTTCATTAGTAATGAATAAAGCCACAGATGCTGTTTTTCATATGGCAGAAGGGGGAAATGACACCCATATTTTCTGTGCATGTGGAACATCAAACTGTTGGAATCTTCAGTACAATGATGACCAGGTATAGCTTCAATCAACCATTGTAAGCCTTCCTCTGCAGATCAGCCACAATTCTCTTATCTATAGCTTGCCCATCATTCTAATGGTGCTAGTGAATTGTTTTGTAGCAAAATATCTTCCTCCAAGTTTGCTTTTTATTTAAAGATTCATATGGGGGGTGGGGTGGGATTGATGCCAAATTTTTGCTTACAGCCTCATCTATCTAATGATTTCTGAGATGACTGACGACAGAGAGTTAGAGGAAACCAAATTTAAGTTGAACGTTTTAGCTTATACCTTCATCAGTAACGGATGGACTTAAAAACAAGCAAACAAACAGGTCATAAGGTGGCAGCTAAAAATACAGTGTTAGCAAGTGTTCTAGGACAGATGACAGGAAACGAATGATGGATACATCTTGCATAAAGATGTCTTGTGTTATCCTCCAAGTTCATTCCATGAGGTGTGAGGGTCTTGAGTCCATATATCAAAAAAAAAATATCATTTACCCAGCATCTCACGATGTGAATGTTGCTCAATACTAAATGTTTCCATATCAGTGAGATCATAGTTGCCCACATTGAAAGTCTGGCCACAGCTTGTTCCAATTTCTTTGTTAAGATGGAGGACTTGTGATTCAAATATATTTATATTTATTAGATATTTACATTTATTGGATTTGTGCAATATTTATATTACAAGAAAGTGATTTTACTTTCTTAGAGTAAATCAATAAATTTGATTTATTCAATCAATAATCAATCAATCAATCAATCAATCAATGAAATCAATAAATTTGATTTATTTTCTTAAAAAGTAAAGCAATAAATTTTCCTCACTCTGCATGATGGGCGGGGGGGGGGATCTGTCACTGCCAAAAGTTCTTCACTCCACAACTATGAAAGGCAGAGGAGCCTTGGCTTCCTTTGCAACTGAACACTCTATGGAGGAAGTTCTTTCAGCTCTTTTCCTGCCTTGGTCCAATAGCAGGTGGGGATGTGAGGAGCAAGTAAGGGAGTAGTATTCTCACTATTGGGGAATTTTACAAGTTACATGGAGGATCTCCAGACTGACATCTGGCAATCCTACCTAGCAAAGGAAAAGTGTCCCAATACTCTTAAAAACTGATTATGGTTTATGGTCATAAACTATTAACTGACTTGATTATGGATGAAAGAGTTGACCCAGCATGCATTACGAAGACCTGGTCAGGAGGAGAGGCTCCCTAGCTGCTCTGAAGATGCTAGAGGTTTGGTTTGATCCCAACTTCTCCTGGTGGGTTACTCCATGGTGGAGCAGGTGAGAGGATGTGGGTGGGGAGGTGGGGTGGCTGTGGTCTATAAGAATACCATCCCATAAAGCACATTTGAAGATATATACTCTGGCAGTGCAGGCAGCAAAGAGGCATTTCTTTTCTGCCCACATTGCTTCTGCAAATTCATATCCAGTAGAGTTGTCTAGGGTCATAAGTGGGCTAGTATATGCCCCCTCCCCCTTGAATTTCAACTTGGAACCATCAGTCACTCACTGTGACAACTTAAATGGTTTTTACTTATTTATTTGCAGATAAAATACCTTGTATTCAGGTTGAACTGGATTCCACAGTTACTACAGAGTCTACTGTGGAGGTGTCTAGAAACTCCTTTTATAGGATCAGATTGGATCACTTCCAGTTTCTGATTCCTGAGGATGTGGACAAACTGCTTTGGACTGTACATTCTATTCGCTGTCCTCTTGACCCTTGCCCAGCTTGGCTTATTTCATCTGGTAATCGTCTTATCAGAGAGGCTGGTAAATATTATAAATGCTTCTCTGAGGGAGAGCAAGATGCCTCTTTGTCTTAAGGAGGTCATTATTAGACCATATCAGCTCTAATGCACCACAAATCCAGGAAGTTTGGGATGATACAGATTATCTAGACCCATTTTAAACCAGCTTTCAAGCAGGCTATGGGGTTGAGACTGCCTTGGTCGGCCTGTTGGATATCTCCAAATGGCTATTGACAGAAAGAGTATGACTTTGCTGATTCTCTTGGATCTCTTGGTGACTTTCAATACCATCGACAATGGTATACTTCTGGGTCAAATGAGAGAGGTTGGATGGGGTGGCACTGTTTTACAGTGGTTCCATTCCTACCTCTCGTGGGGGGGGGGTCCATGGAGGTTCCCCCTCCCCCCCAGCCTCAATGTAGCCCGAACCGGCCCATTCAGGCCTTCCCTTTTGGCACAGCGGCCATTTTGGATGCCACTGTGCCTGCACAATTGGTCTCTGGGCAGCAGTGAGAAATTCCAGGATTTGCAGTATACCCTGGATTCTGACTTCTTTTAGAGTGAAATTACTAGAAGCTTGTGATATCTTTATAATATCAGGTTTCTCTACAGAAATATACAAGTTGAATATTAGAAGATAGCAATGGATTCCTAAAAGTCAGCATCAGTTTACATCAAGTTTGCAGAGAGTGGCTCTTGTATCCTAATATGCTGAGGCCCCTGCTTGGCTCTTTCCATTCCAGGCTCCAGAAACTGGCCTTTGTCCCACTGCAGCTTGCCTGCTCTTTTTTCCACACAGGTTTAAATGCAGACGCACTTCACAGGGGAGGGCGAAGAGGGCAGGGTGATGTTCACCTTACACAGAATCCCCTTCAAGTGGATTCTATCAGGGCTTTTTACCATAACGGCGTCACTCATTCAGCATAGTCAGGGCCATTAGCAGCCATTCAGGAGCATCCTCTGGACTCTTGCCCATCAACCAGTAATTTATTCACAAAAGAATTGCAAGCCAGAACTACTAGCAGTCCTTTAACAAATGGAATGGCCACCAATTTAATGGCTGTAAACTCACAACAATAGTTGGGGAAGATATCTTTGCCTCACCATTTTCCTTGATATGTTAACATGTCAGCAATAGAACAATGTGTAACAATGGGGTGGGGGGGAATTCACAGCTTTTTAACTAAGGCTGCAATTCCGTACACACTTATTAGAGAGAAGCTCTGATTGAAGCTTACTTTTAGGTAGGCATGCATTGAATGTAAAGCCAAGGAAGTCCTTAAACATTACAACAGACAGCCTGGTAGGCAGGTCATGATTCACATCAAATCAAGCTATCCTCTCAACTGCCTGGTAGAGATCCCCTGCTGATAACAAACAAGGCAATATTCCTCAGGTGATTACTGTACTTGTGAAAGTGAAACCCTCCCAGCTAGCCTCCTGTGCTCTTCCTCTCTTAATCCAAGTCCAGTGGTTGAGCAGAATAGTGACTGCACATTTTGCTCCATAACTCTGCTTCCACAAGGGCTGGAGTTTAGCCTCCCCACCCCCACCCCTTGAAAGCAGAAATCCAGGCGAATCCGGGTGGGCTAAGCAATCCAGGTGATATGCTTAAAATCCGGGTGATACTCAGAATTCCAGGAGGCATGGCAACCAAACTTATGGGTTTGGGACAGGATGAAACACAAGGTCAACCAAAGATAACATGACTTTTGTTTCAAGGAAGGCAAGCAAGAATCACAAGAAGATTCTTGTGGCTTACTAAAACGACTTGGTTGGGGGGAGGGATTAAAATATCTTTTAAACAAAGTTGATTTGCATGGCTGCCATTCTATTAAGCTAAGAGAAAGTGTGTGACTAAATTAAAGCAAATATCAGATCCAAAAAGAACTTATTAAATGTTTTGCCACAGAATTATCTCTGGTAACAACAAATGTTCTTTGCAGCCAATACCCAATGTGAAACTGTGAAATTTATGAGCCTAAATTCTTCTGACCTCTATTAAGGTGGATGCATAGTCCAACATTTATCTTGCACTAAATGAAATTTATGCCTGTGTACTGTGCAAAGTCACATAATTGCCCTTCATGCCCTACCACTTGGCCAGCAGTCAATTTGTATCCTAGTAAACCTTAAAGTTGTTATTTTCTAAAGAAAAGCAATGGTTTATAAAGCTCTCACCCTCTTTAGAATGGTGGAGCACTACCTCTGTACCCGCTTTGTATACAGAAAGCACCCTAATAATTAATTCATGGAAATATTGGTTTTTCTGCTGATCTTTCTATTTCTACAACAAGGACAGCTTATCAACAGAGAGTGTGCATCACATCAACCAACCAATGCTAATAAGAAGAGGAGGGAGAAAACAAAGCAAATTCCCAATAGTGCTGGTATAGTTAGGAATGCAACAGGTTAAATCGCAGACATTGTAAGTCTGTACCTAATGTTTAATTCACCCAAATAAACAATATTAAATAAATTTAATTTATTTAAATAAAATAATATTTTATTTTAAATAAACAAAATATTTTATTTTTATATATATATATATATATATATATATATATATATATATATATATAAATAAAACATAGCGTTTGTTTTGCTATGTTTTAGCACTACTCTGGTCATAAAAGGAGTGCAAAACTGTGTGTTGATCATAACAGAAATACTTCCTTTAATGATATGAAGTCCATTCCATGAGGTACTAGGTTATTCGGAATACCAGTAAGAGTAGGAGACAGATTACACAGGTATTTGCCTTACATTAAGACAGATAGTTGGTCTATCTAGCTCACTTTTATATACTGACTATCAGCAGCTTTCCAGGGTTTCAGTCACTCAACCTAGAGATGTCAAGGATTGAACTTGGGACCTTCTGCATACAAAGCAGGTGCTCTTCTACTAAGTCAAAGCTCCATTTCTAAAGACATAATTTACTAGTGCTTCATGGGCAGGTATTTTTCAAAGGTATAACCCCTCTCACCTCACTGGCAGCAGGATTAGAACTTGTTGGAAATGCAGCTCCTGATGGTATCAATGCTTAACAACAGCAACCTTATTGACCACTAGGGGCAGAGATAGTGAGCAAGGGAATCCCCTCTCTGATTACACTTTCTCTATCCTTCTTCCTCTTTGTTAGACTGATAGTCTCAGGTTTCATTCTCTCAGCAGAGACAGACTTCCTTCTCTCTTCCTGTATGTAACTAGCAATAAGGCATGCAGGTCTTAATCCATCTCCTTTCTGGATTTCCTAAATAAAACTACTTTATTTAGAACTATAAGTGCACAGGTAAGGGAGAGAATAATTAGCAGTGCTGCCTTACCTGTGCACTTCTGCTGCAGCTGGGACAGATAAAGAAATCTCCCCTCCTGAGCTCTCTAAAAGGGTTATGGGCCCAGTGAACCCAGAGAAAGCAGACAAAAAGGCACAGTGAGTAAGTGGAAAGCCTGCTTGATTGTAAAGGAGTTCCAGAGAAATGGCAGTGAATGATTTCAAATGATACTTTATGTTTTGGAATCAAGAGAACAAATTGATTTGGAATTCCTGATTTCTAGACTTCAGGATTTCTATATTAGTTCAGAAGCAGTCCCTATTTGGCTGCATAGGAAGTCATGCCATTTGCAAGTGAATTGCTCTCAGAACAAAGGCCTTAGCCACAGAGACTAAGAAGTGATAATGGGGGGGGAGGTGTTTACGTCAAAGGAAATGGCCAATTACATAAAGGAACAAGGCATTCAACATAAATACACAGTGCCTTACACCCCACAACAGAATGGCATAGCAGAAAGAAAGAATAGTTCCTTGAGATGACAAGGTGCATGTTGCAGGATGCAGGACTGGCAAGCAAATTTGGGGGAGAAGCAGTCATGACTGCCAGTTACCTACAGAACAGACTGCCATCAAAGCAACAGATGCAACACCTTTTGAATCATGGCATGGGAACAAACCCAGCTTAGGACATATCATAGTGTTTGAGTCAAAAGCATATACATATGTTCCTAAAGAGAAAATAAACTGAACTGCAGATGTGAAGAAGGAATACTCTCTAGGAGGAAAGGATACAGAATTTTTGCTGTGCCCACTGGAACAGTGAGAATACACAATGTAGTATACTTTGATGAAAGACAAAGGCCAATCACAAGTGAAGTGCCAGAAATTGGGCAGAAATCCAGATGGAAAAGTAAAAGAAATTCCCATAATCCTGGAGCTAACCAGAACCAGAAGGGAAAACAGCAGTTGAACTCACAAAGATCCAACATAGGGGTTCCATCCAAGAGACTCTCCTACATAGCTAGTAAGGGAATGTTTTCCCTGCACATGGGAAGACATTGAAAGACTGCCAACATGTTGACATTGAACATGTCAGAAATTGAATGAATGAATGAATGAATGAATGAACATGTCAAGCTAAAAGGTGGAGAAAAGCTGCAGAAGAAGAGATACAATCTCTATTCAAAAATAAAACTTGAAAACTTGTGGAATTACCTGCTGGAATAAAGTCAGTAGGATGTGAATGGATCTTCAAAACCAAATACAATGCAGAAGGAAACATCAAGTGCTACAAAGACATTTTAGTAGCCAAGAAATATTCTCAAAAATATGGTGAAGACTAAGATGAGACATTTGCACCTGTTGTGAAGCACAGTTCAATAAGAACACTTCTCAGCATAGCAGCAGCAAGAAAGATGCACATTGATCACCTAGTTGTGAAAACTGCATTTCTACATGGAGAAATAGAGAAAGAGATCTACATGGAGCAGCCACCTGGATTTGGGGAACCTGGAAAAGAGAGGCTTGTTTACAAATTCCAGAAAAGCATCTATGGCTTGAAGCAAACTGCTAGAGCATGAAATGAGAAGCTGAACCAGATGTTACTCAAGGAGGGGTTCGTATAAGGAAAGGCTGACCCCTGCATATACTCAAGATTCAGAAATGACAGATGGATTCACATTTTGACTTATGTTGATGACTTGATTATTTGCTATGAAATGAAACAAGACATTCAAGAGATTATGAACCCCCCTAACAAAGAAGTAAGAGTAAAAGAACTAGGAAGCATTTCCTATTATCTTGGCATTCAAATAGAAAGAGAAGAGGATGTTAGTTACCTTCGCAATCAGAAATGGAAGATGAAGGATCTTCTTGAATGTCTTAGTCAGTCAGTCATTACAATATTTGACCAGAACACCTAAAAACAGTTATATACATTTAAACAGTCATGCTAATAGATAACTATACCTTGTTTCTACCTGTTCGCAAGCAGAGTGTGTTGGACTCATATTACAGAACTGCAAATTTTCACAACTGAATATATAAGTATGAATTCGTGTCTATTAACAAATATTTGACATAAAATTCATCTGGTCATCCCAGAAATTTTTTTAGAATCAGATCGATGAACCTTTGCTGATGGTCTGAATAAAAGGCACACTGCAAGAGCACGTGTGCAATTGACTCAATTTTATCTGAGTTGCAATGCCTGAAACTGAGAGAAGCCAATGAGGTCAGTACAAGAATGGAGACAAACTTCATGAAGCAAGATCAGGACAGTGAGCCACTGCCTGACAACAGTCTGTATAAAAGTGCAGTTGGGAAATTTCTGTACATAGCAACAGTCACAAAGTCAGACACAGCTGCCGCAGTGGGAATTCTGAGCAGAAGAGAAAGTACACCAACCAAGAATGACTGGACTGCAGTCAAAAGGCTGGGAAGATACCTGAAGGGTACAGCACACTTCAAGCTCAATAACAGCAAGCAGTGACCCCAGACTAGTGAAATACATGGGCGTGGATTGGGCTGAAGACAGACCAGATCACATGCAGACACCTGTTTTTCTATGGAGGTGGAGCCATCAGTTGGACTAGCTAGAAGCAGCCAGTTGTTGCGCTTTTATCCACAGAAGCGGAGTACATATCAGCTGACCAAGCATGCCAAGAAGCCAGATGGCTACATGAGTTACAGTTAGACTTTGGAATTGATGAACCAAAGCAAACTGACATCCAAGGGTGCACCCAACTGTCTCTGATGGAAAAGATTTTGTCTCGGACAAAGCACATAGACACAAAGCATTACTATGTCTGAGAGGCACAAGAGAATGGCCTAGTTAAGCTGAAGTACTGCCCAACTCAAGACATGGTAGTAGATGGGCTAACCAAGCCGCTACCAAGAAGCCAGTTCCATTTTTTCAAGAGAAGATGGGAGCTGCAGATCAGAGCATGAGATGATGAGAAGGGGTGTTGGAGATGCAGCTCCTGATGGCACTGATTCTTAGCTCCAGCAAACCTATTGACCATTAGAAGTAAAGATAGTGAGCAAGGGAGGCCCCTATCTGACCATGCTTTCTCTACTCTGACTCCTCTTTAACAGACTGATAGTCTCAAGTTTCATTCTCTCATCTGAGAAAGAGACTTCCTTCTTCTTTCTTCCCTTCTTCCTGTTTGTGAGTCGCCTCGAACAGTAGTATACTGGAGGGGCAGGGTGTAAATATTTTAAATAAATAATAATAAATAAATATGTAGCTAGCAATGAGGCATGTAAGTCTTATCATATGGATAAGACTATCTCCCCGATGGATTTCCTAAATAGACTACTTTATTTAGAACTTTAACTCCATGTCTGAGCAGGGAAATGACTTGACTAGCAATCCAGAAGTTGCTGGTTCAAATCCCCACTGGTATGTTTCCCAGACTATGGGAAACACCTATATCGGGCAGCAGTGATATAGGAAGATACTGAAAGGCATCATCTCAAACTGCGCAGGAGATGGCAATGGTAAAACCCTCCTGTATTCTACCAAAGAGAACCACAGGGCTCTGTGGTTGCCACGAGTCGACACTAACTCGATGGCACTTTACCTCCAGACAATATTAATTAGCAGTGCTCCCTTACCTGTGCACTTCTGCTATAGCTGGGGCAGATAAAGAAATCTCCCCATCTGAGCTCTAGGGATCTGCCTAAAGTGCAGTTCAAACTGCAGTTTGAGCAACTTTTGGGAGCGGTGCAGATGAGCGTTAAGAAAGAGGAGAGCAGGTCCTTACCTGCTTTCTGGCACCCCATGCAGCTTCCTGCTGGGGCAGCACTCAGCCCAAGTACCTCTGCCTTCTGCCAGCACAGAGATGGTGTCCATGCATGTGCACACACACGGAGGTACTTGGGCCAAGCGTCCCTCCAGAAGGAAGCTGCATAGGACAGCAGAAGTAAAGACCTACTCTCCTCTTAAAGCTCCCCCACACGAATCCCAAAAAGTGCTCAAACCATGCTTCAGGCACATCCCTAGTGAGCTCTCTGACCCTTTTTGGCTTAAGGATGTGCTTCCTTGCTCTGGCCCACCATCCAAAAGGAAGCTACCAGATCTGTCGCATGAAGCATCCCTGTTCCTTTTTATGGGAACATATATAGGAATGCATAGGAGAGCTTGAGCTTCAGTAAACAGTATATATCATGTTAATTACTACTGTGACTAATAATAATAATAATTAGTGGGAGAAAGGGGGCTGTTGGGATTTTCCACCTCAGGCATCTAAATGCAATGGTTAGCCCTGGAACAATCTAGTGTCACATGTGCTGCCAAACAGAGGAGAACTGAGCAAATCTGCCATAAAGCTTTTTAGTAGATTTAGGTTCATGCAGGAATCACTTAAAATTAATTGGAGCAGCAGAGGGAAATTTGTCTTAATGTTTAAATCCTTATAGCCTTACTTTGGTATAATTAATCTAATAATTATTAGATCTAGCTCTCACTGATGAAGTAGATCTGAGTACGGGCTGTGCTAATGCAGGTGGGGGCTTACATGACTGAATGCACTATACCAAAAACACCCCTTCACATAGAAAAATACCATGTCAAGGAGAACTGTACCTTTATTTCGTTGTCACCATTTAAAGCATCTGTATGAATAAACAGGATCTCAGGATCTAAGTTCGTAACAGTCTTCTGCTGAGGTAACGTGGTATTGTAGGTGAGAGGGTACAGACCAAGTTACTCACCAATTATTTAATTAATTAATTAATTAATTAATTAATTTTATTTCTATACCACCCTTCCAAAAATGGCTCAGGGTGGTTTACACAGAGAAACAACAAATAAATCAGATGGCTCCCTGTCCCCAATGGACTCATAATCTAAAAAAGAAACATAAGGCAGATACCAACAACAGTCACTGGAGGGATGCTCTGCTGGAGATGGATAGGGCCAGTTGCTCTCCCCCTGCTTACTAAAGAGAATCACCACACTAAAAGGTGCCTCTTTGCCCAGTTAGCAATTAGCTTTAAAGATGAATAAAATAGAAGTTTATTAATCATACATTCTGATGTTAGCCTGGTTCTCTACTTAGAAAGTAGGTAGTTTACTTGCTTATTTACAGGACTGTTTTGAACGTAACTGTATATTCTCATACACTTCGGGCATATGCAGCTTTTAAAAGAATCTTGGTTTTAAAACTGGTTTTCACAGCTCTTACAGCTGGTCGACTTTAAAAATACATTACACAGGACAAAATTTTGATGGAAATTACAAAGAAGTTACTGTCATTGAGTCTTTCAATAGAACTCCTTCTTTATTTATTTTATTTATTTATTGTTAAATTTATATACAGTACCGCCTTTCATGAAAGCAATCCCAAGGCGGTTTACAGCAAAAAAATTTTAACACAAGATGGTAAAAAAGACACAATTGAAATATTAAGTGGGGGGGAAATATTAAACAAATCTGATTAAAAATTTTAAAACAAAAAGCATAAAAGCAATAAAGATTATAAAGAGCAGCAGCAGAGAATCAAATAAATGCCTGGGCAAAAAGCCAAGATTTTACATTTTTTCTAAAAGCTGTGATGGAAACTGAGGAGCGAATAGCCACCGGGAGAGCATTCCAGAGTCTGGGGGCAGCAACAGAGAAGGCCCTGTCCCGCGTGCATGACAACCGGGCCTCCCTCATTGTCAGCACCCGGAGCAGAGCCCCCTCAGATGACCTTGTCAACCTTTAGGTTATGACCAAGTCAAACCGCTATCTTCCCAGAGGGTAGACAATGTAGAATATCAAAACCATGTTGATGGAATGCCTCAGTACATGAGGGGTAGGATAGTAAATTTTGTATGGGAACCTGCGAGCAATGCTTTCCTTCCCCAGGGAGTTAGTCACACATGCTTTCAATGCAGCGGGGTATCTGAAGAGCGAATCTGCTTCGCAGCAGATTTGCAAGGTGTTTATTTCAGGGGATTAAATGGGCAGTTCACATAGGGTCGGCTCCTCTCCTCAATCCCTTTTTCCTATGCATTCCCACCGGCTTTAGGGATGTGCACAACTGCAGGCCATGTTGGAGGCCTGTGAACTGGTACGCAAGTGGCCCGGCCCAGCGGTCCGACGCTGGGAGGGTGACTCTTTAAGGGCTGGGGGGTTGTACTTACCCCTCCCACCGCTTTCCCCCCTTTGGCGCTCCATTTTCAAGTAAAATCTTTGGGGCGGCAGTGGTCCTCCCTGCCTCTCCTGCCCCCTGGTTGATAGTAAATGCGGAAGTAACTTCCATGCATGTGGCCACCGCTGACTTCCCGTGCGCCACATACATGCACACGTCAGCGGCAGCTGCATGCACGGAAGTTACTTCCACATTTACCATCAACAAGGGGCCAGGGGCAGCAGGGAGGACCGCTGCCACCCCAAAGATTTTACTTGAAAATGGAGCACCAGAGGGGGGAAAGCGGCGGGAGGGGTAAGTACAACCCTCCCCCGCCCTTAAAGAGCCACCCACCCCCCCAGTGTCGGACCACACCTCCACGGTCCATGCACATCTCTACCTGACTTGCTCCAGGTTTTTCCTCCAACTAATCACATCACAAAGGAGGAGGCAAGAGAGCTTTGTTGTTGTTGTTAGTTTGACAGCTACAGAAGAATGGCATGACAAGTTGCCAAAACCTGGATCAAACAGCAGAACACTTAACCCTTGTCTTTGTGAGTGACTGCCTTCATCACCTCATGTTCCCCCCGACACACACACACACACACACACACACACACACACACACCCAGCCCATTTAAGAGGCAGGGAAGTTTAAAGCAGAAATCAGTGCTCTCTCTCTGCATGTGCACAGAAAGGCCTGAAATGGGCTGCAGATGGCCCAGGCAGTCATTCTGGAAGCAGGCAGGGAGAAGGAGTCCCTGCTGCTGCCTCTGCCGCCTAGGGATGCACAAGCTCTGGTGCTCGGTCAGTTCGGCGGTGTGGGGGGGTTACCTTTGAGGAGCAGGGGAGGTGTCCTTACCCCACCCCCACCCCACCCCACCCCCGCACCGCATGTACAAGATGTCTGAATAAGGTTTCAGTTCACAGAAAAGAACCACTGTTGGGGCAAAAAGAGAAAAATCAGAAGCATTATGTTAACTTGCTGTCCATAGGCTCCATCCTGCAACTTGAGTGGTGCCATCTGATCTGTCAGATGTTAACTCTCTCCCTTAGTTTTCATCTCATACTAGTCCTGAATTAGCTCAAGAAGATGGGGAAATTGTGTCATAACAACACACATGAGATAATTTTCTTGATTTTCTCCACAGAATGAAAGCACAGAGCAGGAAAGACAGACAGAATAGACAGAGTTTGCGGAAGAGGGAAGCGTGCAATTGCCTGGATTTGATAACAGACTGCTTTGGACAACCTCACTTTGCAAGCTATCTCCTTTGAAAGTGGGATTCCCACCAGCAAAGCTACTTGCCACTCCAAGTATAAGTCCTTTACAATTTGAATCAACCAGTATGTGGCATCTTGAGCTTTTAAAGTGCCCTTTTGCCTTAAGTATGAGTCATATAAGTAGAATTTCTGTTTCTTTATGTTCCCCAAAATAGTTATTCCGTTAGTATCTGAAATAATATGTTCAGTCAGCATATCTGGAGAGTGGATGTGGGGACGGGGAGAGAGTTCGCTTCTGAAACATAAATAATTTCACCAGATAAAGTCTTTGATGAGGAACTTTGTTGAAGCTTTCTGGAAGTTCAGGTATACTATGTCAACTGGATCACCTTTATCCACATACTTGTTGACACTCTCAAAGAACTCCAAAACTTTCATGGGGCAAGATTTACCTTTGCAGAAGCCATGCTGGTTCTCTCCCAGCTGGGGCTGTTCTTCTATGTGCTTTTCAGTTTTATCCTTGAGGATGCTTTCCATCAATTTGCCTGGAAAAGATGTTAAGCTAACCAGCCTATATTTTCCTGGATTGCCCCTGGACCCCTTTTTGAAAATTGCTGTTACATTGACTACTTTCCAGTCCTCTGGGACAGAGACTGATTGCAGGGATAGGTTATATATTTTTGCAAGTAGGTTGGCAATTTCACATTTGAGTTCTTTGAGGACTCTTGGATGGATGGTTTTTGTGGGGTTTTTTGGATGGATGTTTTTCGAGACAGTTTAGAACATCATCTCTTGTCACTTCTATCTGACTCAGTTCTTTAGCCTCCATCCCCGAAAACTCTGGTTCAGGAACAGGTATATACTCAGTATCCTCAGCCGTGAAGACAGACACAAAGAACTCATTTAGCTTCTCTGCAACCTCCATATCGTCCTTAACAATCTCTTTCACTTCTTCATTGTCTAATGGTCCAACCACCTCCCTGGCAGGTTTCCTGCATCTGATATATTTTAAAACGTTTTTGTTATTCCTTTGACACTTTTAGCTAGATGTTCCTCAAACTCTCTTTTCACCTCCCTTATTGTCACCTTGCATTTCTTTGCCATAGTGCATGTTCTTTTTTGTTCTCTTCATTTGGACAGGCCTTCCAGTTTTGGAAGGAAGTCTTTTCCCTTTCATGGCTTCCTTGACTTTTCCTGTTAGCCATGCTGGCATCCTCCTGGACCTAGTGGTACCTTTCCTCCTTTTGGGTATACAATCTAACTGGGCTTCTAGTATTGTGGTTTTGAGTAAACTCCATGCATTCTGGAGTGAAGTGAGAGACATTTCTGATTTTAAGCCCATCTCTTAATGATAGTAATGTGTAGTTTGGCTTCAAAATCCAGTTCTTCCCAGACTGGTTTGTATATAGCGACTCATCTGATTACCTGTGGTGCTGAGACAGTGAAACATTTGTAAGCTGGAAAGAAATTAGTTCTTACATGATTATATTGGACCTTCACTCAGACTATTATTATTTTTACAAATATATATATATGTGGGAGTGTGGGTTAGGAAAAAACATATGGGTTAGTAAATTTTGTGGGCTTCTTTGTAATGATGTTCTGAGCACTACTAGCTGTAGCCCTCTCACTTTCTTAAACCCTGTTCAGTGTTGAAGATGAAACTCCTGATGGCATCAACTCTTAGCACCAGCAACCCTATTGACCACTAGGAGCATTGAGGTAGAGAGAGCTAGTTAGCTCATTCCCTCTCTGACATGCTTTCTCTGTTCTCTCATTCTGATTGAGGAGGAAAGCTGGTCTTGTGGTAGCAAGCATGACTTGTCCCCATAGCTAAGCAGGGTCTGACCTGGTTGCATATGAATGGGAGACTTGATGTGTGAGCACTGCAAGATATTCCCCTCAGGGGAAGAAGCCACTCTGGGAAGAGCAGAAGGTTCCAAGTTCCCTCCCTGGCTTCTCCAAGATAGGGCTGAGAGAGACTCACCCCTGCAACCTTGGAGAAACCGCTGCCAGTCTGTGAAGACAATACTGAGCTAGATAGACCAATGGTCTGACTCAGTATATGGCAGCTTCCTATGTTCCTATGATTGATTCTGACTTAATACACATCTCCAATTGAGACTCATAGTCTCAGGTTTCATTCCTCATCTGTAAAGAGAGACTTCTTTCTTCTCCCTTCCCCTCTTATTGTATGTAGCTAGTAGCCAGGTATGTAGGCTTCTCTATCTCCCTGATGGGTTTCTTAAATAAACTACTTTATTTAGTACGTTAATTTTATGTCTCCAGACAATATTAATTAGTAGTGCTCTCCTTACTTGTGGATTTCTACTACAGCTGGGATAAAGAAATCTCACCTCTAAGCTCTCTAACATTCAGACAGTACATTGTATGTGTGTACTGGTGTTTCTACATATGTACACATTGTATGTGAATGAGAGCGCACATTCATTTTACAAGTGAACATGGGTACAGCCCCTCTCAAATGCAGGGCACACATAGGATGCACAGGATACACACACATACTGATGCATGTGTAGACTCCAGATTCCTATGGCCATGTGCAGACTTCAGAATTCCTGTGGCACATGGACAAGAACTTTCCCATAAGGAGCAAAGCATAATGTTGCAACGGAGACTCCAATTAAACACACTAGCAAATGTGTAAATGTAAATTTACACATTTAATTACATGTATGCAAATAGAGCATTGATCACAACCCAGACACCTCTGCTTTCATTTTTGATGCAAGCTAGATGAAATGGCTGCCTTAACAAGCGAGCCCACAGAACAAAGAGCCAGATGGTAACCCTCATCACACCTCTAATTATTTTTACAGTTCTACTACAACAGACTCCTGGTGAAAAGCAAAGATTAAAGAGAAAAATCCAACCTGCTCCAGTTTGTGTTCTGAAGCATTGTGAACAATCTCAAGCTTTTGGACTAGAAAAATTGGGTGAAAATCTAAATAAAGCATATCAAATATACATGAAATGGTTTTACATCATT
Source organism: Hemicordylus capensis (assembly GCF_027244095.1). Lineage (NCBI taxonomy): Eukaryota > Metazoa > Chordata > Lepidosauria > Squamata > Cordylidae > Hemicordylus > Hemicordylus capensis. The sequence continues at coordinate 141,103,646 of NC_069661.1, forward strand.
TTGAACACAATCTGGCAAAGCAATTCAGCATTTGCTCAGCTTCAAGGAAGAAACGTTATTTCAGTGAGGTTTGCAAGATTGCTATCTTGGGTATAGTTACGTGGATGATTAACTTGCAGTCTTTCCTCTTTCAAGAGTTCTCTGAAGAGAACTTTTTACTGGTTCTCCTTACACAGAGGGAGGACCGGGCGGAGGGGGGAGAGAAAGTAGCAGGAAGGAGATTAGCAAAAAAGAGAACATCCCCACATACAGCAGCAGCAACAGCTGGTGTGAGATTTAAAGAGCTCTTTGCTGCCTGATAGTCTAACACGGTTATGTCTTTAGCCCCACTTTAGAATTGCCTTTTAGGATTGCCAACTATTGAACTCCAAAATTCTGGTACTTGGACAGAACTTGGAGACAGAGGCCAGACGGTACGAGGGGGTATAGCCAGGAACTTTGAGAAGGATTGCAGATGACATCCAGCACTTTGGGCTTATTCTGGAGGCAGAACTTAGCAGGTTTGGGAGGATCTGAGGACAGAGTTCTGCTCAAAAAAAGCTCTCTATTCACCTGGCATACTGCTAAACTGGAGGTGGGTGTGAGGCTAAGACCTTTTTAAAAAAAAGAAACCCCAAAAACATAGAGCCTGCATAGCTTAGTGGTTAGAGTGTTGGACCAGGAAGACCCAAGTTCGAATCCCCATTCAACCATGAAACTCACTGGGTCACTCTGTGTTGGAGATGGAGTTCCAGTGCATCGACATTTTGCACCAACTATCCTAATGGGGCATTGGAAGTAGAGGTAGTTAGTGAGGGTCTCCTTACCTGTTCCTGCTTGCCTCTACTCTTATGACCCCTGCCTTGACTCCTCAGGTACTTCCTGTAGAGAGTCAGTCCTCTTCCTTTCCTCTTAGAGAGAAGATGGAAACATCCCTCTCTCTCTCCCTATTCATTATGTAGCTGATAGATAGAATAAATCTTTCCTATCTCAAATGTACTTTACCAATAAATCAATTTAGATTAGACTCTACAGTGATCTCCATCCATGTTACGTAAATAGCTTCAACAAGTAAACTCTGCACTCTGTAACTAGAGTGGTAGCTTCCTTGGTGCTTTGCTAAAATAATCACAAACCCCAACACTCTGGGCCAGACTGTGTCTCTCAGCTTAACCTACCTCACTGCATTGTTGTGAGGATAAAAATAACCATATACACCACTCTGAGCTCCTCAGGGAAAGAACAGGATATAAATGTGAAGCGGGGACAGGGGGGCAGTCTTGCCACTTGCTTTCTTGGTAACTAGCTTGAACCTCTCCCTCTTCCCCTACTTACAAGAGGAACAGATCATTGTTTTCTGGCCAGTTGGAAACTATTTCAATTTTTTTGTTCCCAAGCCACAGAGAGGTTACATGTTCAAATTAGGGATGTGTATGAAGTGCACAGGCGTGAACACCATGGCAACCATGCAAATGGTGCCTGTGCATGAACAGATGCCATGTATGTGCCGGCACCATGCACAGGTTCTTGGGGGCAGTATCATTGCAGCAGGAAGCTGCAAGCAGGTAGGGACCTGCTCTCCTCTTCTTTAAAGGTACTGTGCTGAACCAGTTTGGACCTCACCTGAACCGGTTCAGCGCCAAACCAGTGAACGAACCTCTGTTCATGCACATCCCTGGTTCAAATGAAACTAGTACGTGAAAAAAAGTCAAGGATTGTTATTCATGGCTCACATCCATCAAAATGTTTATATTGCCTGTAATGGAGCTGTGCCAGTTCACATCAGAACTGAACATCCTGACTGAATTTCTCAGCATTTGCACAGTTTTGCTTGCTCCTCAGAACAGAAGAAAGAGGCTTGTTGGCTTTCCTTTTGCATCACATTCTCCTTCCCCCACAACGTGCCTGAAATCTGTTTCAGACTCCACACACACCATTCAGACCTGTACCTCAACTAAACCACAGGATGGGTCCCCACTACCATGTCCTACCTTTCTTTACTTTCCCTTGCCCTTCATTTGTATAGTGTAATTTTTACATTTGCATTAAACCACCTGCCAACAGAGAATTCCACAGCCACGTGGCTCTAATACATTCATGCTACTCAGTTTTAAAAGCTAATGAGATTATATGTTCTTGTGACTGTTCTTGGAAGACTAGTTCACAATTGTATTCCTGTACGGTTACCTAATTTAGGGGGGTGGGAAATGGTTTTGACCACATCTACAGATAAAGTTTAGGTAATCCATTGGATTTCCTTTCCTTTCCACTCCTTGTTGTCTTCCTATCCAGCAACAATTACCATCATCCTCATCATGCCATGCTTCACACTCTGTTCACTTTGCCAGGATCTATTTAAGGTGTGTGTGTGTGTGTGTGTGATATTTATAAACTACCCCATCCAAAAGCTCTGGGTGGTGTACAACAAATTGTACACCGCCATGAGTTGTTGAACCTTGGATACAGATTTCAAGTTCCACACAGTTGTAATTAAAAGGTTTATTAACAAGGTATATACAGCTCCTTGGCAAAGCTTCAATATAGGCCAATATAGGTCTGCAGCAGGATTGTTTTCTAGGCCAATGGAGGAGTGGGGAGGCTGGAGGTCTGAAGGCACTGTGAGTGAAAACAACATACCATGCATGCCACTGCTTCCTATACATAGCCAACCAAGGCACTAGTATTTGAGAGGGGAAGGAAACACTTACTAGGGCCCAGAGGTCTAGGAGAGCTCAGTGTGGGCTGCAAGCCCATTATCCTAAGGAAAGCTATTGTGGTTGTACTGTAGATCATGCCTCAGTATGTTTATGCAGACATATTTCCCTGTCTCTATAGCCCTCTTCAGATGTTATGCTCACACATACAGCCGGGAAAGAGGGAGGATCAATCAAGATTGCAGCTCATGGAATTGCTGGGGAAGATGTGTATGGTGCCTCCCCCTTCAGACAAACACCACCATAAGTGTGTTATTCAGGCAGGAGGGGATAAGTGACAGTGGAGCATCAGGACTTCCTACCTGCTTTCCCTGCTGGAAACATGAGCTCTGCTTGCACTGATAACATTTGAAGAGGGCTTATATGTCCAGATTTTGTGAAAATTGCTGATCTTGTGGAAGTTGCTAATCAGAAGCAATGTTAGAACAGAATAAATGTGAGCTTCTGACCTAGGCCATAGAACAGGGTGTCGAACTGCAGCCCTCCAGCTTGTTTCGGACTAAAACTCCCATCTTCACCAATCACAGTAGCCAGTAGCCAGGGATGATGGGAGCTGTAGGCCAACATCTGCAGGAGTGCTGCAGTTTGACCCCCCTGACCTAGAACAAAGAAAGAGGAGCATAGAGAACTTCAGGGCTTGTCATTTTACAGACAGACAAAAGTGTGCCACCTTATAGGACATGCTGTCTCAAGAACTACAAGCTCCAGAGCTCCTCGGTTGCTGTTGGTATTTTCTAAGCACAAGCAGGAGGACCCTTCAGGGCACAGTAGCCAACTAGTAGCTAGAGGGATAGACAAGCACTATAATAATCAAGGACATTAAGTTCCCAGGATCCCTGGGACCAGTGCTGTTTATAGGTTCTCTGGGGCCTGTAAATCCTATGTGAGTACATGAGTTAATCCTCTGGTCTTCAGAGCATATAGAAGAACTGGCACTAAATCTTAAGAACAGTGTCTCAAGAACATTTGCCTGTTGCATACATTTGCCAGGTGCATACAAGTAATCTACACAATATCCTACCACAATGTCTGGTTAGATCAGGAAGACACAAACACAAGGAGCTTAAACAAAGAGACCGAAGAACACCAATCAGTCCTCCATTCTTTCAAATCAGACAAAGCTTTTTGTGGGCGGGCGAGTGGTATGGGCCTGCATACAGAAGTTTGTTCTTCTGAGACCAAAGAATGCTATTTGGGTACTCTCTGGTTAAATCCAGAAACACTGTTATGTGTGGTCAGCAGGCTCCGCTCGCTCATGATCTTCCAAATATCAGACTCCACAGGTTCTGTCCCTGGTCTGTCTGCTTCATCCTCTCTGCTACGAAGGGCAAAACGTTTTAAATAACATGCTGGCAAACTTATACTAGGCTGGAAAAACTGACCAGTAAAGCCAGCAAGGTGGCATTCTCAAATGTTCAATATCAAAATGGCAAATGGGTTGGAAGCTGCAATGCTCAAAACACATTAATTGCCAAAACTGAAGATGAATCATAGAATCCCTTCAGTCAGTTCTCTTAGAAACATATACTTTTTAAAAATAATATGACAGTGCATTGGTAGTTTGCTTTTATTCAGCTCAACATATTGACAACCCTAGCTGTCTATGGCACATTAAGTTGGCTTATATATATGTACCTTAATCACAGGTAGGAGTTCTGCTGTCAAAACAGACGTGAATACTTGCATAAGCAAAGGCAAGAGAGTTATAGAAGGGTAATACAGGGATCGTGCCATCTCTTGGCTGAAAATATTGAGAATAGAATTTTCACTCAAGTTAGAAGAAGTTTAAACTTGTGTATAATAATAATGTCGTAAACACAGAATATTGTATGTTTTATCATAACTAGTTCCAGCACTGCTACTTCCTCACTTCAAGAGCAATTTCAAATATATTGTATTTGTTTTAATTCATATATTGACTTTCCACATGAATGTCTTTGTGCAGAAAGCTGGCATATGAATTAGAAAAAAATATCAGGGCATCTCACAATACACTGAAATATAAAAACAACAATATACTAATTAAGATACAACATCAGAGACAGCAGCAATAAAATGAAACCATAAAAGAAGCTCATCTCTCACTGGTCAATTACAGCAAAAAGTCTTACAGAAATGTCACTATTATCTATAGGAAGAATAAGCATGAGTGACTCACTCTTTGGATTTTAACTGGTGTTTTTCCTGTACTTTAGCAACATCCTGACACACAGAAATTCAACACAGACTTTTTTTGTTTGCACCCCTTCATTTACATGCCAGGGAAAGGTTCACCACCTACTAAATATCTGTGTGTCGAACTGCTGTTAAAGGCACAAGGCAAGAGTATGGCCAATAAACAAGTTGTCAGACCTGTGCACTCTTCCTGTGCTTCTCTGTAATGCCCGAAGAGGGACTTTCTTATTTCTTCCTCAGCTCCAAACCTGGTAAGATGCATGTGCTTCTAATAATGGTTTGTGCATTTGGGATCCAGTGGTGGACTGAAGAGAGCACTGCCCTACCAAAGCTGCTCAAGGACTGCCCACTCAGTCTTGAAACCCTCTTAGCCAGGGCTGCTCAACTTCAGCCCTCCTGCAGATGTTAGCCTACAACTCCCTGGCTGTTGGTCACTGTGGCTGGGGATTATGGGAGTTGTAGTCCAAAAACTGCTGAGCGGCCTAAGTTGAGCAGGCCTGCTCTTAGCAGTCATGGGCCAGTCACTACCTCTCAGCCTAACTTACCTCACAGGGTTGCTGTAAGGATAAATGGGATAAGCTCATGTACACTGAAAAGGGAGGATACAAAAGCAACAAATCTCACTGTGTGTTGGGGGAGAAGAACAAGATCAACTTTGAAAGTTATACAGAAGCATAAGGAACACAAGTTATTTGCATTTTCTGTTCACTGCACATATAATTAATGGCCAAAGGCACTGTAAAATTAATATTAAAAAGCAATGGGGGTAATGGCCTAAGAATGCATCTTTGTAATATCTATCCAGTAAGACATGAGTCTCTCACCTGCATGTGACAGACCAGTTTAAGGAGACATATTTTCTACTGATGGATCCAAATATTATCTGAGCACAGCTTGGGATATGAATCAAAGCGGGCTCAGAATGCTTGCCTCAATACAGTGCATGCACTACAACCCAAAACGTTATCTGCCTCATATTAACACTTGATTCCAAGAGGAACTTGCTTCTATCTCTGCCCCCCACCCATCCACTACCAAGCCTTCCTACTTTCTTTGCTGCTCTGGCAACAAAAGAAGGGAGCCGATATGCTCCAAGGCTATGTGACAGATGCAAAGAGTGCTGAGACAGGTCATTTTCTCAGCACTATTGATCCAAGTAAGTAGCAACTACATCTCCCAGCACTTCTTGCACCTGACAGTCATACCAAGTGTTGGGCATCAGAGAGGGGACATATTTATCTTATTTTAAAATATGTTAATTTTGCCTTTCTGGCTGAGGCAACCCAAGGCTGCTCACAATCAAAATAGGCTATTTTATTTATTGTTTGTTTGTTTGTTGACTATATATACCACCTTTCATTAAAACAATCCCAAGGAGGTTCACACCAAAAACATAAAAACATAGATCTGACTAAAAATATTTAAAATACAGGCACAATATAACAATTCAAAATACAAAGCAGCAGCAGTAGAGTTAATCATATAAAAGCCTGGGTAAAAAGCCAGGATTTAACAAGCTTTCTAAAAACTGTGATGGAGTCTGAGGAGTGAATAGCCACCGGGAGAGCATTCCAGAGTTCGGGGGCAGCAACAGAGAAGGCCCTGACCCGCATGCATGAGAGCCGAGCCTCCCTCATTGTTGGTACCCAGAGCAGAGCCCCCTCAGATGATCTCGTCATGCGGGCAGAAACCCTTGGGAGCAGGCGGTCCCTCAGGTATCCAGGGCCCAAACCATTAAGGGCTTTAAAGGTCAAAACCAGCACCTTGAATTGGACCCAAAAACAAACTGACAGCCAGTGCAGCTCTTTCAAAATGGGTGTGATGTGATTCCAGTGGACAGCTCCAGATAAAATCCTAGCTGCCGCATTTTGCACTAGCTGCAGTTTCCAAATATTCTTCAAGGGCAGCCCCACGTAGAGCGCATTACAGTAATCCAGCCATGATGTGACTAAGGCGTGGGTAACTGTGGCCAGAACTGTCTTCTCAAGAAAGGGACACAGCTAGCCCACTAGCCGAAGCTGTGCAAAGGTACCTCTGGCCACCGCCTCCACCTGAGTGTCCAAAAGCAGAGCCAAGTCCAGCAATACTCCCAAGCTGCATACTTGCTCCTTCAAGGACTGTGCAACCCCATCCAGAACTGGTAAACACAATATTAGGGAAACACAACAAAAAGAGGGTCACAATAAAACTACAATTCATACCTGAAACTCAAAAGCCACTGTCCAGCCTCTAGCCTGTCTATCCGCTGAGTATTCATTTAGAATATTTATCTAGCACCTTTCAAGGAAAAATTCTCAAAACTATCTATATAACTGAGCAACAATTAAAATCCTAAAAAAATCTTAATGCTAATTCCCCCTCCCCCCCACAGTTTCATTTGCTGATCTCTTCCTTGAACTTTGAGTTCCTTGAGGCCTCATCAGACAGGAGGACCAGTTTTAGCATACTGCAACTACTGCAAATGCAAGGGACCCCAGCATTATGCAGAGGGCTCATGCTGGACTGGGGTCTGTGCAGAAGAACAGCAACAGGAGGAGGGAGGGTCTCTCAGAAGCCATAATCTTGGAGATGGGATTTCAGATGGGCTGGCCCTCTGCCAATAATGAGAGAGGAGGAAAGGCAGGAGCCATGGGACAGTCAAGGATGATGCCAGCCATGGAGCACTGAAGGGCCTAGCACTTTCTGTGTGCAAAACAGGGGCTCTATCACATAAGTTTTCCCTAGACACAGGAAGCTGCCTTGCACTGTCAGGACTTTGGTCCACCTAGCCCAGTATTATCACCCTGAGTGACAGCAGCTTTTGAAGCTCCTCCCCACTCTGCTTCCAAGAACCTTGCAGTCAGAAATTGAATCTAGGACCTTCTGAATGCAAAGTGTATGTTCTGCACACTGAATTCCTTAGATTAATAATACACAGCGTGAAGAAGTCCTTCCTTTTCTCTTCCTAAATCTCATGCCAATCAGCTTCATCGGATGACCCCTGCAAAGAAAATGAGGTGAATAAAAATGAGAAAAAGAAGTTGCTTGAAGGCTGTTAATTCTCTTTCTTTTGTTCTAGATTGTTGCCAACTTAGATGAGGCAGAGGAATAGCTGAGGGATCAAGGTGCCAACAGGAAATTAGTTATACATAGGGTTAGGTTTGGTTACCCCTGTGGTGGGCAGCCAGCCAGCAAATTATAGGGTTAAAGCAAAAGGTGGTTTCCCCTTGATTGACAGTCTAAAGTCCCCAGGGAATGACCCAATCAGTTAACAAGTTGGGTGGGTCTAGAGGGCTCCTGAGGAGCTTCTGGGAAGAAGAAATGTGTGCCCAGGTGAGAGAGGAGCAATGGTGTCTTGCCAAGTTCTCTCTGTTGGAAGTTAAGGACTTTGCGCTGTCTCTTGTCTCAAAGACAGTGGAGGACAGACTAGTGAGTCAGAGGGCTAGAGGGTCAAGACATTGGTCATCCCTTCTCTACTGCTCTGACACTATCCCTTTGGAATGTAGATTGCTAATCTCAGGGACACTTCCTCTCTCTTCTCTTCCTGTTCCTTCTACCTTGCAACATGCAAGCAAGCTCCTCTCCCTGCACCATGTGTGCAGAGAAGATGCAGAATCCATCTGCATCCAGCTAGATAGACAGATTAGAGATCCTAACTCCTCACTTTCCTATCTTGAGTGGAGTTCCCTAATAAATGCCTTATATATTGATTTATATAACTAAATTCACTGTGTTGTGCCTCTGTGCACTCTGCTATAATTGAAAAAGGGTTTCTCTACCAGAGATAATTCCCAACACTCTCAGGGTGAGTTCTGCAAGTCCCTGGGGGTCACGGTTGCAGAGGTTTGGTCCCACCTAAATCCTGGTGAGGTCCAAAGAAGGAAAGCCAGGGTATATGGCTTTGAATGTTTAGACTGAGGAGAAAGTGTTTTAGTAAGAGTTGTGTTAGAAGTTATTTTATTTTATGTGTGTGGCTTTGTATACCCTAGCATCTGCTTATTGTAACTATCTTCACCACCAGCCTAGTAAATGATTAAGTTAAGTACCACTGGAGAACATCAGGGTGTTGTGGAAATCTATTGTAACCACTGTGAAGCTATTCTTATCTGCAACAAAAGATTGCCTATATTTTTAGTAAATCAATAAATTGTTTTGTTTGCAAGTCCTCTCAGAATGTTTGACAGACTGAGTCAAACAGAATGAGGGAGGGAACTTCTAGCATAGCCCTGCTATTTCCCCACTTAAAAATATATAAGTGGAAACACAGTTTTGTTGTTATTGTTTTTGCATGCTAGAAAAGCAAAGAGGGGACTAAAAGTTTTAATGTTCCCATTCCAATCAGAGAGAACTCTGTTAAGAAAGGAGCACTTGGTGGCAGCGATAAAATCTACCTGAGATTATTTTGAGTTGATTTTCAAACCCCAGCCAGTTTGCCAGGGAACCAGGAGTGGTGACTCAGCGATAATCCCTCTCTCATGAGCAGGCCCTGACTGACTGGGGGTTCTTTACAACCCCAAACCTAATTTTGCAGTAGGCACCAACATTACTAGAACATTACTAGAACTGGTCCTATCACGCACACTGTATCTGCTGCTCCTGACTCATGAGACTCTCAGTGGAGGAGCTGCTGAAGGTGTCAGACCAGTGACGTAAAATGTCCTCTTTCTCAGCCCTCTTGTTTGAGTTATTACTGCAGTGGCCCCTGGGAAATAATCCTCCTGCTTTGGAGTGTATTACTGAGCACCAGGCCCAGGTATCAAAAGATGTCAGTGTCCAAAGAGGGCAATGCTTTCTCCTCACCTGTATCGATATGCTGATGTTGGTGCAAAGGGTTTGACTGGTGTTGAAACCTGGAAGCAACACCTGTGCTTGGAATAGAGTCTGACATTTTTCATTCAAAAACTATTTTCCAAGTTTGGGAGAAATAGTTGGGGTGGGGTTGCGCCCAGTTCCATGTCCGATGAGGGAATATTTTTCCATCACTAGCTTTGGCATATGCATCATTACTACTAATTCTCAAACAAATAAATTACCAGAGGCATAGGAAGGTTAGCAGTGACCCCTCCCACCACCTCGCAGCCCCTGCCCCCCACCTTTTCTTCCCACTACCACTTACCTGTTGAGGAGGGCAATGGCAGGTGCTACCAGGTTTCAACACCAGTCACATCCCTTGCACTGGCATGAGCACATGGTCAGCATCGGAGCATGAACTGTCACCTATCCCTCTCCCAGTCGGCAAAGGAACTACTTGGGGCAGGCAATGGGCAGTGCAGCCATGCACAAATGCCAGCCATGCCCCCTGCATCCACATGCTAATGCCAGCAGAAGGAGCATGAACAGCATCAAAACCTGGAAGCACTGCCCATCACCATCCCAGCTAGTGAGCTGTTTGTCTGCTAACTAGGTGGGCAAGGGAGGGCCCTAGGAAGGCCTTGAGGCAGTCCCTGCTCTATGGTGGCTACCTAATGTCTGCCTATTTGGACATTAACACAACTTGCATTTTCAGTCATTCTAGGCCCACCTCCCACCATATGCTATTTCGTGATCCAATGAACTAAATGGAGTAAGCATGAAATATCAAAGTCATAGAAGCCGAATGAAAGTAGCGGAATTCAAGGAGTCTCGACCAAGATTTCCATATGGAAAGAGATGTCATGTGAACAGATGGAAGAACAATACTGTATAGGAATTGTGGCATACAGACTCTCCCTTTGGAAGCTTTGTGAAATCTTATGGTTCACTGTTCCCAAATTAAAAATTTAAAGCAGAAACAATTTAAATTGTATCACTTCTGTACAATTACATATACTGTTGGAGATGCAGCTTCTGATGACATCGACTCTTAACACTAGCAGCCCTATTGACCACTAGGGACAGAGACAGCCAGTAACGGCATTCCCCCTCTGACCTTGTTTTCTCCACTCTACTTCCCTTTAGGATGTGCAAATCGGTTTGAATCCGAACTGGTTAAAATGTTCAATGTTCAAACTGGTTCGGTTTGAAGTTTTGAACTAGGACCAAACAGGGCGTTGCATTGGCAATGCCGGTCCGAGTTTGTACTGATCGAGCCAGGTTCAGTTCGAGCCTGTTCGAGCCGGCTCGAAGGTTCTAGAGGCCATTTAGATGTTGTCCTGCATTTTGTGTAACTTGAGTTGCTTGATTTCATTGGCTAAGCTCTTGCTTCCCTGATTGGCCATTTGAGTCTGGCTCTCTGGTAGGCTGTACACTGTGCCAGTCCTTGAGAACTGGCACCCTATTGGCCGGGGGGGAGGGCAAAGGTGAGGGCTCCCAAAGGAAGGAGTTTCAAATCCTATTTAAATCCAAGCCTCTGGCCTTGCAAAATCACTTTGGCTGCAGTTGCTGCTTGGCTTCCTTCTGGCCTGCTGGTGCTGGTGGTTTGGTGAGACAGCTGTGTTTTTGTTCGCAATCCCCTATTCCCTTTCTGCCTGTTTCTCTCTGCCTCCCCCCACCCACCCGCCTCTTCTCTCCCCTGCTTTAAACCATTTTTCCCTGGTGTGTGTCTGTTCTGCTGTATGTTTGTTCTGTTGCTTTTTCCCCCCCTGAGTGAGTGAGTGAGTGAGTGACTGTCTCTCTCTCCCCTCTCCTCTGGGCCTGGGGGGCCCAGGCCCTTTCCCTAAGGGCCTGGGCCCTTTCCCTAACCCAGTCCCCACTTTTCCCCATCTTTTTTGCTTTTGGTGGCTGCTGCTTTTACATCTGTTGGCTGAGTTGAGATAGAGAGTCCTCCTCCTCAGCTCAGCTAGCCACTGCCAGTTGTTGTTGTTTTTCCTGGGTTCTTGGTGGGGGGACAGTTTCCTTGTTTCCTCTGGAGCAGATGCTTTTCTTTGTTAATCCTTTTCTTGCTGTGCTTAGCACACCACCTGCTCCAGAGTCCAGCACCTCTGTCCTCCCCTTCCCTGCCCCCTCTTCCCCATCCCCATAGCCTTTTCCCCCACCATCCTTTTTATTTATTTTCTCAGTGTTTTTACTTTTAATTTGCTTTGGAGGGCGGGTGAAATAGCTGGAAATCTTTTCATCCTGTCTTACCCCCACCCCGGCTGTGCCTGCCCATCCGCTCTATGCTAGTCTGCCACTGGTCTGGAATTCCTTCTTTTTTTCTCCTGACCAGTGTGTGGGGCAGAAGATCTCCATGACAATGAAGGAGTAAGTGATTACTTTTTGTTGTCCCCTTCCCCCCCTTTTGTGTTCCTTAAATAGGGCCTCCTTTTGTATGTGTGTGTGGAGGTATATTTTTCTGTGTTTTTTCTTTACAGGTTATTTCTTGTTTTTACAGGTTCTCCCTTAGTTGCCCCCCAACTGTGTTTTTTATTGTATTGTATTGTGAGTGGAGTAGGTGGGTAGGCTTGTTTTAAAGGGGGTTTTCTTTAAATAGGGTTTCTTTTTTAAAATAAAAGGCCCCCCCTCCATAGGTGTTTTTTTTAAAAGGTTCTCCCCCCCATAGGCTTTTTAAAAGGTTTTTCCCCCAAATCGGTTTAACCCCCCCCCCCCCATATAACATTTTTCCATTTAAAGAAAAAAGCCCCAGGGTCTTCGGGAATGTCTGAGCGCTGTGTGGCAAGCAAAGCTTGCAGCAGGGTGGCTGGCAGAGGTGGGAGGGGTCCCCAAGCAGGTGCGAGAGGCCGGGGTGGTGGCAGAGAAGACACCATCCTGGGGTCCCACAGGACCCCATCAGTGAATTCTTTCATTCTTCCAGGTGAGTCGGTGGTGCAAAGGCTCTCCTATCTGGAGGAGCCTGCTGCTGTCAAGCCAGGTCCAGGACCAGTGGCGGGTACATCGGGTGGTGCACCACCAGGGCTGATGCCTGGTGCAGAGCCTGACAATGTGGAGGGCTCTCCTGTCAGGGAAGCTTCTTCCGTGGCGGGGTGGAGGGCAAGGGCTTGATGGCTGGCAGTTCAGCCAGATTTTCCCTCCCTCTTGCGGCTGTACCAACTCTCCTCTTGCCACTCACTGGGGGTCCCCCTGATGAAGACCAGGTTGTGGTGGAGTCCAGTGCTGGGTCTAAGTTCAGTCTGGCTTCGAGGGGGAAGGGTCTGCTGCTGAGGTGGAGGAGGTGGGCCCTCCTCCAGTGAAGCCGGGCCCTTCTTCTTCCATGCAGGGTGGAAGTGGGGTGGGTGACAGCAGTGGGTGAGCACCAGCAGCCCCCTAGGTCTGCCATCACCCAAGAGGCCCAAGACAGCACCCAGGGCATTGGAGGCCACCGAGAGCAGTGATGTTTGGCAGCATTTTGAAGTCCCTCAAGATGCCCCAACCGCTGCTCGCTGTGTCCACCGCAGGGCACAGGTAAGTCGGAGCAAGGATGTGAAACATCTGGGGACAACCCTCATGTGGCGACACATGCAATGGCATCACCCGGATCTCCTTGACTCCGCTGGCAGCACTAGTGTGCCTCGTATGCCGTCAACTAGCGCTGACAAGGGCAGTACGCCAGCTTCCATGAAGCAGGGCATGCTGCCAGTCAAGCAGTGGATGCAGTCATCAGGCAAGAAGCGTCCCCTCACCCGACTCATAGGGGAGATGATGGCCGCTGACGACCAGCCTTTTCAGGTGGTTGAGAACTCCAACTTCCACCAGATACTCCAGCCTGCAGCACCCAACTACAGTATACCATCCTCTCAAGGACCACGTTCAACCGGAACGTGGTCCCCTCCCTGTACAGGCAGTGCAAGGATCTCGTGTCAGCCATGCTGAGTGCAGCACCGGCTGGCATCAGCATGCATTTCACCACTGATCTGTGGAACAGTGTGAGTGGATTGCACATTGCTTTCCTGGCCCTGACTGCGCACTGGTGGGGCCCAGAGAGAGAGGAGACCTCCGGTGCTGCCTCTGGCTCCAGCGCATCCCACACTGCATTTCGGCACAGGTGGGCCATCTTGCACATGCAGACCTTGGATGTCAAGCACACCAAGGAGAAGGTGGCAGCCGTACTTGGCCACCAAACTGAGGAGTGGACAGGCAGGTTGCCACACCTCTCCCGGGGCTTCATTGTGACAAACAATGGATCCAATGTCACAGATGCTCCACCTGACTATCAGGGACGCACTTGGCCTCAAGGAGGCGAAGGCATCTAGCGAATAGGGGCACCCCATGCCAGTAGCTGTTGCTGCCACGGCTGTGCTTATGTAGAAGTCCTGCAGGATTACAGCCAGGTGCCTGCTTCACGAGCAGTAGCGTGTCCATGGGCTTCCACAACATCTCATGCCCATGGATGTAGATACCTGGTGGAACTCCACCTTCCTCTTATTCCAGCGCCTGCCGGAGCAGGAGGTGGCCCTCAATGACCTGGCGAGAAACGAGTCCTTGGGTGTGTGCAACCTATCCAATACAGAATGGAAGCTCATGTCCAAGATGGTGTTAGCACTCGAGCCCTTCCTGTTTGCCATGAAGAGCTTGTGTGGCGACACCACTCCTGAGCCAGGCCCTGCCTGCGGCTTTCTGCCTGGAGAAGCTGATCGGTGAACTCCGGACTTCGCTGACCGTGCCAGAGGAGTGTGCTCTGGCTGGAAGGCCGAGGGCTGGGGTTGTCGACAGGCTCGTTGATGAGTTGGGTGATAGGGAGGAGTATGTCCTGGCTTGTAGAGACAGAGGTGACCCGACCATCAAGGGCAATATCATTTGCGCCGATGACTTGTCCAGGTGGAGGAACCTCCTGGTCGATAGAGTTAGGGAAGAGGAGGTCACTAGGGCTGGCAGAGACCAGGAGAGTGGTGATGGTGCACCCCCCGAGCGTGCGTGACCCACACCCAGCAGCAGCAGTGTGGGAGACCCTTCAGCTCCCACCCCTTCTTCTTCCCAGTCTGGCGGCATGACATCCCAGGCAGTGACGCCAACGCAACAGGCAGTTCCTCCTGCTAAATCAGCCCAGTGGTTTAAGCAGGTGTGCCTTGGCACCTTGCCCGGTTTGCGGGAGGCTCGGCCTAACAGGCCCACCAGTGCTGCGCAATGCATTGCCCAGTACTTGGAGGAGCCTGTGGAGAAAGACCCAGAGATGGACCGCATGCTGTTCTGGGCAACCCACTGCCAAGTCTGGCCGGACCTGGAGTGGTTGCTGTGTGCCTCCTTTCCTGCCCGTCCATAGCAGAGTTTTTCCTTTCTGTAGATAGTGGTTTTGGTCTGGTTTGTTTCGATAGATAGTAATTGTTGGTGTAAATATTACTGTATAGCTGCTGTATAGATGGATTTGTATATATACTTGTGTATATACTGTATGTATTTGTGATTTGTTGTATATGCCCCCACTTCCCTCTCGTTTGGTTCTGATGACACACACACACACCCCAGACACGCATGCAACAGCCATGATGAGTAAGTGGTCTCCCGCCTCCACTGACCTGCCAGACTTTCCTATCCCTTTAATTTTACAGCCACCAAGAATCCAATTTGTGTTTAGACTTGCTGTGTATGAATAATCTCAATGAATCCCTATCAAGATCTCTCCATACACATCTATATATACATATCAAAGAAGCTACTCTGATAGAGTTCGACTTGTTAAAAGGCCATTAACTGAAAAAATTCCTGGGGGAGGGAGACTATGAACCCCACCAGCTTGGGGCTGCCTGGGGGGAGTTGTGGTACAACCCACCATGCCCCCAGACCCACTTTAGGGTGGCCTGGAGGGGAATGGGGCTGCCTCAAATCCCCATTATTCCATATGGTAGAAATGCAAAAATTGGAAAAATCTTCAAAAATTCATTTAAAATCACAGAAGTGTCTGATTGCTTTGGGGTAAGGTGGGTAGTATGCACCCCTGGTGATTTACACAGGGATTAATGGGCCAGTTTGAGTTGCCATTATTTATTTATTTATTTGCGTTTTAGACCACCCTTACAAAATAGCTCAGGGCGGTTCACAAACACCAAAGACCCTTTAAAACAATTTAAGAGCACTGGAAGGCCAGGCCGAACAGGTAGGTCTTTAGGGCTCTCCTATATTCCAATAAAGAATTCAAATTACGGATGTCTACAGGGAGCGCATTCCACAGTCCAGGAGCGGCTACAGAGAAGGCCCACCTCTGGGTCGCCACCAGATGAGCTGATGGCAACTGGAGCCGGACCTCCTCAGATGATCTTAGTGTGCGGTGGGGATCAGACCAAAGAAGGCACTCTCTAAGGTAATGCCCTATGGAGAACCTTTTAGAACCAGTTCAAACTGGGCTCAAATTCAAACCGAACCAGGGGGGTGGGGTTTCGAGCAAAACCAAACCTACCCACCCTGGTTCAAAGCTGGTTCAAATGAGAACCAAACAGACCAAGCCGGTTTTGTGCACATCCCTACTTCCCCTTTGAAGTATTTCATTCTCTCACCCAAGAGAGAGACTTCTGTCTTCTCCCCTTTCTGTTGCAGGCTAGCAACTAAGCATGTAGGTCTTATCTATCTCCTTGATGGATTTCCCAAATAAAATACTTTATTTAGAACTTTAACTCCATGCCTCCAGACAATATCAATTAGCAGTGCTCCCGTACCTGTGCACTTCCTATGTAGCTGGGGCAGATAAAGAAATATTCCCCCCAGCTCTCTAATATATACTGTACTATGAAAGACATTCAGTTTGCAATTACTGCTTACCTGAATGACCCAACAACTCTGGAGGAACAGAAAGTCTAATGAATGTTCTTCATTGTCCAATATAAATCAGATTTGTCAATCCTAAACGCAAGTTCTCATGAACTGACTGATCATCTCCCCCATAGCCACAGGTCTGACCTTGACCAGCTTTCTGTTTTGGAGACTTTAAGGATTCCATAGAAATAACAGTGCTATTTCTAAAAATTGCTTGGTGCTCCAGAAGGTTTGTAGAAGGTTATAACAGCTGTTACTAGACTTTTGACATTGTTGTTTGTAGGCAGGTTACAAGAAGGGAAAGAAAGAATATTGTGACAAAAATGAGCACTCTCCAGATTAATGGAGAATTATCTGGAGATAAGAACAATTTACCCAATAAGGGTCAGTATGATCCAGTGGATGTGGTACTGAAGTTGGACCTGGGTTCAAATTCCTGCTCATCACAAGTTCACAGTGGCCTTGACAAGTCAATGTCTTCCTTCTTAGAAACCAGGGATAATGGATGCATCACAGGATTATTGGAAGAATGAATAATGGGACGAGGGTGATAAAATACTTTCTACATTAAAAGTGGTATTATGATCAGAATTGCCATAAGCGAAGGGCTCATCTAGTCCCACAGAAACCACCCAGATGCCCCTGGAAGCCCAGGGCATGCAAGTGATAGCCTTCTCCTACTGCTTATTCCAACAACACACTCACTACCTCTAAACACAGAGTTATGGTTTATAATGATGATGCCAGGAAACCTTCAAACCAAACCATTAAAAGTTTCACACAAGCCAAAAACTAAAAGCCAGCCAACCTTCCCCCTAAAGAGCAAAAGCAAGATTATATAGTTGAAGGCCAACCCATTACAGATGCACTTGTACATTTTGAAGCACTTTCAGCCATCCCTCATTTTTCCTCGCAGTACCCCTTTGAATACACCTTTTGTCATTTCCTTTTTATGAATTGGGAACAGAGGCAAAAACAGTGACTCATTCAAACACACCAAGATGATTCTGCATACTCAAGGTTTGTCAGAAATGTCTCCTGGTAAGAATGCTTCCCATTGTACATGTGTACATTTTGCCTCATTAACATTTAGACCACAATTCTGTAGCATGGAGCCATGCAGCATCCACCTAAACATAGGCATTGCCAGGTCCCCACCCAGACAATCACAAGATAGCAAACATCTGTTAAGAGGGAGCGGTCCCACTCCCAGGTATTTACATAGGAACATAGGAGGAAGCTGCCTTATACTGAGTCAGACCACTGGTCCATCTAGCTCAGTATTGTCTACACATATTGTCAGGGGCTTCTCCAAGGTTGCAGGCAGGAGTCTCTCTTAGCCCTATCTGGAGATGCCAGGGTGGGAACTTGGAACCTTCTGCATACATGTCTACTGTAAAAGTACAATCTACTGTCAACAGGAAAATAAATGCACATTGTTGCCATTGACTTTGCACATTCATGCAGTGTGCATTTTGTTATTAATCCTTAAATAAATGAAGCTGTCTTATACCAAATCCAGCCATTTGTTTATCTAGACAAGTATTGTCTACTCTGACTGGCAATGTCTTGCAGGGTCTCAAGCAAAAGCCTTTCCCACCCATGTTATCAAAAATCCTTTGTAACTGGTGATGCCATGGATTAAACCTGGGGACTTCTCCATGCAAAGCACATGCTCTACCTGCCACTGTACTCTGCCTCCTTGCCTTTTCACAATGAACAAAATCACAGCACAGCCATAATTTGATTCATGTATCTGATCTTTGATTGTAATAAATCATTTGATTCCAATCAAAACTGTGCTCCTTAAATTTATGTCAATCTCTGCCAAACAACATCTGGATTTATCAAAAATATACATATATCCTTGGGGGGGAAATATGTGCAAGTTTAATCATGCTCATAACAATCTCTGAAACTGCAAGCAAAAAGTTTAGTATCAGCTAAAACTGTCACTTTTTTTCTACTCCATCATTCTCTTACCTGGCTGCTGCTACGATTCATTTGCCATGAAGTAAACAATAACCAGATCTGCCAAGCCACTCTCTCCCCACCCCAACCCCCCACACACACTTCTCGCCACCAGTATTCCCTCTAAAGCGTACGCATACTCACAAGTTTTTTTTATGTCTGCTCAGTTAATTTTAGATCCCGCTCTGGTTGAATCAGGAATGCCCCACTCTGAATGCATGTGCACACACACTGCCTTGATACTGCCACCCAGAACAAAAGTCATTCCACATAGAGAGAAAAAATTAGAGAGAACACTGCTCGCCACCCTGCTCGGCTTTGGAAATAAGGTTCAATGATTTGAAAGCAATTTTATTTAAAAGGCAAACAAAAAGAACTGATCACATCCTTAGGCAGTTCATGCATATGTCTCAGTCTCAACTCTACAGATGCTGAAGTCTTTTGCTACCATTACTACACATTTATGTCCTTCTCCATTACTGCAGGGTAGAGAGCCCTTGAAAATTTAACATGCTGGACTTGAAAACAATGGGAGGGAGCAGAAATACTTCAACATTTCCCCAGACTGTTCCATTTCAGAAAGATGCTAAGTTCAGCAGGCATGTCAGCCAGACCTCAAAACCTTGACTTTCACTTGATCCAGGGTGAAAACAAATAGCTTGTTATGGCTTCTATATGGATAACCAGCTATTAAACACAAAGGATTGCTTGAAGGAAGCAAGGGAAACAACCTAAGAAGATTATCTGAAGTATTCTAAGTCAGCTATATTCTTATTTACCAATGAAACACTCATTATGACAAGCTGTGTGTGTGTGTGTGTGTGTGTGTGTGTGTGTGTATGCACACATGTTCTCTATTCTCTATTGCAGGGATCCCTTTTAGTCAGGCTATCCTAACACTGCATATATGCGCTCCAAACAATTCTGAAACTCAGGTACACTTGTGCAAGAGTGCAAATACTTCAGGGCTCCTCTAGAGCTCTGGAAGTGCTCTGTACACTGGAAACAAGTCCCTGAGGATCAAGGGTGTTTCTCTGATCTAAAAGCATGCTTCCAAAACACCAGGAGCACTCTGAAGTATTTGTGCTCTTGTGCAAGAGCACCCACACTTCAAAAGCCTAGTGTGGAACCCGGCACTGCAGCATGCAAAATGGTGTTTGGGGCATGCAGTGTTAGCCAGGATGTCAGCCAAAATGTCTTGATGCCCATTTATTTTATTCAATATGGCCATGTGAGTTCCATTAAGAATCAAATCACTCCTTATTTGCATGGACTCCATACTGGCTCCAATGCTCTTTAACATCTACATTAAACCACTGGGAAAGATCATCAGAAGGTTTGGTACAGGGTGTTATCAATATGATGATGACACCCAGATCTATTTCTCCATACTAACTTCATCAGGAAATAGCATGACCCCCACCCCCTCAAATGCCTGCCCAGAGAAGATAATGGGCTGGATGAGGGATAACAAACTGAAGTTGGATCCAAATAAGATGGAGATACTGGCTGTAGAAGGTTGGGACCCAAGGGATGGTTTAGATGTGCTTGTTCTGGATGGGGTTACATTCCCCCTAAAATATAAGGTACATAGTCTAAGAGTGCTCTTGGGTCCAAAACTCTCTCTGGTCTCTCAGGTTGAGGCAGTGGTCGGGAGCACTTTTTATCAGCTTCGGCTGATATGTCAGCTATGCCCGTTTCTGGAGGTAAATGACATTAATTAACAGTGGTGCATATGCTGGTAACCTTCAGGCTTGACTACTGTAATGCACTCTACGTGGAGCTGCCTTTGTATGTAGTCCGGAAACTGCAATTGGTATAGAATGCAGGAGTCTGACTGATCTCTGGGACAACCCAGAGGGACCACATAATGCCAATTTTAAAAGAAATGCACTGGCTGCCGATATGTTTCCAAATGAAACACAAAGTGCTGGCTATTACCTACAATGCCCTCAATGACTAGGGTACACTGTTGCCTCTAAGAGGGATTCCCAGATGTTGTTCACTACAACTCTAGAAGTTCAGCCAGAAAGTGACTAAGTGGCTTTAGGCAAGCCACTATCACTCAGCCTCATAGGGCTGCCATCTTTTAACTAGCCTTCCCAGTGGTGGAGCCACCATTGGGCGAACGGGTTCAAAGAACCCAGGCCATCACCAATCGGGGCTGCAAGCGCGGCCTCAGAAACTCCCCCGCATCTGATGTCAGATGCGGAGGCGTTATTTCGGTCCCAAACAGGGCCGTGCAGCCCCGTTTGGGGGCGAAATCAGCCCACGCGGTGTTGGCAGAGTGGCCGGAGTTCCTCTCCCTGCCTTAAAGGCAGGGAGAACCGCTCCTGGTCTCGCTGACAAAGCAGCATGGCTGATCAATCTCCCTCCCAAACAGGGCCACACGGCCATGTTTAGGAGAGAGATCGACCCGCGCTGCCCAACACAGCGCAGGCCGATCTCCTTTCCAAATGGGGCCATGCGGCCTCATGTGGGAAGGAGATCGATTAGCCCCTCTGCATTGGCAGCAAGACCAGGAGCGGGTGTCCCTGCCCTTAAGTGGCTTGCCTAAAGCCAATTGATCGATCTGCCTCCCACACGATCTCCCTCCCAAACGATTTTGGCTCCAAGCGGGGCCACGTGGCCCCATTTGGAAGGGAGACCACACCCCTACATCTGACATCAGATGCGGTGGCATAGCTAGACAGGCCCCACATCTGACATCAAACGCACGGGTTGTGGTGGCGGCCACACATGGACCGCCACCAGCCTCGCTCTGCTCCTGAACCTTCCTCTTTAATAGCCTGTGCCTTTAATAGTAGGGATGTGCACGGTCCGGAGAAGTCCGGACCGGCACCGAAGGGGGGCCTTGTTTTTAGGGCGGGGAGGGCTTGCTTAGCCCTCCCGCCTCCTTGCCCCCGCCAGCGCCCGTATTGTACAGTATAGGGGCGCTGGAAACCAGCCGCCCCCCCCGCCGCCGCGGCGAAATAACCCCTAAAACCAGCCAGCCCTCCCTCCCTCCCAGCTAGCTGCCCGCCCACCCACTCACCCAGTCGCTCACCCGGTCGCTGGATAAAAAGCGAGAGGAGCTCCGGCACAGAGCTCCTCTCGCTTGGAAGGCCTCCAGCAGAATGGTGGCTTGCGCGCGCGCACGCGCGCACCGCAAACCACGCCATTCTCCGGAGGCCCGGTCTACCCGCCGGGAAAGGGCCGGGTAGACCGGGCCTCCGATCGCTGGGTAGACCGGGCCTCCGATCGCCGGAGGCCCGGTCTACCCAGCGATCGGAGGCCCAGTCTACCCGGCCCTTTCCCGGCGGGTAGACTGGGCCTCCGATCGCTGGGTAGACCGGGCCTCCGATCGCTGGGTAGACCGGGCCTCCGGCGATCGGAGGCCCGGTCTACCCAGCGATCGGAGGCCCGGTCTACCCGGCCCTTTCCCGGCGGGTAGACCGGGCCTCCGGAGAACGGCGTGGTTTGCGGCGCGCGCGCATGCACGCGCACGCAAGCCACCATTCTGCTGGAGGCCTTCCAAGCGAGAGGAGCTCTGTGCCGGAGCTCCTCTCGCTTTTTATCCAGCGACCAGGTGAGCGACTGGGTGAGCGGGTGGGCGGGCGGGCGGGCAGCTAGCTGGGAGGGAGGGAGGGCTGGCTGGTTTTAGGGGTTATTTCGCCGCGGCGGCGGGGGGGGGCAGCTGGTTTCCAGCGCCCCTATACAGTACAATACGGGCGCTGGCGGGGGCAAGGAGGTGGGAGGGCTAAGCAAGCCCTCCCCGCCCTTAAAGACATACCCCCCACCCGGACCCGGACCAGGCAGGGCCGGACCGGACCGGCAGTTCGGCCATTCTTTGGAATGGCTGCCGGACCGGTTCGGACACACCACTATTTAATAGCCCGATACAGTGAAATTTAGCAAGGTGTGATTATCCCCTTCCCCACTTATCTTCTGGCTAGGAAAAATTCACTTATTGCTGGTATACTGTTAAACGTACAGGAGCACACTCAGTGTGAAAAAGAAAAAGAAAAAAGAGCAACAGCCTCAGCCCCTCATCTGCAAAATGGGAATAATTATCCTGACCAGTCACAGGCATTTTAAGGATTACTAAAGTCATACACATACATTAAGTGATTTTAATGTGATTTTAAACCTCAAAAGGCACTAAATCGTAAACTGCCCAGAGACATGAGTTCTGGGCTGTATAAAAATATGTTAAATAAATAAATAAAATATGGAAAATAGCCCCTAACATGTCACCGCACTTGCGTGTTTTCCCCCACCCCTGACCCCACCAAAGAAACCAACAGGGTAGCTCTCTGAACTCTCAAGATAAATTAACTCAGCAGGTGAAACTATCACGGTCCACCCTCTTGCAACATTGACACACCCTAGAAATGTATGCCTGTTGGCACAACCAGACAAATGGAAACGGGTCAGTGGTTTGGGGTTTTTTTTAAGTGTCTTTAACAAAACCTGCCACATCAAACTTCAACTCTGCCCTGGCGAGCAGAACGCGAGCAAAAGCGTGTACTGTAAATCTCACCTCCCGGCACTGTAGCAACTGCAATCTGGAAGCAGCAGCGACAGCATCTCCAGTCTGAGCCGCCTGACAGCAGATTAGAGCCCAGCCGCACATCCAGGAGGGGAAAGTCAAGCCCCCGCGCGGGCCCGCAGCTCCAAGCGAGCGCCTCTTCATCGCCGTCTTCCAGCGCATCTGCGGTAGCCCCAAACTCTTCTGGGGGAAAGGGAACTCCTCAGCCGCTCGCACCGCGCTCCCCCGCCCACCCTAAGATGAGCACCGACTTGGCTTCCTGCGGACTGCTGAGGATGGCTCGTGGCTTGTTGCAACAGTGCTCTGTCCAGCTCCCTCGCGGAGCCTTTTGGCCCCAGCTTAAAGCAGCACCTTCTTCCCGACGTCGTGACGTGATTCTTCTTCTTCTTTTAAATAGAGGCCACTAGATTGTGGTTGGCTTGAAGCTGCGTCTCTCCCTCTCTCGCTAATTCCCAAAGCAAAGACCTTACCTCGCTTCCCTGGAACCCTTAGCTATTGTGCACTGCACTGCACGAGGATTGGTAAGGCTCACTCTCGGCTGGCACCTGGATACACTTTGCAGTGGCTCTCCTCTGTCCCTCTGAGCACGGCTGGGAATGGAGCGGTGACAGCAGCGGCGGCTCAGCCTCTGGCGCTTTCACCTGCTCGCTCTCTCCCTCTGGGCAGCAACTGACAAAGCCAGTGAGTGACACAGCGGGGAGAGGGGAGGGGCCTGAGGGCGGAGGGCAGAAGAGCGCAGGCGCGGCAGAAGGGAAGCTTCTCTCCCGGTCCTCAACTCTGGCAATGACATCAGGCATTACCAGTCCACCACCTTCCCTAGTGCTGGTGGAGGAGAAGTGGGGCGGCGGCAGGGTTGCCAAGCGGCTTGGATTCCATTTCCTGGAGCCTTTGCAGAACACGATAACGTTATAATTCCTAGCGTGCATATAGGGCTTTGCAGTGTACACAGCATTATTGTCTTGTAATCCTTTCAGCGCGGTAAGGTCGGTCGGTATTATCCCCATATTGCAGTCGGGGGAGGGCTAAGGCTGAGAAAGATTAGACTGCCTAAGACCACTTACAGCACCTGTGCATCCCAAAATCGTAGCTTGCCTGCTGGCTGGTCCATCAGAAAAACCCCAGCGCCACAATTCTCATAATAAGGGCACCTTTATGAGCACCAAAGCACAACACACAGTCTTAAGCAAGCTTTCAAGTGCTCTGGAAGTCTTAATTGGCCTGGATGTAAAGCAAAGCACAAAAAAGCAATGGAGAGTTGTTACAGGAACCCCAAAGTCTGCAGTTTAATCACCTTAAAATGGAGTCTAGGAGCAGGTACCCAGTAATTAGATTAGCCTCACAGGAGGCCAGTTCAGATGAACACTGGCCTCAACACACATTTTGGGATTTTGGAGTGTATTATTATTCTTTACATTGTATATCCCGCTCTTCCCCCAAGGAGCCCAGAGCAGTGTACTACATACTTAGGTTTCTCCTCACAACAACCCTGTGAAGTAGGTTAGGCTGAGAGAGAAGTGACTGGCCCAGAGTCACCCAGCAAGTATCATGGCTGAATGAAGATTTGAACTCTGGTCTCCCAGTCCTAGTCCAGCACTCTAACCACTACACCACGCTGGCTCTAGGTGTTTAGAGAGACGATTTGAATGAATACCCCTCTTACAGGATGTCCTGATAGCATGTCAAGGTGTCCTGCAGTGACAGTAGGACAGACATGTTCGTGTTCCTGCCCTGAACACACATTGGGACTCGCATTCATCTGAACTAGTCCATTGTGTTAAATACAACCCAAAGTAGATGATGCATTTGGCTTAACCAAAAAAGTAAGCAAGCATTAAACAGTGAGCATTTGAGTCTTATAGGACTCTTCATCAAGTTAGAGGGTAAACAAAAGAGAAGGGAGTCGGTTTTATGCCAGCTTGGAGCAGCCTCTGGAAGGTGTAAGATGGTTTCAGTACACATACTTGGGTAAAGGAAGCAAAGTATGGCTGGGCCTGTTTGGGAAATGTGGTAATGACAAGGGACAGGGATGCAAGTGCTGACTGGCAGGTAGCACTGTAAAAATAGCACAAGGGCCAAACCTCACAATCAGAGAGGGTGGGATTCTGCAGAACTTGATGCATGTGCCTGGAACCTGCACAAGAGCCCATGAGTAAATACTGTGGGCACAGTATTTACTCATGGGCTCTTGTGCAGGCTCCAGGCACATGCATCAAGTTCTGCAGAATCCCACCCTCTCCGATTGTGAGGTTTGGAAAAACCGTCAGTCTGTCTCTCTTGGAAGTTGCCTGGAACTGCTGTTTCAGTTCACTTAAGAGTCACCTTACACTCTTCAGTTAGGTGGATGGGATTACTTGCCATCTTGCAAGACTCATTTCCCCTGGATAGTTATTAAAACCACACTGTGTGCTAGAATGTGAGGCTCAGGGGTGTAGCAGGGTTGGAGTGGGCCTGGGGACAAGATTTTGAAATGGGCCCCTCACCCCTCTTAGGCAGTCCCTGCCTGCAGGTCTTGCCAGATTTGCACCTGGTGGCGGTGCAGCTCCCACAGCCCAGCCACACACCTTGCCCCCTCACCTGGAATAGAGATCAGACAGGCTGGTGGGGCCTTGAGCATAGTGCATTAAAGTTTATTCCAGAAGTTTTTGTAATTTTCTGCCATGAAACAAGCCACTTATAGGACCTTCTTTATGGGGTTTTTTAATTTAAAAAATAATAATAAACAACAATTTGTCCAATCCACTTCATTTCAAATATACATATACATATTCCTCCTACTCTGCCCTACATCTCTGCTCAATACCAAAGCCCTATGCCAAGTCATTCCAGGTGATCCAAAGGCTGGGGCAGAAAAGGGAGTGTTTTACCCTTTTTTTATGAAGGCAAAGGGCAGATTCTTCCATATGCGGGTGGAATGATGGTCTAAGGGGGGGCTTCAGTTCCAGACATCGCCTTGGGATTGTTTTTAATGAAAAGCGGTATATAAATTTAACAATAAAAATAAATACATACATTTTCTGTCATGAAAAGCCACCTATAAGACTTTAAAAAAAAAAAAAAATTTTATACACACACACAGACACCAACAAATCCCCCAAACTGTTTCAAATTAAATATTCAGAGTCTTCTCAATCTGCCCTACGTCCCCACCACCACCGCCCAATATCAAAGCCCTATGGCAAACCAATCCCTAAATATCCGGGTTGGGGGGGGGAGGCGGATAACCACAAAAAGGGAATCAGACTATACCTCCATTACTAAGCAGGCAAAAGCTGGGCTGGGCTGGGCAGGGCAGAGGGTCTGCACGCAGCTGTGGTGGGAAGCCAGTGCCTGCCACTCTGCCTCCTTCCTTCCTTCCTTCCTTGCTGCCTGCAGCAGGCAGCCAACTAGCACAAGAGAGTTCAGGCTTCAGCAAGGCCTTCAGGAGAGGCTTCTCTGGAAGCCCCACCAGAGAGCAGGCTCCAGTGAGTGACACAGTGGGGAGAGGGGAGGGGCCTGAGGGCGGAGGGCAGAAGAGTGCAGGCGGCAAGGCAGAAGGGAAGCTTCTCTCCTGGTCCTCAACTCTGTGTCACTCACTGGAGCCTGCTCTGCTCTCTTTCCTAGTCCCAGTCACTCCCAGTCTGGTCCCAGCACAACCGAGAGCTGACCTTTTTGTGCAGCGCAGGCTTGCCTGGGAGTGAAAGGCTCCCTTCAGACAAGCTGCTACAGCTCCTTCCCTCTCCGCCTCTCCTCTGTTCAGCGGGTGGGTGGGGCTTGACTTAACTAGCATGCCAGAGGTTGCCAGTTCAAATCCCCGCTGGTATGTTTCCCAGACTTTTGGAAATACATATGTCGGACAGCAATGATATAGGAAGCTGCTGGAAGGTATCATCTCATACTATACGGGAAGAGGCAATGGTAAACCCCTCCTGTATTCTACCAAAGACAACCACAGGGCTCTGTGGTCTCCAGGAGTCGACAACGATTCGACAGCGAGCACACTTTACCTTTGCCTTTAAGTCTCCATTAGGGGTGTGCACGGATCGGTTCGGAGGCCATTCTACTGGCCTCCGAACCGGTCTGGAGAAGGGGTGGTTTTGGTTCGGGAGGGTTAGGGTGGGGGGTTCCATTAAGGGTGGGGGGGGCTTTACTTACCCCTCCCGCCCTTTGCTGCTTTGGCGCCGTAAATATTGCAAGAATTCCGGGCGGCAGGATCCCTCGCCGCCCGCTTCTGTTACTAATTATGGCTCTGCTCCTCCTCATTTTAAAAATTGGGGGGTGGCAGGGTGCTTCCCTGCTGCCCCCTCGCAGCCCCCTGCTGCCGCTGAAGCCCACTTAAATCTCACCCGGACCGGAGGAGAAACCGCGCTTGGGCGGGCAGCAGCGAGACGTCCGTCCGCCCGCCCGCTCCCTGCCTTGCCGAGTGCGAAGTGCAGGGAGCCTTCTGCGCACGCGCGAAGAAGGCTTCCTAGTTCCTTCTTCGCGCGTGCGCAGAAGGCTCCCTGCACTTCGCACTCGGCAAGGCAGGGAGCGGGTGGGCGGACCGATGTCTCGCTGCCGCCCGCCCGAGCACTAGTCTCCATGAGGTTTATCATGGCAGAACAGGGCGGGAGGTCCTAAACTGTGGCTCATTCTCTTAGGGTGCACTATGCTGTATCAGCAGCAAAAATCATAATATTTCGTTTTTACATAGTGCTTTGCAGTAGGGATGTGCACAAACATTTATTTGTTTGTTTGCTTGTTTGTTTGTTTGTTGAAACTTCTTATATACCGCCTCCTCCAAAGACTCTAGGCGGTGAACAACAGAAATACCAACAACAATCAAATATATATATATGATTGTTGGGCAAGATATATGGGCAAGAACTTGACAAAATTATATATGGGCAAGAACTTGACAAAACAGGTGTGTCTTAAGAAGGGCCTAAAAAGCAGCCAGGGAGGGGGCTGAACGAATCTGGGGAAGAAGCGTGTTCCAAAGAAGACAGGCTGCCACAGAGAAGGCCCTCCTATGGGCCCAGGCATTACGCACTACACCAGGGTCCAGGACACTAAGGAGGGCCAGCTGAGAAGACTTCACAGGACAGGATAAAACTGGCTGAGAGAGGCAATCCCAGTGATATACAGGTGCTAAGTCCCTAAGGGTTTTGTAGGTGAGAACCAGCACCTTGATTTGGACCCGGAAGCAAAATGAAACGCAAATGGCCGAAATGTTCCGTCGAAACAACCAGTCCAACCAGACGGAACAAACTCAAAATGTTTTGAATGTTTCAGCCATAGGAAACAATGGGGAATCTCAAACATCCCATTGTTCCCCATGGATCGCTCCCAGGCACAACCAAGTAGACTTGGTGGTAGGGAATGATGGGTGCTACCTACCACCCAACCCACAAAACAAATAGATCCCCATAGGATCATATTAGGGATTTGGGGAAAGGTTATTTAAAAAATTACCCACTTGCCCATTTCTTTTGTTGGTGTGTACAATGATTACAGTTTTCATAACAGGTTGTTCTAATATTATTGGTTTTAAAGAGTCTAATGATTGTATATTTTAACACTTTATGTGTCCTAGTTTGTCCCTGAAGAAGGTTTCGGCTGGCATATGTTGGGCTCAAACCTTTACAGCACCGTAAACTCTTCATTTTCATTAGTATTATTACAGGCCCGGGAGATGAAGCTAAGAATAAAAGGGTACCAGCTGAGTTCATGGCTGAGGTGAGATTTGAACTGGGGACTTCCTAGCTTGTGAATCTCACTTTAGCCACCAGGAGGATTTACAGACAAGGCTTTCCCCCCGAATCCACTCCTGATCTGAGTGTGCCAGTTCACATATTAGCTGGATTTAACCCAACCTCCCTGCAGGCTCTCAGGGACCAGGACAGACAGGGCTTTGTTTTTCTCCGAAGGGAGGCTGTGAAAAAAATCCTCTATTTAAAGCTTCT
This sequence comes from Hemicordylus capensis, assembly GCF_027244095.1. NCBI lineage: Eukaryota > Metazoa > Chordata > Lepidosauria > Squamata > Cordylidae > Hemicordylus > Hemicordylus capensis. The sequence goes on from NC_069661.1 coordinate 141,132,493, forward strand.
GCTTCCTCTGAAGGTGTTGATGGAGGTGCTGATGGCTATGCAAATAAGAACATAAGAACATAAGAACAGCCCTGCTAGATCAGGCCCAAGGCCCATCTAGTCCAGCATCCTGTTTCACACAGTGGCCCACCAGATGCCACAAGAAGCCTACAGCAGGAGTTGAGGGCGTGCCCTCTCTCCTGCCATTACTCCCCTGCAACTGGTACTCAGAGGCACCATGCCCTTGATGCTGGAGGTGGCCCACAGTCCTCCGACTAGTAGCCTAATTGATAGACCTCTCCTCCATGAAGTCATCCAAACCCCTCTTAAAGCCATCCAGGTTGTTGGCTGTCACCACATCCTGTGGCAGAGAGTTCCACAAGTGGATCACGCGTTGTGTGAAAAAGTACTTCCGTTTGTTGGTCCTAGACCTCCTGGCAATCAATTTCATGGAGTGACCCCTGGTTCTAGTGTTGTGTGAGAGAGAAAAGAATATCTCTCTCTCCACTTTCTCCACACCATGCATGATTTTATAGACCTCTATCATGTCTCCCCGCAGTTGTCTTTTTTCTAAACTAAAAAGCCCCAGGTGTTGTAGTCTTGCCTCATAAGAAAGGTGATCTAGGCCCCTGATCATCTTGGTTGCCCTCTTCTGTACCTTCTCCAGTTCAACAATGTCCTTTTTAAGATGTGGTGACCAGAATTGTACGCAGTACTCCAAGTGTGGTTGCACCATAGTTTTGTATAAGGGCATTATAATGTTAGCCGTTTTATTTCAATCCCCTTTCTAATGATCCCTAGCATGGAATTTGCTTTTTTCACAGTTGCCGCACATTGAGTCGACACTTTCAACGAGCTGTCCACCATGACCCCAAGAGCCCTCTCCTGGTCCGTCACCGACAGCTCGGATCCCATCAGCATATACTTGAAGTTGGGGTTTTTCATCCAAATGTGCATCACTTTACACTTGCTAACATTGAACCACATTTGCCATTTTGTCACCCACTCACCCAGTTTGGAGAGATCCTTTTGGAGCTGCTCACAATCCGTTTGGGATTTCACTACCCGGAAGACTTTGGTATCATCTGCAAATTTGGCCACATCGCTGCTTACCCCTGCTTCTAGATCATTTATGAATAAATTAAAAAGCACCGGTCCCAGTACAGATCCCTGGGGGAGCCCACTTCTTACTTCCCTCCATTGTGAAAACTCTCCATTTATACCTACCCTCTGTTTCCTGTCTTTCAACCAGTTAGCAATCCACACATGTACTTGTCCCTTTATCCCATGACTGCTAAGTTCCCTCAGGAGTCTTTGATGAAGAACTTTGTCAAAAGCTTTTTGGAAGTCCAGGTAGACTATGTCATCTGGATCACCTTTATCCACACACTCGTTGACACTCTCAAAGAAGTCCAAAAGGTTGGTGAGGCAAGATTTACCTTTGCGGGAGCCATGCTGGCTCACTCCCAGCAGGGCTTGTTCTTCTAGGTGCTTTACAATTTTATCCTTGAGGATGCTTTCCATCAATTTGCCTGGAATGGACGTTAGGCTAGCTGGCCTGTAATTTCCCGGATCACCCCTGGATCCCTTTTTGAAAATCGGTGTTACATTTGCTACCCTCCAGTCCTCTGGTACAGAGCCCGATTTCAGGGATAAGTTAAATATTTTGGCAAGGAGGTCGGCAATTTCACATTTGAGTTCTTTGAGGACTCTTGGATGGATGCCATCTGGCCCTGGTGATTTGTTAGCTTTCAGTTTTTCCAGACAGTTTAGAACAACTTCCCTTGTCACTTCTATCCGACTCAGCTCTCTAGCCTCCATCCCTAAAAAGCCTGGTTCAGGAGGAGGTATATGCTCAGTATCCTCTGCCGTAAAGACAGATGCAAAGAACTCATTCAGCTTCTCTGCAACCTCCATATCCTCCTTAATAATCCCTTTCACTCCCTCATTGTCTAATGGTCCAACTAACTCCCTGGCAGGTTTCCTGCTTCTGATGTACTTAAAGAAGTTTTTGTTATTCCCCTTGATACTTTTGGCTAAATGTTCCTCAAACTCTCTTTTTGCCTCCCTTATTGTCACCTTGCATTTCTTTTGCCAGAGTTTGTGTTCCTTTCTGTTCTCTTCGTTTGGACAGGCCTTCCAATTTTGGAAGGAAGTCTTCTTCCTTTTTATGGCTTCCTTGACGGTACCCGTTAGCCATGCTGGCATCCTCCTGGACTTAGTGGTACCTTTCCTCCTTTTGGGTATACAATCTAACTGGGCTTCTAGTATTGTGGTTTTGAGTAAACTCCATGCACTCCGGAGCGAAGTGACTCTCCTGATTTTCCTCCTCAGCTTTCTTTTCACCATACTCCTCATTTTGGAGAAGTTTCCTCTTCTGAAATTCAAAATATCTGTGCTAGACATCCTTGGTGATTCTCTCCCCGCATGTATGCTGAATTTGATGGCACTGTGGTCACTGTTCCCTAAAGGGTCGATGACACTGACATCACGCACCAGGTCCTGGATGTCACTCAGAATTAGATCCAAGGTCGCCTTCTCTCTGGTTGGTTCCATGACCAACTGTTCTATGGCACAGTCATTTAGCGTATCTAGAAATTTGACCTCTTTGTCCTGACTTGAATGTGAATTTACCCAGTCTATGTGTGGGTAGTTGAAATCACCCATAATTACAGCCCTGCCTCTCCTTGACGCCTCCCTGATTTCCTCCTGCAACTCCCCGTCACTGTCGGCATTTTGATCCGGAGGGCGATAGCATGTCCCCAGTAGCACGTTTCCTTTCTGGCCTTGTATAGTCACCCACAGGGTTTCTGTGGAGGACTCCAGTCCACCTAGGTTTTCTAGCTTATTAGATTCTATCCCTTCTTTAACATACAGTGCTACCCCTCCTCCAAGGTGCCCCTCCCTGTCCTTTCTATAGAGTTTATACCCAGGGATAACAGTGTCCCACCGGACTTTGCTCCTTGGCTCTTTTTTGCCATGAATAAGCTCTAGAAATTAATTATAGTAATACTAGAATCCTAGCTTTTGCAAAACGCTCAAAGATCTTGAATTGGTCTTTGGATGGGCATAAGTTGGAACAAGTTAAGACCTTTAAATACCTAGGTGTTGTTTTCCAGGCCTCTACGAGACATAGTGCACACCTGCAGTATGTCACTCAAAATGCACAAAAATCGTCAGCAGCTATTAAATCCTATTTTCATCAGGGGAGTCAATTTGTTCCAACAGCACTTAAATTATTTTTAGCTAAATCCTGCCCTCAGATGTTGTACGCATCACAATTTTGCAGCTTTGGAGGTTGTTCAAACAAAGTTTTTAAGGTCTATTTTTCAGACCCCTAGATGAGCAAACATGATCCTGAAGCTAGAAGCTGGTATTCCTAGAGTGGAGGCCCGGGTGTAGCTTTCCATTTTAAGTTACTGGCTGAAGTTACATTTCTTTCCTACAGGCCTTGCTCATCTTACCCTTATGGATAGTTTTAACTCCTGTTGGAAATCATCATTTTTTTGTAAACTAAGCCTTATGGCTTTAGCTTAGATGTCCTGCTGAAGATGGGATTCATCTGTGCGAGATTGGCACTAAAACAACAGATATATAATATGGAGGTGCAAATTGATCAGTCTTTAATCTCCAAGGAAGTTTGGAGGGCAGGGCTACAGCCCTATAACAACAAACCTGTGAGTTATTTAGATAAACTTATAATTGCTAAATATCGCAGGACGTTCATGTTGGCCCGCTTTAATGTATTATCTTCGGCTGATTTGGAGGGTAGGTTTAGAAGGATTCCTATAGAACAGAGACTGTGCCTGTGTGATTCTGGAGAAGAGGAATCGATTTTTCACATTTTACTTTATCGTTCCCGTTACAGGGACTTTTGTCAATGTTTTATTGCTCCCCTATTAGTCGAATATTCAGGGCATACAGACATATTTTATGTTAATTACTTGCTTTCTGATCAGAAGAAGGAGATAACGACTAATGTCGCAAAGTTCTGTGTGGTGGCTAGGAAAGTTAGGCATCAGATAGTAGACCAGCTTGTGTAACTTGGGGTTTATTTGTTATGCTGAGACATTATACCAAACTGCTGTAAGCACTGTTGATTCTTATTTGTACATGTTTTGAATTCTGATCTTTGACCGTAAATAAACTTGACTTGACTAGTTCCACCCTAAGATTAGCTTCACAAAGCAAACAGCACAGGTGAGTCAGGCTCTGAAACTAAAAAGAAAGAAAGAAAGAATGAAAGCAATGGAGAAATAATTAAGGTTCACCTTAAACAGATTCAGCTGGCTAACCTATTTGCCATGTGACCTTTGATACTTAGCTGGATACTGGTATATTTAAGAACTGCAGAGGTACCTAGAGCAATTATGCTGCTGTTAGATTTCTTAGTCTTAACAGCTCTAGGGTGTCTCTTTTATTTATCTGAGGCTATTTCCTGAGAATGAACACTCTAAATCTTTTAGGGCTAGAATACTATGCACATTTACCTGAGAGTAAGCCCTATTGAACACAATGAGACTTATATCCCAGTAAACATTATTGGACTGAGGTATAAAAATTGTAAAACACAGAAAACCTTCTGTCTTAAAAGTGCACAAATAAAATAGCTAATGATAATGATAATAATAAGAACAACCATGTAAAAATAATAAATTATTATTTCATGCACTTCAACTGGGAAACTGTTTTTCTTTCTTTATGCCTATTTTGCCTTTGGGTGAAATGAGGGGGGATTCCTTTAAAACGTGTTTTAAATGTTCATACACATGTATTTTCCATTCTTCCTGTAACTGTTTGACCAGTTACCTCAGACATTACATGTTTGCCTCAGATAGTAAATGTTGGTGAATGTGTCTGAGTCACAGCAATTCTGTAATAGTAAGTACAAACAGATCCATGGTAAGATTAAACATTTTATTAAAAGCTATTGCACTAAAGAAACCCATACAAGGCCTCTAAGTGGGGTATACATTTAAAATTAAAATACATATAAGTGGCAAGAGCTATGGAACTGCCTCCGGAGTAACTAGAAGACAGGCCATTGCAAAATAAATAACTGCAGCATGAAGCAAATGAAGAGCCTTCAGCAATATGTAACAGGAGGGGGAGTAAAGAGGGCACCCTGGCAGGTAAACCTCATTGTGAAACAAGCTTTGCTGTTTTCATCTGTGAAGTGTTAGAGGATGTTATTTTCCCCCCAGAGTTAGACTGGGCTTGTGGCTAGGATCTGTTATTCTTCTAAGCAGCATGTTACCGAGGAAGAGGAAGAGGAGGAGAGCTGGTCTTGTGGTAGAAAACATGAATAGCCCCCTTTGCTAAGCAGCATCCACCCTGGTTTGTATTTGAATGGGAGACTACATGTGTGAGCACTGTAAAATTTTCCCTTTGGGGGATGGAGGCACGCTGGGAATAGCACCTGCATGCTTGCATGCAGAAGATTCCAAGTTCCCTTTCTAGCATCTCCAAGCGAGGACTGAGAGTGACTCCTGCCTGCAACCCTGGAGAAGCCACTGCCAGTCTGTGTAAACAATATTGACCTAGATGGACCAATGGTCTGACTTGGTATAAGGCAGCTTCTGATGTCTCTATGTTCCTATCAAGAACATTCACAAACAACTGTGGGAGTAAAAATCACCTTGGTAGGGTGCATGAACGGGTTGCCCAGGCAAGGCATCAGATGCTGCCTTGCCACACAGTCCTGTTGGGGGCCAGCCCCCTTTCAAAACTGTCCTTTTCAAGCTTTGAAAGTGGCACTGAAGGTGGGGAGCTTGCCAGCAGGCTCCTCATCTCTCATGCTTCTTAAAAGCTCTGTAGGGAGTAAGAGGAGAGGTGTTCCTTGCAAACCTTTCAAGGGTCAGATCAATCCCAAAGAGCTGCTCCAATGACAGTGGTGGGGAGCATTTTGCTGGTGTCCCAATAATCTGCTGCCTGAAGTGACTGCTTCACCTTGCCTCATGAAAGAGCTGCCCCTGTGCCTGAGGCCCTGGGTTTAATTTGCCAGCTTTTTCCATTAAGGTATTTCATGTTGCAGAGCTCCAAAACTTGAAAGCCAAGAAAGCTACATTCCAGATCAATCCACAGACAGAACTACCACCAGGCATGACTTGAGCAGCATGTTTCTATTTGGTTTTTAATTAGTGGTATAAACACTTCCTGCTTTTTCGAATCATCTATCTATCTATATAATTCTCTTAGATGTATCCGTCACTAATCCCATGCATGGCAGCTCTTGCAAGAGTTTGCGAGCGAGGGGAGGGGGAGAGGAAAGCACCGGCAGCGGGGAACATAAGGCCAACGGACAGGCCAGTGAACAGGCAGTTGGACAGGCGAGGAGAGGAAGCAGCAGTGGCGGGGCCAGAGAAAGCAAAAGCGGTGGTGGCGAGGGGAGAAAGATAAAAACAGTGGCAGGAGGGAGAGAAAGCAGAGGCTGCAAGGGGGAGAAAGTGGCAGCAGCTGTGGGTGGGAGGGAGAAAGCAATGGGCGGCCGGAAAAAGCGGCTGGCCATGCAGCCAACCAGAGAGAAAAAACATTGGAGGGGGGAAGAGGGAAGGGGGAGGGCCAAGAACAAGGGAGGGGGCCAAGAACAAGGGAGAAACAGAAGTGCAGATGCTCTGAGCCCGGGCCAGTTCAAGGGCTGCAGTTCTGCAATTTTAAGTACATTTTCTATGTATGTCTGGAAACAAAAACTATTACGGGGAGGGGGACAATACCTCCTATGGACAGAAGTGTGGAGAGTCATTTGTACTTGCAGATGTCACAGAGAGAGAAAATGTAACCGTGCAACTGCTAGTCTGGAAGCACCCCAAGTGGTTGCATGAACACAGTGGTAAAATGCTACTTGATAAAAGGTCATCTGTATAACTCTTTGGGATGGAAGTTAGGAGGGAAGGTGAGTAGGACTGAAGAGCATTTTTAAGGGGCTATAAACCATCTGAGAAATGTGGGCTCCTAGATATATTTTTTGAAAATAATCTTCTACTTTGCAAGCCTAGTGGGAACAAGATGTCTTTTTTCTACCCACAAATAATATTTCCCCCCTTCTTTTGTTTTCCCAAAGCTGCTAAAGAATAAATAATAGGATAGAACTGCAGAGTGTAAGAGGGACATGTAGTGCTTTTCTGCTTTCGCTCACAAGCATAGATCAGCGGCCCATCTACACTGAGGGCCTTTAACTAAACAATAGCTACACAGAGGAAACAAAGCTGTATTCACAAACTTCATGCAAACAACATCAACAGTGACACAATAGATCCATGTAAATACGTAGTATAATGATAGTAAGGAGGAAATATATGAATCCAAAGAACTCTACACATTATGCAGATTGTGGTTGAGATTGGACTGTTTTGGATCATACTACCACAGGCTGCAGGCAAAGAGTCCTGTTTTGAGAAGAGCAAAACAAGTTCCATATTTGCACTGAATAGGTCTACTCTAATACAAATCCACTCCTTTTTTTTCCGGGGATGCTACTGGATCTAGTGTTGCTGCTTGATATGCTGGTGGCATCCATGGCCTGGAGTGCCTCTTTCCAGTACTGTACTCATGTTCTGGTGCAGCAGCTATATCCTCTTTTGGAAGGCATACCATCATCATCATCATACAACTCCATCATACATACCCTGGTAATATCTAGATTAGTTTACTACAATGGGCTATATGTGGCTCTGCCTTGAACCATCTGGAAACCTCGCCTGGTCCAAAATATAGCAGCCAGGACATTAATGAATATGAGGGAGACCAGATTATACCAATTCTAAAGGTGTAGCACTGGTTGCTAGTTAATTTCAGGGCACAAGTCAAAGTGCTGCTTTTGACCTTTAAAGCTTTTAATGTCTTGGGTTGTCCAAAGGAATGCTTTGTCCCCTATATTTTGCTTCCTGTCAGTTAAATCACCTGAAAATCTGGGATCACAGTTTAAAAATTGCTGTTATTCAATAGTCTTTTTAGCTCTCCTCATTAGACTGATGGTATGATTTATCTATGAGCTTATCCAGTGCTTTTAATATATATATATATATATATATATATATATATATATATATATATATATCCCAGGAGCCGGTATGGCCATGTCCCCTTGCATGGCCACGGTCCCTTGCATGCTTGCGTGCCATGGCCATGCAAGGGGGCACAGCACAGCAATCAGAAACTCACTCCCTGCCGAGGATCGCAGAAGCAAGGAGGGCTTTGCATTAGTTCCTGAAAGGAACAAAAGCGAAGCCCTCCCCACTGTGGTGATCCCCAGCGGGGAGTGAGTTTCCAGTTGCCACGATAGGCACTTCCAGAATTTAGCTAAGCCCCCTGTGCATGTGATCTTCCATGGATTGGTCCAGGAGTTTTATGTCAGTCAGTCAGTGAGGGTTTGCCATTTGCAAGCATCTTAACTTCTTATCCCACTGTGATTCTAGTCTAGCCTAGCTCTATAAAATCTCATTCCCTATGCTTTCCAATGGGTAGAAGCATAGGGAATTTTTCCAGATTTTCTGGGAAAGTAATGAGTTTTTCCAGGGTTTTAGATTTTTTTTTTTTTTTTTTTTTTTTTTTTTTTAGTGGTCTGGGCAAGTCCTGGAGCTTACCCGCAAAATCAGCCTCCTTCCATCTTTTCTGGTTTAGTCTGGGGTTTTCATGCCAGTCAGTCAGTCAGTCAGTCAGTGAGGCCAAAAGAGCTTTATCTTATAAATATAACATACTTACATCTCCAGCCTATCTGTCTTCTTCTTATGTTCTTCCTTACCTTCTTCATTTTTCTAGAACTTCTTACTTAATAAACCTGTAGTGAACAGCCTCTCCTTCCCCTAAAGACTGGAAGTGAACCCTGTCCTGACTGACAGGCTAGAGATCAGCCACTCAGCATATGGTGGACAGGACCTTAGGGCCATGTGGCCGGAAGAGAAGGGTTACTTTGTGCTCAGTTGGAGCCAGGCTGGGCTAACAACAGGTTGGTGGCCAGGCAAATGGCTGCAACAAGGAGGCCTGCAATACTTGGAAGTTAGGACTGTAGGGGCCTGAAGTCTCTACCATGGATTTGGTGAGTTCAGGAAGGAAGCCAGGGCTTTGGATTCGGGGAAGGGTTTAGTCAGGGAACAGTTTGTTAGTTAGCTCGTGTTAGACTTCTTACTTTCCTTTGGTGTGCTTTGCAAATCCTTACAACTGGTCTATTATGTTTTTTCTGTAACGTAACAAGCTAAGAAACGCTGAGCCTCTGCCCATCTATCCATCTAGGGTGCTGCAAAAGTCTCTGTGACATTTAAAGGTGCTTTTAAAGGTTCCTATATCCCTGTTCCTTGCAACTGGGGTGCTGTTTGAAGTATTCTTGCAACTACTGAGTGTTCCTTTTACCTGTAACTAAAAGCTGAGAAAGCCTCAGATGGAAGCAATGTGAAGTATTTTAAATAAAATTTATTAAAATTTAAAATTTATTAAAATTTAAAATTTATTAAAATTTAAAATTTATTAAAATTTAAAATTTATTAAAATTTAAAATTTATTAAAATTTATTTTAAATTAAATTTTGTCCTCTGCAATTTTAACCAGCCCCTTTGAGTGGATTTTTAACTCAGGAAATGGGTTTCTGTCTCTGGTGCAACACACGTCTCAATTTGATTGCTCAGCAACTCTACTAAGTTTTCTTATCACATGTAGGTTTGCACACGGAGGTTTTTGTGTACTTTTCCAATAGTAAAGAGAAGGAGAGTTCCCTGGAATTTTGCCCACACCAGTGGGGGATTAAACTCTGTTAAAAAGTGGGCATGGTGGCAGCGACTTAGCTACTAAATGAACAGTTTAAGGTTAAAGGAACAGCCTTTGTGGGTGAAAGCCAAGAGAGAGGATGATTCAGCAGTTTTCTTCCCCTCACGTGAGCTTGCTTTGAGACAAAGGCTGGGTTAAATTTGCTACAAAACCTGAGATTGGCTCTTCTACTGCTTGTTTTTCTCTTCTTCCTTTCTCCTCCATCCCATTTCATATTTTTACATGGTACTGGAAATCTATCTTTTAAAAATCTTGCCTTCCTTGTGTTTCTATTCTCTCTTCCTTAGGGGTAAACTGCACAAATGTATCTAATGAAGTCACACATTTTTATTTTTATTTTCAATCAAATTATTTCTCTGTGTAAACCGCCCTGAGCCATTTTTGGAAGGGTGGTATAGAAATCTAAACAAACAAGCAAGCAAGCAATCTTCCTTAATGCTTTCCCCACAGGTAATTTTTTTCTGCTCAAAATTCCCCTCCCCTGTGGGTTTCCAGATGCATATTTACTAGGGCAAATTGTCTGTTTATTAAATTAGCTTATAAGAATGCAGGGAAGATTGTTCCCATTTAACTTTTGCACAGTAGTTTTTAAATACTAAGGAAATAATGGCTGTCATGATGCGCAATCTAAGTGAACCATAAGGCTCCATCAGGGCTGCAGCAAAGCTACAAAACCCCAACACTTTCAAAACATGGCAAGCAATGTTACCATGTTTATCCTCATTATTGCGAATGGGGATCCATGCAGAAACACTCCTTTCACAACCTCCAGATTTTACGACTAGACTACTAGTAATAATAATGATGATGTTTATATACCACCTTTCAACAAAAGTTCTCAAAACGGTTTACATAGAAAAATAAATAATAAACAAAATAGTTCAGTGTTCCAAAAGGAACAATCTTAAAAGAAGCATAAGATATCAGCAACAATTACTGGAGGGATGCTGTGCTGGGGTTGGTAAGGGACAGTTGCTCTTTGCCTACTTAATATAAGAGAATCACCACTTTAAAAGATGTCTCTTTAGTTAGCAGGGGCTTTTAAAAACATGGAATTTTCTTGCAGCTGTGCTGTAGCCTCACATGGAGCCTTACGGCTCCGTTGTCCTTACGACTGTGCATCATGGCACCCAATGACAATAATAAAACAATAACAATAATAGTACATAATCTGTTTATTTACTTACTATGAATATGTGAGTAGCCCTACTATCATCAAATGACATCCGGGTTCAGAACTCTCACATTTAAACCATTTGCAAAATTGGTACCTAATACTTCTTAAAATCTACTTCAATTCTGATTGGCAGCTTTGCATAAGAAGCCTTTAATTGGATTGTGTTTCCTTCAGAAAGCCTGTTTCATTTAATTTCCTTTTCTGCTTGTCAGTTGGACACTGTATAAGCCATTTTCCTCACTAGTGCAGTGGCCAGGCCATGATAAGAGTTATAATTGTGTGTTTCCTGATACAAGCATGAAATTTAGTATCTACAAAGGGTACCCTCTTATAACGTCTTGGATTGCAAAAGAAATAAACTCTCATTCACTTGTTATTGCAGTGAGACCAAAAAAAAAAAGCGTCTTTATTTCTGAGTAGAACACACTTTCTTTCTGGAAGGAACACTGACTAAGAGTGGATTCTAACTCCACAACAGAACATTCTGATATTTAATTCTGTAATGCTCATGTTACTACAGTACCCTATGAAGCTCAAACAAAGACACATTCCCAATATTTTCAGAAATACGTTTCAATAAGTGCAATAGGGCTTGTTCCCACTTAGTGTAATGGGCCTGGGTGAGTGGGCAGACAATAGAAACAGCAGGAAATGGGGATGTGGTTAAATTATCAGCCTGGCTATTAAACAGAAACTGCCAGGAGCAGCAGTGGCCTTTGTTCAGAGGCGTATCTAGGGAAAATAGCGCCTAGGGCAAGCACTGAAATTGCGCCCCCTGTCCAAACATCTGACACCCATCTTTCAGATAACTTTACTATAATATCAGCTGAAAAATATAAGTCAAGCTCATTAATCTTTTAAAATTTCAAAAACTATTTAGCAGTGGACATAGCCAGACCAAAAATGCTGGAAAACTACAAATTTCAGTATGCGGGGGCTCATGAAATACCCAAATACTATGTGGAGGAGGTGTACTTGGAAAACTAAACAGAAGTGCCTGTCTAATTCTCTACTATGCATTGTAGCATCACTATTACATAAGTTTTAAAAATAAATGGAGAATTTGGCTTTTCCCAAATACTCTGAAAATAATTAAAGGATATGCAGAGTAAACTGCGTCACTGCTTGGAATATATTCTAGTCTTTCAGAAAGACAGTTAAAATGAGAGAAAGAGAGCAAGAAACTCCCAGTGGGCCTTAATACTAAGGATTTCACACTGATTCAAAGACAAACTCACCATTAATATTATTGACATCACATTTAACTCACTTATCATAAGAAGCAAAGTAAGAGCAAATGAATACAATCCTAGCTCATAAGCTTCAGCTCAGTATTCACAAGCCCTGATTTTCTGTACATAGTGCCAAACTGAATATGTGTACAGTGACTTATATTATATTAAATTAATTTTTTTTAACCTGTAGCCCCTTCGGGGCATTTCCTATAGGCCGTGGGGGGGGGCATCTTCAAAGGTTACCCCTCCCACCGCTGGCCTCTAGGGCCTCACAGAGAACATTTGAGCATTGCTGTGGCCATTTTTTAAAATAATTGTTGTTTTTTTAAAAAATGGCTGCTGAAAACAAAATGGCCACCGCGCATGCTCAAATGGCCTCTGTGAGGCCTGGCATGGCCTAGGGACTCACAGAGGCCATTTGAGCATGTGCAGTGGCCATTTTGTTTTTGGTGGCCATTTAAATTTTTTTTTTAAGAAATTGCACCCCCCCCTTCAAGTGGCGCCCAGGGCACGTGCCCTGCCTGCCCTACCCTAGATACGCCCCTGTCTTTGTTGGACTAGCTGAGATCCATTGTACTGAGATGCATGGAGGCTCTAAGAAGCGCGCCTTCCCATCAGGTGGTTGTTGACAAGCATTATCCCCTTTAGCATTACCAGACCTCAGATTTTCGGTCTGAGACTCAGGTTTTGAAGGGCCATCTTAGGCCGTCCTGCTAAAGTTGCCAGATCTCAGGTTTTCACCCATAGACTCAGGTTTCCAGCACACAGCCTGCCATTTCACATGCTGGCAAAACACATTTTGAATGGCTGATGACATATTACAGGGACAGTTATGTGTCTTAGTCAGTAGAGCAGACACCCTCTTTAAATCAGTAAGGGTTACAGTATTAAGGAGGAAATAAATGCACTAGGTAGAGCAGAGTAGATAGAGAAGAGTGATGTATAACAATGTTTTTGTGTGTGGAGGGGGAAGCTCAGGCAGTCATCTCTGATATTGGAACTTATGTAAAATATCCTCACCTGTGAAGTGCTTGAGGATGTGATTTAGTAATATGATTGTGTGCTACTGCTTTTATTTATAAGTAACATTAGATCTTTAATCTAGGAGTTTTGCAGCAGTGTAATTGTTATAGTTAGAGTTCTCATCTTCAACTAAATCAAAAGAATACCCAATATAACTTTAAAGCACTACTTTTAAAAAATTCACTCATCATGTGGAAAAAGAAATTTTTCCATTGGAAAAAAATTCTTCCAAATCATTAATAAATTGCTTCCTCTGATTTTCTTCCTTTCCCCCAGCTCTTTGCCATTTGGCTCTGTTCCTGTACCAGATTTTGTTCATTATTCCATAATAAACTACTACGTGACATCATCACACACTGCCTGCCTGAATCTCAGTTTACTGGGTGTTTCCAACAATTGCAGCCCTAAAACGTGCTCAGACCCCTTGGATAGGAGGTCCTATGTTTGCCAAGCAGGTTTCTCATGGTTCCAGTAGCTGAAAAAGGAGAGCCGTTCTTCAGCTATTGGAAGAAGCTGTGATTGTCCTAGCAAATATTATGGAGCGACAAAAACACAATGACCAGAAAAAACTTCTTTTTCCACCTCATCTCCTAAAAACTTACCAAAAAGCTGCATCACATGTTCATCAATTGCAAGTCTGGATATATGGATATTTGCTAGGCAACCACCATCAGCTACTTCCATTTGAAGGAAGTAAGCAACTCAAGGCAGTATGCAACTCAGTGGCCCCGTATGCATGTAATGCCAAGACGGAGCTGAATGGGGCAGAGGTTGGAATTTGTGTACATTTGAATGCGTGAAACCGCACTTCTGTGGCAAAAGCAACCTGTAGTTTCCCTCTCCAAACTCCAATTTGAATCTTCAGTTTCTAGTGAGTTTTGCTGCTCCAACATGAGGTTTAACATAAGAACAGCCCTGCTGGATCAGGCCCAAAGCCCATCTAGTCCAGCATCCTGTTTCACACAGTGGCCCACCAGATGCCGCTGGAAGCCTACAGGCAGGAGTTGAGGGCATGCCCTCTCTCCTGCTGTTACTCCCCTGCAACTGGTACTAAGAGACATCCTGCCTTTGAGGCTGGAGGTGGCCTATAGCCCTCCAACTAGTAGCCGTTGATAGACTTCTCCTCCATGAAGTTATCCAAATCCCTCTTAAAGCCTTCCAGGTTGTTGGCTGTCACCACATCTTGTGGCAGAGAATTCCACAAGTTGATTATGCATTGTGTGAAAAAATTCTTCCATTTGCTCATCCTAGATTTCCTGGTATCAGTTTCATGGGATGACTCCTGGTTCTAGTGTTATGTGAGAGGGAGAAGAATTTCTCTCTATCCACTTCCTCCACACCATGCATGATTTTATAGACCTCTATCATGTCTCCCTGCAGTTGTCTTTTTTCTAAATTAAATAGCCCCAGGTGTTGTAACCTTGCCTCATAAGAAAGCTGCTCTAGGCCCCTGATCGTCTTGGTTGCCCTCTTCTGCACCTTTTCCAGTTCTACAATGTCCTTCTTTAGATGCGTTGACCAGAATTGTATGCAGTACTCCAGGTGTGGCCACACCATAGTTTTGTATAAGGGCACCCTCATGCTTTCCATCAATTTGCCTGGAATGGACATTAAGCTAACCGGCCTGTAATTTCCCATATCGCCCCATGATCCCTTTTTGAAAATCGGTGTTACGTTTGCTACTTTCCAGTCCTCTGGTACAGAGCCCGATTGCAGGGATAAGTTATATATTTTAGCAAGGAGGTCGGCAATTTCACATTTGAGTTCTTTGAGGACTCTTGGATGGATGCCATCCAACCCTGGCGATTTGTTAGTTTTCAGTTTTTCTTTACATGTTTGTTTTTGCCAGCATGGCTGCCCTACTTTCCTGGGATCACTGATAATCAAGACTTCCCTCTCCCATGATTCCCCGTGGCGGCTGATCTGCATATGCTGCAGTGCTGATCCAAACTTGGGAAATTTGAATGAGAGTAAAGATTTATCCCTACTCCCAACTTGACAGCACACTTTACTTTACTTTAATAATTTACTTACACTAAAGTTCTCATCTTCAACTAAAATTTAAAATAATCACAACATAATTCTGTTCGCTACATTCCTGTCCTCTCTATGTTTTTGCTTCTCCCTCCCTTCCTGTCATCCTCTCATCCTGCCACACTTTTGAAATGTAGGTAATGAGCTTCTTGGGGTTGTGGCCTGACTTTCCCCCCAATATGCTATTATGTGGAGATGCTGTTGAATAACAGTAATAATGATGGTGGTGGTGGTAATATGGAAAAACTTGACATTTGAAATTAAATAATATTTGGTGCCCTTTGGGGAATCATGCTATTCACATCAAAGGCCAAAAACTGGAAGTAGTTCCTTGAAATGGGCTTTCCCCCACAGTGGGTTTAGTGAATCATGTTCATTTGCAGAAGAACTAGCACAAAAAATAATCAGGTAAATCTAATGTTCTCCTCTGAGGGCATAATTGGCAATCAACATGAATGGATTAAAGCATGAGTTTGGATCCAGTGTGTGGGAGGAGTGTGGAATATGTCCCACAGCATTTGTAACTTTCGATAAACACTTGCTCGCCTCCAGGGAAGTTTACTGTCATGATGCCACTAAGCATGACGAAGCTAATGTGGGTGTTCCAGCTCATTTAAACAATTTCTCATTGCGTCTGTCACAGCTAAAATCTTCATCAGCATCGATAAAGAGATGTTGCCTGCTTTGTACTTTGCATATGCCACTGAATAAATGGTGAAATGAAGAGAATAAAGGGAGTGGGAGAAGAGAGAATGAAAACTGCCGTTGCTCCCAGGCAGAGCTTAGGGGTGGGTGAGCTAGGAGGCTGCCCAGGGTGCACCAAGCCGAGGAGCATTAAGCCGAAGGGGGCACCAAGCCAAGCTTAGTGGCTTGTTATTTGTTGAGTGTATTGTGTGCTAGAAAGAAAGAGGGAAGAAGGCTGAAGAAGAAACTGCAGAATGTCTTTCTGGACTTCATTGGGAACCCAGAACTGGAGCAGGAGAGTACAGACGCTAGGGGTGTGCATGGAATCAATTTGGCCTGGAACAGTTCCAGGTCCAGCTGAACCGGATCCAGTCCCGTCTGACCATCGAACCAGGCCATGTTAGTTCAGGGGATATACTGTAAAGGGGAGCCCGGCGAGGATTCCTCTTTACAAGTACAGGGGTGGGGGACTGTAAGGAGTGGCCGGACTGGGGTGGTGGTGGAGAAAAAGCTGCTTACCTGGTCCGGCAGCACTGCTACTCACCACCACTCGCCCTCCCGGTGCAACCCCAAGTGTGCTCCACCCTCTTATACCAAGCTGCCACTGTGGCGTGGCAACAGCTTGGTAAAGGAGCAGGGAGAATGCTTGGGGCCATGCAGGAAGGCAAGCAACAGCGAGAGGCAGTGCTGGCAGCTGGGCCAGGCTCAATGGCATAGTTTGTGATGATGTCATCCAACCTGATTCAAGATGGCAGATGCATGAAAGTTTGAGGTGCAAGTGGGCTAACTTGTGAACCGCCTAACCAATTTGAACTAAATTTGGTACAGTTGTAATGAGTGACACATAGAAGCACCTCAGTGGTGTAGTTTGTGATGATGTCATCCAACCTGATTCAAGATGGCTGATGCATGAATGTTTGAGGCGCAAGTGGGCTAACTTGTGAACCGCCTAACCGATTTGAACCAAATATGGTGCAGTTGTAGTGAGTGACACAAAGGGATACCAAATTTGCTACAGCTGTAGGGACACATAGCTGTAGGGACACAAGGTCGTAGTTTACAATTTCATAATCCACCCCGATACAAGTTGGCAGACATGTAAACATTTGAGGTGCAGTTGTAGTGAGTGACACAAAGGGATACCTCAACGGTGTAGTTTGTGATGATGGCATCTACCCAATTCAAGATGATGGACACGTGAACATTTGAGGCACAAGAGGGCTAACTTGTGAACCGCCTAACCGATTTGAACCAAATTTGCTACAGCTGAAGGGACACATAGGGACACCTCATATGCGTAGTTTGTGATGATGCCACCCACTCCAGTTCAAGGATGGCAGACAAATGCAAGTGGGAACCAATTTGGACCAAATTTGGTACAGTTGTAGGGACACATAGGGACACCTCAAAAGCATAGTTTGTGATGTTATTCACCCCAATTCAAGATGACGGACACATGAATGTTTAAGGAACAAGTGGGCTAACTTGTGAACTGCTTAACTGATTTGGACCAAATGGTAGGGATTGTGAAAGGAAAGTAGGCAGATTAGTTCTTACCAGAACTACTTCTTCTTTCTTGTATTCCTATTTAGTCTCTTGCTTTTCTTCTCTCCCCTTCCTTTTGTGCTGGCCGGGATTCTACATGGACCAGTTTTCCTGAAGGTACCCTTGAAACAAACTACCCGTTACCCACAGCCAATCCCATATATGTATTTGCATTTGGTTTACAATACCATACCTACAAGAATCTTCTGTGCTTTTTTCTAGCTGTGGGATAAGGATGGTTTACATGCCCTTCTATTATAGATAGTTACCACCCAAGGTTTCCCCACCCTTCAGCTATTACAGGAACAATACAGCCAGTAGCAACCTTTTATAGAGAGCCAGCATGGTGTAGTGGTTAGAGTGCTGGACCAGGACCTGGGAGACCCGAGTTCAAATCCCCATTCAGCCTTGAGACTTGCTGGGTGACTCTGGGCCAGTCACTTCTCTCTCAGCCTAACCTACTTCACAGGGTTGTTGTGAGGAGAAACTTATTATGTAGTACACTGCTCTTGGCTCCTTGGAGGAAAAGCGGGATATAAAATGTAAATAAATAAACAAACAAATAAATAATTTCCTTCCAGACCCATTGTGTTTGTCAGTATGGTTTTCCTCAAGATGCCCTCTAAGGAAGCCAAGCAAGAACAGACACTGGGTTCACCAGAGACATGAGGGCCACTTTTCCAGGGCCAGTATGGATGGTCAGCATCACTGGACAGTTGCTGAGGGCCAAGGGTCCTACGAAGGTCCCACTGCTGATCCCTGAGACCACCTGTGTCCATAGCCAATGTGGTGGTGGAGGAGGAGGAGGAGGAGGAGTGACTCACTTGGGCCCAGCAGTTTGCTAAAAAAAAATTAGAAAGTCAGCAGATAGTATTCATGAGACATGTGAGACTTTCTATTGGAGTATAGCTGCAATTGAACAAAGGGAGTCGGGGCGTAACTACCATTAGGCAAGGGGAGGCAGTCGTCTTGGAGCCCCACTGCCTCGAGGGACCCCCCAGAAGCACATCACATGACTCCCCACCCGCCCATGTTGCACCCCCTATGAATTATGTTGAGTCTCTTGGAGATCGGCAGGAGCAGAGAGTAAAAAAAAACTAGATTCAATGTGTACTAGATTTTCACCGTATTCATAATGGGGATGTGAGTGTGAGTGCACTATATATTGTGAAGTGTGTTTGTGTGTGTATATCAGCGAGGGGCCCATTTTAAAATCTTGTCTCTGGGCCCCCTTCAACCTTGCTACGCCCCTGAAGGGAGTACAAAATGTTCCCAGGCTCCTGAGGGGGGGGGGCACAAGCTGGGCAACAGCTCACTCTTCACTCTCTCCTCCTGTCTCCCTGACTCACTACTACACTTTTGGCTCCTTATTGGAACACTCATCTTGGCTTCAAAAAAAGACAAGCCCTCTCCAGTTACAGTTGCAGCGGGTGGAGAGCGAGAGCGAGAGAGCTGTGACAGGGCGGGAAGAGAGAGGGAGACACAGCTGCAGCCGTTTGCACCCGCCAGTCTGCCCCCTCCACCCCTGCCAGTATGGCTGGCACTGCCATTGGAGCCCTGCAATGCTACTCTGCTGCCACTTCTTGCCTGGATCCCGCACCTTCTCCCATTGCTCTGAGTCTGAGCCCTGTACTCCTCTATGGGTGGCCCTGGATATAAATGTATTAAATACTAATGAAAATAATTATATGGCTAGCATATGAGTGAATGAGAGCCCAGGCACAAAATGTTGCTTGGGATTTTAACACTGACAACTGCCCTTACCTTCAGAAAGAAACAGAGAGAGGCTAGACAACACAACTCCTCTGACCCCAGTCTTTTTTACCTGCAGGTTTTTCACACATGGCTCTATGCCTGGGGGTATCTGAAGAGTGAATTTGCTTCGCAGCAGATTTGAGGCATTTTAATTCAAGGACCATTTGCATAGCCATCAGCACCTCCTTCCCATAGCCATCAGCACCTCCATCAACACCTTCAGAGAAAGCAGAAGACCCAGAGTTTTTTTCAAAAACTACTGAAAATAGAGAATTTTTTTACCCCGGACATAACTCGGGCTAAGTCAGAATTCGCAGCCTCCCTTCGGAGAAAAACGAAGCCGTCTTTCCTGGTCCCTGATATCCCACAGGGAGGTTGGATTAAATCCAGTGAATATGTGGACTGGCACACTCCAATCAGGATTGGATTCGGGTTCGGACGGGGGGGGGGAGCCCTGTCTGTAAAACCTCCTGGAAGTTTTTCACACGGGGCTTTTAAAGCCCTTTAACTCGCATCTCCTCCAGAATGCGGGGGGGGGGGGATTCACATATCCGCAAGATTTACCCCAAAGTCCCTGCAAGTTATCAGGGATTCACACACACACACACACACACACACACACACACACACACACACACGATTCAGGTTTTTCATTGCCCTTTGGAGCATAGCTCGATTTATATCCAGGGTTAAAAAAAACCCCACTTTGTTTCGTTTTTTGGGGACAACTCCAAATTTGCAGTAAAGCCTCCCAATTAACTCACAGTAAATCCTGCTGTGTATAAAAGTCCCTGGGGAGTCAGGATGATGAGCTCCCGAGCTGAGATCTCTTCCTCTACCAAAAAAAGATGCTTTTCCTTATTTTTTCCTGCTTCAGTCTTCTCTCACAAGAGAAGACAGGTAGAAGTATAGAAAGAACTCTGTTGTTTGTACCCTGATTTGGTTCAGAACCTTTCAGATATAGTCATACAAAACATTATAAGTAAAGATTCACATACCTGATAGCGGAATGCAGATTGAAAGGATGTGGAAATGCAGTACTGTTATGTATTAACGTATCTTTGTAACTATTAGCCTAATCATATGACATCCATCCAACAGAGCCTTTTTTATTTGTGCAAGAAAAATAAATAAAACTGTATGCTACAAAAGATGTATTATTTAGATCTATATCTGACTCTGTTTCACCATGCAAAAAGTACCAAAACTACCAAAACTAAAATATAACCAGCCTATGATTAAGAGTATGAGAGTTATGCATGATTTGTTAGGATTCAATGACTTTGCTTTCAAGTCTTTTCAAAATCATGTTGATGAGTCATCAGGCTCATTTGATTCTAATCAGCTGTTCATCAAGCTTAGGTTTTTGTATCCACATGCCAGCATACACACAGATTGGAACTTCATTATTATGCTGGCCCATTGGAATAAAAGAGTTCTGATTTTAAAGTTTCCTACCCTTTCCACGTTCACAGGTCTGTTCCAGGTGACTGTTTGTTCCAACATGACCACTCGGGGGTGTAGCAAGGTTGGAGTGGGCCCAGAGACAAGATTTTAAAATGGGCCCCCTCTCACTGAAGCTCATGAAGTAAAGAAACCTTAAATTAGGCAGAATAGTGGTAACAAAAAGCATAGTAAAAATTATCTATATCTATATCTATCTATATCTATCTATAACCTATGTGCCACAATAGAACATCATCCCAAATTATTTTTAAAAGGGTTTTGTAAATGGTAGACGATACAAGTCATTTAATGGTACTAGAGAAAGACATGCTGTTCTGGTATCTCCAGGTCTTAACACTCACATCAGTTTCAGAGGATGAATACAACTGAAGGAAGCCCGGGTGGGTGTGTGGCTGGGGGAGTACAGTGGGCCCCCAGACAACTGTCTCCCCTTGCCCTATTATAGTTACGCCCCACTGGTTATTATAGGTGATTCTGTGGATGGTCCAGAGGATGTTGAGTGATCTGCCCCTCAGTCCATTAAACACCAGTGTAATTTTATTATTACATTTACTCTCAGTTGCTCACAGAAGAGGGGAGAAGGTGCAGATGAATCCTACTACAATCTGTAGAGGAGTGGTTAATGCCTAGGTGGTTATGAATGGGAAGATTGGCTCCCAAGGGCATGCACCTGCATGGCCCTTCACACCTCTACCCCTGAGTGCACTTTTCTTCCAGTTGCCACCTTGTGCCATCCTCTTTTTAGCCTACTTTCCAGTAGGCTTATAAGATCACCCAGCATTCTGTGTGTCCGTGTGTCCCCTCCATCAACTTCGCAACACCTGGACCAGTATGAACCAAATCAGGCACAATTGTAGGGACACATAGGGACACCTCAATGAGTAGTTTGTGATGATTTTGTCCACCCCAATCCAAGATGGCAGATGCATAAACCTTTGAGGCGCAAGTGGGCTAACTTGTGAATTGCCTAACTGATCTGAACCAAATTTGCTTCAGCTGTGGGGACACAAAGGGATGACAGAATGGCATAGTTTGTGATGATGTCATCCACCATAATTCAAAATGGCAGATGCGTAACTTTTGAGGCATCAGAGATCTAACTTCTGGACCTTAATTTCAACCACATTTAGTCCAGTTGTAGAGAAAGTGAAAGGAAAGCAGGCAGATTAGTTCTTACTAGAACAACTTGTTTTTAACTAAGTCAAGTTGATCTCTAAATGGCCTTTTATTTTTATTTTTTTAATTTATTTGTTTTTCACAATTGCACAATTGAAAGAAGCCTTTTCCCCCTCCTCAACCCCACCCAAAGCCTCTCTAAATCAGGTGTTCCCAACTGTGTGTACTCATACCCCTGTGGTACGGCTGGTGCGCCAGCTGTGACCCTACTTGGAGTGGACCTGACCTCAGTCACTCATGCTTTGGTAAGATTGGACTACTGCAATGCGCTCTATGTGGGGCTGCCCTTGAAGACGGTTTGGAAGCTTCAGCTGGTTTAGAATGGTGCCACAAGGATTCTCATGGGTGTGAATCACTTCATGAGTATTACACCCATCCTGCACCAGCTTCAATGGCTACCAGTCCGTTTCTGGGCTAGATTCAAGGTGCTGATACTGACCTTTAAAGCCCTATACAGCTTGGGGCTGGGGTACCTGTCAGACCACATTCACCCATATGAACCTGACAGGGCTCTCCGCACGTCATCTCAGGCCCTGCTCATGGCCCCGCCACTAAGAGATCTTCTGGGGGGGGGGGACTAGAGACAGGGCCTTTTCGGTTGTGGCCCCTCTGGTTTGGAACGCCCTCCCTGAAGAGCTTCGCCATGCTTCCTCTCTCAGTGTTTTTAAGAAACAACTAAGAAGACATCTTTTTACAGAGGCTTTTAAATGTTTCACCTGTTATGTATATCTGGTAGGTTCTTTAGTTTTTAGTTTTTATAATTCTTAGTTTTTAGCTTCAATATTTTAATTTGGAATTTTAAAAGATAATTTTGATTGTGGTTTTAGTTTGGATTTTTAACTTGTTTAATCTGATGAATTTTATTAGTCTGATTTTATATTGTAATTGTTTTATAAATGTTGTGAGCTACCCCGAGCAGTAATGTACTGGAGGGGTGGGGTATAAATGTGTTAAATAAATAAATAAATACTTGAAAGGCTCCTAGGAGGGCACTCAGAGCCCTCCTGACCACTACACTGCAGAAAATAACCATGTCATTTGTTCTCCATCACTGG